>NC_090649.1:259379123-259750373 GCF_040937935.1 Hyperolius riggenbachi | reverse complement strand
GTGTAGCTTAGTGAATCAACCCCTACTGATCTGTATGTGAGCCAGATGTAGCCATCGAAAGAGCCACATCTGGCTCCCGAGCCATAGGTTCCCTGCCCTAGTTAATAGCATTATTTTAAAATTTTTGTTTTCCAGTACCTACCATAATGTCCAGCCATGATCCAGAACTAACAGCTTCTTCTGCTGAAGCTTCCACTTGATCCACTATACTCTGACCAACACACAGAGATTTCAGGTAAATTAACTGAGTAGACTTGTACCGTTTCCGCACATAACCAACTGGGTCAGGGATGCCAAGCCTGGATAAAGAATCAAACTCTGTAATACAAAAAAGTGTTCATAAAACTATTTTTTTCCTTTATAATAGTATATTTTTCAAAACACACACCAAAAACAAAACAAAAAAAAACACAGTTTTTCAAAATCAGGGTTCACTGAAGGTGAACACACACACTGGATGACCACTGAATATGAGATCAGAATGGGCCAGCCCCTGGCACGCCCAGCGCAGTAGATAAGATGTAAGATATAATCACCATAGTAATATGCAAACAGTTAAGCTTGGTTCACATTAGCACTGCTTTTGGACTGTTTCCCAGAGCAGCCAGCAGGCAGAACGGACCCATGATTTCAAATGGGCCTGTTCTCATATCCTTTTTCAGTGTCCGTGGTTTGTTGTGTTTTTGCAAACCCGACTTGAGCAATTTTTTTTAGAGAGGATGTGTTGAAATTGATTGGTTAGGCTATCAAGAACCGACTTCCAAGTGCAGCAGACACTGCAAGGGATCTCTGGATCAGAACAGCACATCCATACTATTTGGATACAATACCATTCCTTCTCCAGCAGAGGCAGTGTGAACTAGGCAAAACTGTGCAGCTCCATGAAGGGACAGATGGTCAATGGTCATAGAAACTACGAGATCACACAACACTACATAGCAGCACTCATGTACAAATATTGCAAAAGTCACTAGCAGAGCAGCAAATAAAGTCAATAAAACAGGTAATATTGGAGCACACTGACTAGTACAATAAACACTCTCACAATCTGACAATGAGAATAAAAAGTGTGCTCACATTAGTTGATATAAAAAGCGTGGACTACCATTATTTGGCCAGTGTACAGGGTATTGATTCCTAGACTCCACACACACCTGACAGAAGCCTCTAAACATTTCATTTTATCCCTTAAGGCTGCTTTCACAGTGGTACGTTACAGGCGCACGTTAGAGCAGCCTGTAACGCAGCCCAACTCACAGTAATGAAAAATCAATGGGCTGTTCACATTGCCCACGTTGCGTTACATAGTAACGCTGGACGTTCAAAGAAAGTGCAGCATGCTGTGCGTTATACTGGGCTTTAGCTGCGTTAGACTGCTTGCACATGCTCAGTAATTTTTTTTTTTTATATTTTTGTCCAGGAGAGGAAGAGGGGAGAGTCCGCTATTGTCGGCAGCCACATGGCTAATTAATATTCACTGCACTGCAGTGTTTTCTTCCTGGAACGGCTTCTTATTGGCTGGCGGGACCACGTGACGTGGAGTGTTCCGATCACGTGGTCTCCGCAGTCTATACTGCACACCAAGAGCTGGATAACGCGGCTCACTCTGGCATCCTCCAACACCACCAGGTGTTGTGTTAGGGGCACGTTATGCGACCTTAACGTCCCCTAAAACGCAACGTCTTGGTGTAGAAGAGGCCTAAGGCCCGGTTCACACTTGCGGTTGTTTGCCAAACGGACCGGATGACCTGACCGGATCCGGACCGGATCCGGATCGGAACCGTACGGTTCTGATCCGGATCCGATCCGGATCCGGTCAGGTTGCATCAGGTGTTCATCAGGATGCGATCCGGATCCGTTTGGCAAAAGTAACGTAAAAAACAAAAAAAATGTTGGGGTCTGGGAGGTCAGCAGAAGGGGGACCTGTGGAATCAGGCCCTCTGCTGTTTAGCACTCACCTCCACCTGCGACATGCTGCCAACATCTCCGGATCCGGATCCAGCTGTGCTGCTCCACTCCAAAATGCTTGCCCATGTGTCCCCATCCAATATCGCCGCAACAATCCGCATAGAAAGTGGGGTAGAACATCCGGATTTCTCAGCCAGTGTGTTGTGCGCTCTCCGGTTCCCATTGGTTTGTATTGGCCGGATGGTGCAGTCCGGCTCCGCCCCGGATACGGCTGCCGGAGGAGCCGGATCAAAAAATAGCGCATGTTGGAACGGAGGCCGGAGTCCGGATCCGGCCCGGATCCGGTCCGGCTCCGGTCCGGCAGAACGGACGCATGTGAATGGACGCATAGGCTTTCATTGCTATGCCGTGCGTCCGTTCCGTCCGTTCTGCAAGCGGTGCGGCTCCGGCACGGCGATTCCGGACGGCCACCGCTAATGTGAACCGGGCCTAAGGGTCCTTTCCCACTATACATGTTGTGATAAGATTGAAACGCAACAGTGGTGAAAAGTTGCAGTGCACTTTCGAAGTTTGATTCGACACATCCACTGAAACATATACATTGAAGTATGCTTCACTGCCACTGTTAACATGCAAGTTTGGTAAATGCACTGCATGCTGCGTGTTACTCTAGCGGAACCTGCTGCATTGCATCCGATGTGAACGTACCAAAGAAATATAATTGCATTGCATTGGGATGCGATTATATTGTTTGTTGTGACAGACTGCTATGGACGCAGTATAAAAGGACCCTAAACGTTCACACATTTTTGTCCACATTTAATCAATAAATCATGGCAGCTGGACAACCAGCAATTAAAAAAAATGGCAGTTTCCACATCCCTCTCCATATACATGTGCTTTAAACAGCACAGTAATGTATGCCAGCCACTATTAATGCCACTCAAGATAAGCACACAGAGGGGGATGTTTATTAAAGCTTAACTTGAAATGCATGTACATGAGAAATCAGGTACTACTCATGTACAGATTGATTTGCATTTACTCGGCTGGTGCTCATGGCCGCAGCAGATTCCCAATGATCTGGGAAGGATTTGCAATGCAAGCTGGTACCAAAACAGGCACAGAAATAAGGAATTTTATGAGGCAGCCCTTACTTCTTCACAACAGTGCGAGATGGCATCAGGGAGGGTGAGATATCAATCAGGCACCATTGCAATGTGAAATATGTGACAGGGAGTTGGCAGGCAAAGAAATCTCCCAACAGAGTATTTACTCCAGCTCCAATTAGACACCCATGACATATCAAGCATAAAGGTAGCAGAAGGACCACATCAAAAGATGCTGAAGGCAGAGCCAAATTCTCTGGGCCCCAGAATTAACAGGTACAACCAATATGCTTTTCATACTCGTCCATCCATCATAGTTACAGTAGGTGGCAGGCAAATTCACATCTTTGCCCCTTTCAAAGAGTTGACGGAAGAATGCAGAATTAAACAATGGATAAAAATGCCAGTCTGACATTTTATTAGAATGGACAATAGGGTTCTTGTATTGTCACGTGTTATAGAAAACAAGTGATCATAGGTTGGCCTTGATGTACTTATTTTAGAATGGGTTCTTTGCAATTACTAAAACTTCCTGTTTCTTCATTACACTCCCACTGCCTTATATTTTCATTTCAAATTGTGTCTGCAAAAGGCAATCCAAAATGTTGAGTTATATACAAAACAACAAAAGACGCATGATTGCCTGTCTCAAGGCAGTAAGTGAAAAGCTGGCTTTTTCATGCCAGGAGCTGCATTCCCTAAATCACCTTAATGTAGCTGGAAACAAGAATGACAAAGCTCTCCTTGTTTCTTGAACACAGAGACAGAAATCTGTTACCTAGGTAACCGTTTTGCTTGAAAAAGGCATCTATCCAATTGCTCTGTGTTCTGGCGTAGATGTCGGGAATAAACACAGCCTTATCCTGTCTCCCGCCGACCACTGCGCCCTTTAAACGTCCACAGTTAACAAGCTCCTCCAACAGAGCTGCAAAAAAAGATGAAAGAATCAGGCATTTTTTTAAAGAATGTCTAAATGGCACTTCTTAATTGCCAGAACAGTTTGTAACATGCTGCATACAAATGGAGAATGTATTCAGGACCATTCATCTAGTAACTGGATTAGAGGATGCATAAAGACTACACATCTTTCACTGGTCTCAAGTAAAAAAAAATACACACAACCACAATAAATACTTTACTACATACTTTATTAATGGATACAAAACAGGCAAAAAGGTGGTCCTTCAAATGATTGCACAACTACATTTTGCCACACAAAAATACATAGGCTTCAATTCATCAAGCATTACCGCATTCGGTAATGCTAAAAACAGCTGACTTAAGGGAGCACTTTAGAAAATGTTAATTCATCAAAGCTGTTACCGAATGAGAAGCTGAAATGACACAGCAATGAGATACATTACCGACATGTGCTCAACAAATGTTAATTCATCAAGGTTCCCACATTCGCTAACACATTCGGTGTTTATCTCAAGCTCTCCCCTGTCGTTACAGGCTTTGAAAGCCTTCTGTGTGAATGTTTTCATGATTAGCAGGAGCAGGCAGCCAATAGAAACAGCCCCTGTTCTCCTGCAAGTGCCGCTGATAGGTCACACAGGCGTCTCCACACAAGCTTTCAGACCCCCCAAGCAGTGAGCAGAGAGAACGGGTCAAAATATATCCCCAGATTCCCTTCGGTGGTGAAACCCTTTCAGGCCCTGTTTGATAATGCAAAGATGCTGGTGGTGAAATCACCAAGCATGGCATTTGTAATGTCTCCAGGAAGTTCATCTACGTTGTGGCAAATAAATAAAATGTTAAGAAAGACTGATCGACAGATTCAGAGCAGCAGAGGCAGTATAAATAACAGTAACTATAACACCTTTACATCTAAAGGGATGTCTGGATGCCTTCTATTGTTATCAGCTTGTAACAACACACAGGACATTCCAAGCTGCTCTGCACCACTCTGCAGTTATCGAACAGCCTTTGATGAATTGAAGCCTAGTAGTTCGGTAACTTAACGAACCTCTACCTCACATGGGAAAATATTGATGAATTAGCACAGTGAAGTGTAAAATACCGAATGCGGTATTTTAAGGACTGGGGTTTTGTTATCGAACACCCTTTGATGAATTGAAGCCATAGTTCTATCACAGCTGGAGACCGGTTGGGAACTAGGAACTATAATCTAGGGCTGGCTGAAACTAGGAGGCGGCAATGTAATCCTAGCTTAGCTGTCAGCATAATGACAAGCAGTAAGGACTGTACAACTATTATTATTGATTTATAAAACGCCAACACATTCCATGATGCTGTGCTTTTTGGGATCCATACGTATTGGGATCATGTTGGGTAAGAAAAAAAAAACATTTACTTCCTGTTTCTTTTATGGGGGTCACAAAGGGCAGTAGAGGGCACTATACTCAACAGACAGCAGGGGTGTTTTTTTTTTATATATATATAGAAAAAAGGGAGAGGCCAGTGCTGTGTTTTCTTTTTAAGTGTGTTTCCATTTACTTCCTGTCCATCTGGCACAAAAGAAAGGATGTGAGGGTGCAGTCTCCATGGCACAAACACCACCCTAGGGGTGGGGCTGAGGATAAAAGGGGGTGGTGTTAAACTAGTCTTCTGCGGCTCCAAATGCATCCTTTTACCCCCGGCTATGAGTCAAATTCAGGTCTGACTTGCATATAAGATGATCCCTATACTCTAGCTAGTCAGAGCTATATTTCTCAACTTGAGGATATACGGTAGCTCCAGTAAAGAGGAATAATGTAGACAAATCTTTCTCTTTCCCTATACTTCCTAAATCACTGATGCAGAATAAATAAGCGGAGCAGGTGACTCTGAGCCCATCTACTGCACACTTGTAAGGGTGCATTTACACATTAGATCAGCACCACGGTAGCATTTTACATTGAAATCAACACTCTCATCATCCCATTTCTCCCAACACAGCTTTCCTTACCATATAAAAGTGTTGCTTCTTCAAAAAACAAAACAGTTCCTTCATACTATATGGCCAGATTTTTCTATTAAGGTACAGTTTTGATCACAAAAATGAGATTGTGCAGCATTCCACATGGTCAAGCTGACATGTAAAAGCCAATTATTACAAATGTCTAAAAAGTACTACGAACAGGTTCTACGATAACCTGCCAGTTAACAACCTACAGCTTGCATAGTTACTGAAAGATTAGATCAGAAATTCACTCTCCTTTACTTCCTGCTCTAGATGTGCTTTTGCTTATAAATGTCCTCTAGAGCAAATAGAAAGCAGGAGCTTGCATTACCTCCCTTACCATACTCCAGAACAGGTGGAGTGAATGTGCAGCCACAAGGCTAGGGACAGTAAGCAAAGGCATTACTCGCAAGTTGTTCCAAAAAGGAGTTTTGCAAACAGACACAAAGGTATTATGGCTTCCATTGTGGGTCCCCCAAAAAGTATTGTAGCATTTTTTATTCTAGAAAATGTGGGCCATTTATCTGATGTAGATGATAAGGGAGCAAATGTGCCCAAAACCTTGAATAATAACTGTCCATAGACAATAAAAGTCTATATAGCACTATGGAGAGTGTGAGGAATGCCAAAGAAAATATGAGTAGGCATGTATGGCCCTATTCATTTATAGTGGATGATGTTACATTGCGCAGTATAATTCCCAGAAGTGGTCTAGGGTGTGGCCAAGCAGCGAGAATCCCTTAGCAATAGCGTGAATGACCCTTTATCTCTTGCATTAGTATAAGCAAGCAAACAAACAAGATTAAATAAAAACTTACAGTATAGAAGATGCTCCTGAAAGCCATGCTGGGTAATCAGGTTAATAACTGGTGTAGGTCTAAAACAAAAACAGTAAAGTAGATTACTGCACTACCTCATAGAAAATGTCACATATATACATGTTACCACATGCATTGCATTACAAAACAAGAACTTTGGTAACACATTCTATGATGATATGACCAAGGGTGGGTGAATAAGTGGGTACTATCTTTTCCCCAGGGAATACTAACTGAAAGAAAAGGGTGTAGAGTTGGCTCAAGTCTATAATTCACAGGGCTCCAATGTTGGCTGCATCTGTCCCTGTTAATGGTTCTGTGGGGGGCATAGCATCTGTTGCACAATTCCTTGTTCCTATTTTATCTGATAGCTCTTCATGATTTAGACCATGTGTTTAGGGTTGTTTCCATGTTAACAGAAGCAGCTGGAACCAGTTAAAAACTTTCCTCACTGGTAAAGTAAGGTATTTCAATTAAGGAATCAACTGAACTCATCGGTCCAGAGTGCCTGCTGTCATGAGTGCAGCAGACAGTTATCACTATACATCAAAAGAAACTTTACTTTCAGCTTGGAACTGGAAGAAATGACAGGATCTTTGATAAACCAATCCACAGACTTATCAGAAGTGGGTTTCCTAGAAGAGTTGTGACCAAAAAGCTATTCATAAGAGGTGAAAAGAAAGACACAAGACTCACCTATGCGCAAAAAAAGGACTGGTCTCAAAAATCTAAATACTATTGTGTCTAACAGATGGTAGTATTGTCCACCCAAGAACAGGTGATTTTTAGCTGAATGAATGTATGTAGGCTGCCTGCTGGTTTTGTACCTTGTAATAGCCGTAAAAAGACCACGGATGCGTGCCCTGTGACGAGACACAAATGCCTCTGTGTAAATTACACTTCTGTTACTTTGGTCTATCTTCCCTTCAATAATACTTCCAAGTCGCTTGGATAGTGCCTGAGAAAATAAAAGCAGAACAAATAATTTGTAAACTACAGTCATAATATACAGCAGGAGAGACCAGCTCTTTCAATAAACACAGCTTAGACACCATTCCTCTCGAGTCTTACAACTCACGTCAATGATGTGGTAATACACAGAGAAGCAATAATAGCATATCTGTATTTCATTATGTACAGACAATCAGACATGTACAGAATACTGAATGCTGAAAGTTGTGTTACCAGAAAGATTCACAGTAGTAAGGGTTAACACTTACGTTACTGCTTTCAAACATATACAAGTAAAGCGAATACTGTCAATTCCTCGAGATAGGTTCATATGTCATATCTTGGGAACAAGTGGTACCATACACATGCTAGATGAAACTTGGTGGGGGTGGCCAATAACAACCGCATCTGCCAAGAAACTAGTGTGTGTACAGAGGCCTCAGATTTCCTCCCACCCGAAACCTCAGCCAGTGATCAGCCCGGCTGTTCAATTCAGCTGATACCCAGCCGAGAGCATTGGTCTCCCTACTCACCCAGCCCACTGCATGATGTCACTAGTGCGCCGCTCCGTCAACCTTCTGTCCATTTGCATAGCAACAGAATACATCGCTAGTCTGTACATTGTAGGCCCTGCAATGTTGCATGTGGGATCAGATGCCAATCTCTGATCACCATCAGATCACAGGAGGGAAGCAGCAGTCCATTGCCAAGTCACCTTCTAAATAGCGCAATGCATGATGGCAGCAGCAGTGTCAAGAAGGAGTAGAGACATTAGCTGTACTGGGGCACACATGGGCCCCCTGAGGCCGGCTTCACACTGCGGACTGGCGTTAAAGAGGAGCTGTCAGCCATATTATCTCAGAAAAAACAACAACACATATATAAGTAGATACATTCTTGCTTTACTTACATAACATATGTATTGCACTGTCCACCTTTTGATTTTAGTGATTTTTCTACAGAAAAAGAAAAAATCCTTAGCATTTCCCGTTTTAAGTGTGGCTATTTTGAAGCCAATTCTGATGTAATTTCCTCCCTTACTCTCCTCTGCCTGATTTGCCCACCCTTCACTATACAAAGTGCATTGTCTCAGCATGAGAAATATTGGCCAGAGAGGAACAGAGGTGTGGGAGGGGAAAACAGGAGGGAAAGAGGCTTCAGCCAATCAGGCTGCATTAGTTAAGTCTGAGGGGAAGTACAGAAGCAAAAAACGACAACCCAGCATTCCCTGCAACTTACCAAACAAGAGTCAGATAAACTGGGGAATGATCATTTATCAATAAGAAAAGTAATAGAGATTTTAACTTTTCAATTGCCTGGTTAGTATCCTTATTACTTGTTTACCAGATAAAAATAAATAATTGATTTTATGGCTGACAGTAAGGATCCCTGCACACTGCATGCGATTCCGATTTTTAATTGTTACTTCATGCTGAATTTTTTCTGTTGATAGCATTCAGGGAATATCGGAATCGCAAATCGGATTTGCAGTGTGCAGGGAGCCTTAGGCCCCATTTACACTTAATCAGTTGCTCTCAGTTATAACTGAAAGAAAACTGATGTTCAAAGTAATGCCCATGTTTTCCTATGGCACCTTTCACACTTAACGCGTTTTAACTGAAATCTTTTTCACAATGCACTGCTATGGAAAAAACGCGTACTAACGCATACCAAAGCACAACAACTGATTAAGTGTAAATGGGCCCTTACTCTTTGAAGGGACTCCGAGCTCTAAATATAAACAAAATTGGTACTTACCTGGGGCTTTCTGCAGCCCACCGTAGGTCGGGAGGTCCCCCGTCGTGTTCATGGCTCCTCTCCCGGTCCCTCCGCCGCATACCGCACCACCGATTTAACTGCGCATGCGCAGTACTGTCACGCCAGCCGCCGTGGTGACGCGCAGCGGCCGGTGTAATGACGAAGAGCGTCCCGGTTCAGGAAGTGGGAGCCCGACACCCGGCGCGGGTATCCCCGGTGCGGTATACGGCGGAGGGACCAGGAGAAGAGCCAGAAGGACGCCGAGGGACTTCCCGACCTACGGTGGGCTGCAGAAAGCCCCAAGTGAGTACTATTTTTGTTTTCTTTTTGAGGTCAGGGTCCCTTTAAGGTTGCGGTGTGGTGCGCCAGCCACACCACACAGCCAAAACCAAAAATCCCTGCGTCGCCATGGACTTACATGACTTCCGGTCTGATGCACGTATAAGCAGATATATACGTGCGCAAACGTAATGGAAGCGTGTCAGATCGAGCACTTCCCGCGTATTGCACCACACGTAATATGAAAGCTCCCATAAACTTTCAGTGCCCTGCGGTAGTGTACCTACCAACAAATCTGACGTCTAAGAAATTGTTGCAGGAATCCCCAGCCTCAAAGGAGATGAATCAGGGTGCATTTTTACAGTGCAGAACCCAGCTGCATGAAAGCAGTACGTTTGGAGGCACAGCACAACTAATAAATTAAGCGTTGCCATAAACCACAATTAAATATGTGGCTATGAGCTGCTATTATATAAATCAAATTCCAGACACCAGTGCAGCAGAAGGCGGGGTGGATAATTGGCGCCCTAGGATTGTCTATCATATAGCCGAGCTCAGGATATCGGCAGTCACCTCATTAAAGGAGGGGGGGTAAATTCTGCATAAGGGTCCAGAGGTCTGTAGCCACACCACTGCATACATGAGGTTGAAATGTACAGTAGTTTTTGGGCCTGTAAATGGCAATATTTCCTTACTATATAATAATAGAAAATACCTTTATTTTGTTCTGTCACACCTCTCTTGACATTAGCTCTACTGTGTACAGCTGGCAGTGGACACACGGTCTAGCACTTTCTGTGAAGCACCTCACATATTCGCTGCTCTTTCACATCAAGAAAAGCAGGCAAAAGTAATAACTGGTATACAGCAGATTTTTAGAACACTTTTTTTTAAATAGGTTAGAGTTTGTTTTTATTTTTAATTTAATTGGAAGTAGAATGCATCCAAATGTAAAAGTATCAAGGTTGGTTTTATGTTTACCCTGAAAACTATATTCAGGCAGATGTCAGCGTCAATAGCTAAGCGAATTTATGCTGTAATGCAGTAGTAGTAATAATGAAAGTGTGGAGCTAGTGAATTATGGCACCAGCTGAGTCTTTTATCACCTCTGTCAGGAAGTCTCCGGGAAGGTCATACGTCTTGCACAGTTCTGATATAGTCACTTGGCCGGCTTCCTGCAATTTATCATTAACTTCTTCTGCTATCTGGTCCAGATAGTTGCTAATAAAACAAAAAATACCAGTTATGAGTTTCAGCAAAAATTATTTTAGACAGGTCTATACCCACAACGCAATTTTTCGGCCAACTTTTTTTTTTTTTTGCCATGGGCGACTTTTTTTTTGTGATGATCGTTTTTGTGATATCATGCAACATCGTTTAGCGAATAATCACTGTACTCCCTCAGTAGCAAGGAGTGCAGTGATTGGCTCCAAAGACAGACCTGCGGTCGTGCCTCTAAAGGCTCATACACACATCAGACCATAGTCTTTTGAAAATGAAAGATCACAGACCAATTTTACCCCCTTCCATGTAGTATGAGAGCCATACATACACAGTCTATTCTATGGAGCTGAACTCCCCAGCAGACAGAAATCTTTGCAAGATGCTGCACACAAAGATGCTGTAGACATTCAAAAGATCAGTATCTGCAAAAGATCTGTTCCTGCAAAAGATCCGTTCCTGCAAAATGCATTCATAGTCTATGATATCTGCAGATCCTCATACACACCTTGTTTAACAGACATTCATCTGCAGATCAGATCCACCAGGATGGATTTTCAGATCTGCAGATGATTGTCTGACCTGCAGATGAATGTCAGTTAAACAAGGTGTGTATGATGATCTGCAGATCTCATAGACTATGAATGCAATTTGCAGGAACGGATCTTTGGCAGGAACAGATCTTTTGCAGATACTGATCTTTTGTGTCTGTACAGCATCCTTGTTTTCAGCATCTTGCAAAGATTTTTTTCTGATGGGGAGTTCAGCACCATAGAAAAGACTGTGTAGAGTATGGCTCATATAGTACATGGAAGGGGGTAAAATTGGTGTGTGATCTTTCATTTTCAAAAGACTATGGTCTGATGTGTGTATGTGGCCTAAGACTGTTGGGTCCTACCACAAAGCAAGCAGGGAGCAGTGGGCACTGTGATTTGCGGTCTGGGGCAGCGCCCCCCCGCCTGATTCGTAGAGCTTTTCTGGAGCCGTGTGGCTACTTTCGTAGCCTGAAGATCATTACTGGTAAACAGCAGCCTTCAACTTATGTATGTATAAAGGGCAGAGGGGATTTGGGGATGGGGGGCAGCAAGGAAGGGACATTGTCGGAGGACAGGGGGGACAGACACTGAGGGGGGGGGGGCTGAGGACAGGGGGACAGATCCCCCAGAGGGGGCAGAGGACAGGGCAGGGGACAGTGTCACCAGAGGACAGCATCACCAGAGGGCCCCGGAGGACAGGGGTACAGACACCAGAGGGGACAGAGGGCAGGCACCAGAGAGGACAGAGGGGCTGAGGATAGTGGGACAGACACCAGAGGACACAGGAGCACTGAAGACACAGAGGGATCAAGGACACAAGAAGACAAAGGGTGACAGAGGACACAGGGGGCAGAAAAAAAAAAAAAACACAGGAGGAAGGGGACACCAGAGGTACAAGGAAGGCACAAGGGGGGGGGGGGGGGGGGCAACAATTGGTGAGGTGGAAGGTCCATAAGATGCCCCTGCATCATGGATCCACCTGGCTTAGTATACATTATTTTTTTCCCTTCGTTATTGCCTTTTAAACGAAGGTGCGTCTGATAGTACAAAGCATCTTATAGTCTGAGAAATATGGTAATTCACAGAGAGAAATACAAGTGTAAAGTGTGTGATGGGTTATCACCTGGCCCAAGCTGTTGTTAAAAGGAATTTGAAGTGAAAATAAAAACTTATGAGATGATGATTTGTATGTGTACTGAAAAGCCCTCCTACTAAAAAGGGCATAGAGATAATTTGCATATTCAATAGCGGTGCATTGTGATTACTCAATGATGTTCACTTAAAGCTGAATTATTTTAAACTAGTAGACCCAAGCACGTTTTAAAACGGGCTCTAGGTCTATCTTTTAGCAGTGCGCATGCGCGCGAGCACTCGTCCGCCCGTGCACATACCGGCTTGGCTCACTGGCCCCGTCCTGTCTCAACGGCTGTCTGGGTCCGTGCTGCCCACATAAGCAGTAGCAAAAAGCACAGACCCAGCTACATAAAAACAGGCACATGCAGGGACACAGGGGTTTTATTATGGAAGATTCCTTCTGTTTTAACCTCCCTGGCGTTCAGTTTCTGCTGGATTTCTGTGTAAAAAGTGATCCAATTAATTTTCATAACCTTTTTTCCTGTGACTTAAAATGTGTCAAGTAAGGGTCTAGTAAACATTTTGAGTCCAATAAAGGCTTAAAAAACACAAAATCTAAACTAAATTTCTAAAATACTCCTCAAAATCTCTGATCATTTATACTTCCAAGCTGCAGCTGCTCAACCTGCACTAATACAATAGAGATGATGGGCAGATTCGACCAAGAGACAAATCTTTATCTAATCAAATCTGATTAGAGAGAGATCGGTCGGCTGCTCATACTCCGCAGGTTGATTCCCGATAAATTTCAACATGAAATCGCTCGGGAATTGTCTGCGCCCGTTGCTGCCCCCCTCCCCCCCCCCCCCCAATGTAAAAATGTACTCCCGTGTGTGCATTTATACATTACCTGTCCTGAGTCGCCCACCGCGTTGTGCCCATCTGTCTTTGGAATCCCCCGCAGATGATTGTAGGTAGGTAGCCAGGTCTAGGTGCCCTGAGTATATGCTAGGTAAGTGCAGGTGTCCCCCGGGATAGGCTAGTTAGGTGCAGGCGTCCCCCATGATAGGCTGGTTAGGTGCCCCCCACTATAGGCTAGATAGGTGCCCCCCACTATAGGCTAGATAGGTGCCCCCCACTATAGGCTAGATAGGTGCCCCCCACTATAGGCTAGATAGGTGCCCCCCACTATAGGCTAGATAGGTGTCCCCCACTATAGGCTAGATAGGTGCCCCCACTATAGGCTAGATAGGTACCCCCACTATAGGCTAGATAGGTACCCCCCCACTATAGGCTAGATCGGTACCCCCCCACTATAGGCTAGATAGGTGCCCCCCCACTATAGGCTAGATAGGTGCCCCCCCCACTATAGGCTAGATAGGTACCCCCCCACTATAGGCTAGATAGGTGCCCCCCCCACTATAGGCTAGATAGGTACCCCCCACTATAGGCTAGATAGGTGCCCCCCACTATAGGCTAGATAGGTGCCCCCCACTATAGGCTAGATAGGTGCCCCCACTATAGGCTAGATAGGTGCCCCCCACTATAGGCTAGCTAGGTGCCCCCCGCTATAGGCTAGATAGGTGCCCCCCCCTATAGGCTAGATAGGTGCCCCCCACTATAGGCTAGATAGGTGCCCCCCACTATAGGCTAGATAGGTGCCCCCCGCTATAGGCTAGATAGGTGCCCCCCGCTATAGGCTAGATAGGTGCCCCCCTATAGGCTATATAGGTGCCCCCACTATAGGCTATATAGGTGCCCCCACTATAGGCTAGATAGGTGCCCCCCACTATAGGCTAGATAGGTGCCCCCCACTATAGGCTAGATAGGTGCCACCCACTATAGGCTAGATAGGTGCCCCCCACTATAGGTTAGATAGGTGCCCCCCACTATAGGCTAGATAGGTGCCCCCCACTATAGGCTCGATAGGTGCCCCCACTATAGGCTAGATAGGTGCCCCCACTATAGGCTAGAAAGGTGCCCCCCACTATTTTCTAGATAGGTGCTCCCCACTATAGGCTAGATAGAGGCAAGATAGGTACCCCCCACTATAGGCTAGATAGGTGCCCCCCACTATAGGCTAGATAGGTGCCCCCCACTATAGGCTAGATAGGTGTCCCCCACTATAGGCTAGATAGGTGCCCCCAGTATAGGCTAGATAAGTGCCACCCCAGTATAGGCTAGATAGGTGCCCCCCTAGTATAGGCTAGATAGGTGCCCCCCCCCCCAGTATAGGCTAGGCAGGTGTCCCCCACTATAGGCTAGGTAGGTGTCCCCCAGTATAGGCTAGCTAGGCACAGGAGCCCCACTGTAGAAGTTAGCTGGGTGCAGGGGCTCCTGTACATTATAAGCAGTATTAGTGATGTAAGGCATAGTGCCCCCCGATCCCCCCCTAATGTCCCCAATGCAGCCGCTGCCTTGCTAGACACATACTGAGCATCGTTCCAGTGAGGGCCCCAGCCTGTCTTCACAGCTCCGCATATCTTCCAGTATGCGGAGGACGTGTACTGAAGTCATGTGACGTCTGACGTCACATGACTTCAGTCCCGATCCTCCGCATACCGGAAGATATGCAGAGCTGAGAAGACAGATGGGGCGCTCGGTGGAACGAGTCTCGGTATGCATCTAATAAGGCAGCGGCTGCATCGGTGACATTGGGGGGGGTGGAAATCAGGGGGTGGGGGCACTATGCCTTATGTCACTAATGCTGCCTATAATGTACAGGAGCCCCTGCACCTATTTATGTATTTTATTTAAGTATTTATATAGCCCCGACATATTACGCAGCGCTGTACAGAGTACATTGCCTTGTCACTAACTGTCCCTCAGAGGGGCTCACAATCTAGTCCCTACCATAGTCATATGTATGTATCGTGTAGTGCATGTATGGTCTAGGGCCAATTTTTTGGGGGGAAGCCAATTAACTGATCTGTATGTTTTTGTGATCTGGGAGGAAACCGGAGTGTCCGGAGGAAACCCATGCAGACACGGGGAGAACATACAAACTCCTTGCAGATGTTGACCTGGCTGGGATTCGAACTGGGGACCCAGCGCTTGCAAGGCGAGAGCACTAACCACTATGCCACCGTGCTGCCCCCTATCTAACTTCTACAGTGGGGCTCCTGTAGCTAGGGAAACCCCCTGAGTGGTATGCCCGACACTGTGTTGGGCATACCGTTTTTAGCAAAAATTCCTTGCCCGACAGTGTCGGGCATACCGCTCAGGAGGTTAAGAAGGCAAACTAAACTAGTACAGCTAAGAATTAGAACATAAGTCACACAGATATGAGTCTCATATTGTTTCCAGTACTTGTTATCTATGCAAAAGAGCTTCTCTGTGCTCTCTGACTAATTTAGCCAGAGAGTAATGCTATTTTCTGAAGCACTTATCTCAACCTGTCTCTAATGGTTTCTTGTTTGTTTAAGGTTTTTCTGCTAAGAAGTTCAAAAGGTCATTAGCTCTGCACCGTTTCATCATTTAAAATACAGAGTGTAATTTGTAAACTGCAAATATTAGAGAATGATGCAATGTTATAGAAAAACCGCTATAGAACTGAAAATAAAAATATGAGACTTTTCTTTACTACTAATTAATTATCCGTACAACACATACAATTCATTATCTCATAAGTTAGTGTCACTTTAGGTGGAGTGGTACTACAGACTGCAATGTAAAATGAAGCATTCTAAGCTGTCTGCTTTATTTTTTACTAGTTTATGCAAAACTGCACCCTGCAGGCAGACAGACAGACACACACACGGATACACACACACACACACACACACACACACACACACACACACACACACACACACACACACACACACACACACACACACACACACACACACACACACACGGATACACAAACACACACAGCCACACAGAAATTCACAGAGACACACACACAGCCACAGCCTCTCTCTCTCTCCATCCTGGCTGTCATACACAAGCTAGCTGTGATTGTCGTTGTCATCCTGGAAGCAGGAGGGGAGAAGCTACATCTTACCTGAGTGTGCTTCTCCCTTCCCTATCTACTGCATGTGAGAATAACTACAGAGGTGATGACTTTAGGACTGATTGATAAGACAACACTCACACTGTGAAAGCTTATCACTACATGTTAATAAGGCAAGCTTCTTTAGGGAATTAACACTTAAAGTGGACCTGAACTCTTGCACAGTATAGAAGGAAAACATATAGACATGCACTCTGTATGGGCTGGTGCACTCCGAGCGGCTTTTTCAGCGTTTCTGCAGGCGCTTGTGGCTGCGGATACGCTTGGTCAATGTATCTCAATGGGGGTGTGCACATCACAGCGGGAGGCGTTTTGCAGAAACTCCCAGGGTGAGGCATTTTTTGGATTGTGGCTGCGTTTCAGCCTCAATGTAAAGTATAGGAAAACCGCAAACCGCTCTGAAAAACGACAGCTCAGAACGGTTTTGCTGGCATTTTTGTTATAGAAGCTGTTCAGTAACAGCTTTACTGTAACAATATATGAAATCTACTACACCAAAAACGCTTCACAAAACCGCAAAATGCTAGCTGAAACGCTACTGAAAAATAAAAAGCGTTTCAAAATCTGCTAGCATTTTGCGGATCTGCTAGCGGGTTTTGGTGTGCACCAGGCCATAGTATTTAGAGAGTTTAGCCTGTAATTCCCCCTCATCTGTTACTAACCACAAGATGTAATTTGATCCCTCAGCTGTACCAGCTGCCTGCCACGGCAGAGAGCTACTTTGTAAACACAGGATGTTAACAATATGTCTGCTTCCATGACAGTAGAAAGTAGACACACTGCAGAATTATTGTAGGAATTGTATCAGCTATAACAAAGAAATGTTTTTTTTTTAACTCCTCTGTAACTGCCTAACGCCAATTGGCAGCCGCAGAGTGGCTCCCCAGGACCGCAAAACGCCATTTGGCGTCAGGTCCTGGAGGCGGAGACTAGCAAAGAACGCGCACGTGCGATCGTTCCCTGCCGAGACATGGAGCGGAGCTCCGATATCAGCCTGCCAGCCACGATCAGAGCTGTCAGGCTGTTAAAAAAAAGGAGATAAACATTTGTAAAGCGCTGCGATCTAGCACGCCGCTATACTGGGGACAGCCCTGTCATTTGGCTGTTCCTCTGGTTGGCTCACAACCTAATCTCTCTCATAGGCTGATGCCACATGACAGCACCAATCAGAGACCACCAACAGAAATCTCTGTTGGTGGGAAGAAAAGGGGGTAAGATTCATTTGTGTGCTAAGTTGTATGACTGCGCAATAAACTGTTAAAGCTGCTCACTGCTAAATTGTAAAAAATAAATAAATAAATTGCCTGGTCACTAGTGGGGTGTAAGCCTGTGGTCCTCAAGAGGTTTAAGGTTATTATGCTGTTGCTTATCTTTTAGAGCTGAAAGGAAATTCTGAGTTTAGGTCTGCCTAAAAATACCAATTGATGTGTGGCGATAAATATTCAACTGCCTTATTATAACTAGCATGACCTTAGTGAATTGTGTTCAATGTCTTCGTCTGCCAGGCCACATAATCCCTCATAGATTTACACTAGAGGGAGGGAGAGTGACAAGCCAGCCTTGTACCCCATCACAGACTCTTCTGCAGCTTCCACAGAGGAACTGGGAAATGGTGGGAAAGTGTCATCTGCAGAAAGGCTGATAAGGAAACGTTACCTCTATGGCTCTTACCTCCATGGCTCTTCCTCCCTGGGGCCCCCACAATCTCTTCCCTTTATGTTCAGGATGTGGGCTGAAGTGTCCACAGCCTTGACGTGAGGTGGGTGCAATAATGTCACAGAGAAAGCACAAAGAAAAGTGCCATGGAGACCCCCAAAGAAACCTAAATGCTGGGAACTAGTGGAGAGTGTGCATCAGAGCAGTTAAGTGTTTCTAATGCAGCCTTGGGCCTGGAACCCACTAGCAGTACATTACCAAGCCGTCACTAAGAAGTTGTGATTTGGAAGGCTCGTGCTAATGTAATGCTATAGGTGTGATCTCGCTTGAACAATGTGATTTTATAAGAAAATCCCCCATAGCACTGCATTAGCAAGAGCTTTTTCAAATCTCTAGCACTTAGAAAAGGCTGCAAGTAGGTTTGAGCCCTTAGTGTAGAGGTGGGGAGGGAGGGTACACTTTAAAACATGACTAATTGTGCACAATGGCAGGATGTATAGAAAACTAAAGACTGGACTTCTATGTAGGTTGTCAGGATTTTGAGATCTGGCCACTACAACCTCCGTTTCCTGCAATCCATGGTGGCAGTTGTAAACATAAGTGGTGTTATCTCAAGAGCAGGGCTAATGCTGGAGGGAGACGGTCTCTGGATTTGATGTTAGCCCTAAGGGCTGCCATACACTGGTAGATTGCCACCAGATCGACCAACAGATAGATCCCTCTCTGATCGAATCTGATCAGAGCGTAATCTATTGGCTGCCCATACACTGAACACAGATTTTAAATCCATTTCAGCATGAAATCGATTCACAATATGTGGAATTGCCACTGCCTCGCAGCCCCTGCTCCCCCCGGCCAGCAGCATTACATTACCTGTCCGACGGTTTGGGTCCCCGGATCCCGGCAGTCTCTCACTTTTTTTCAGCATCCTTCTCCATCTTCTCTTCACTTCCTGTCCTGTGAAAAGGATGTTCAAACAGTAGAGCGCCCTCTACTGTTTGAACTTTCGCCTTCTCACAAGACAGGAAGTGAAGGCGGAGAATACGCCGGAAGAAGTGGGACCCGCGCCGGCGGACAGGTGATGAATTGCTGCATCGGTCATCGCCGTATCAAACGCCGCTAACGATGCGCTCCCAACCCGCCTGCGATTGAGCTAAATTTTCCACATGGACAGATTGACTAAAATCGATTAATTTGGGAGGATATCAGTCAACATTTGAATTAACAATTTCAGAGCAGATTCGGTCACAGTGATCAAATCTGCTGTATTTTGAAGGGAAATTGTTTTAGTGCATGGGTACCTAAAGTAACAGAAGCCCTGCCCTTCCAGAACGTTTAGCTGCTGTTTATTTCCTAGCTTCTCTGGGCACACGAGAGGTCTTTACTATTGTTTATATCTGTCAGCAAGCACTGGATAGGCACTAGGTAGCATTGGCCATATCCCTATATCCAAAAATACTAGGTGGAGGTCCAATTTCACATTTTGATTCATTTTCAAATAGATAGGATTTATGAGTGGAAGCTCGGTAATCTTAGAAATAAAACACATTACTATGGAATTCACAAGCCAGTCTTTCCAGTCAAGTAGCCAGCTCCACTGACAACAGTTCGAGAAAAACCTCAAGCGTTATGAAACAACCGTCATTTATAAGAAGCCGTGGCTATCTGGCTCCGGAATGTCACATTTAGCATCAGTCAACACAGCAATCATGTATATACTTACTCATCCACAAGCTGTCCAAGTACCAGCTGAACATTTTTCTCTGATTTTACAAGATCATTGGCTCTGCTTTCAATGTGAGTCAGGTCCACATTGATCACCTGTCAAAAAACAAATGATTTCAAAGCATTTAGTTATTTGGGAGTCTAAGCATTTATGGGATGTATATTTTTGTTAGCATATTTCCCTTTCTGATTGGCTGTAGCACAACAAATAAGAACTTCCCTGCCTGTTCATTTATCGCTGTTGCAAATTAGACCTTTTTTTTTCTCTTGTGCGTAACGCTGTTACGCAGGGCCGGCCCTAGACTTTTTGCCGCCTGAGGCAAATTTTTTAAAAAAAATTGCCACCGCCGCCCCTCCCCCCCCTCGGGGGGGGGCCGCTCTGGGTGGCCGCCGAGCTGGAGGGGTAGCTGGCAGGACGGGGGTATTGGGCCAGCGGCGGGGAGGGGGGTCGGACCCCCCCTCCCTCGCCTGGGTCCCCCGTCCTCCGCTCCCCTCCAGCCTAAATAGACGCAGCCGTATATGTAAGAGGCACGGGCGGGGAGGACACTCACCTCTTCCCAGCATGCGCTCCACTGACATCACTTCCTGCAGCGTTGCAGGAAGTGATGTCAGTGGAGCGCACGCTGGAGCGAGGAGGAGGTGAGTGTCTCCCCGCCCGTGCCTCTTACATATACGGCTGCGTCTATTTAGGCTGGAGGGGAGCGGAGGACGGGGGACCCAGGCGAGGGAAGGGGGGGGTCCGACCCCCCTCCCCGCCGCTGGCCCAATACCCCCGTCCTGCCAGCTACCCCTCCAGCTCGGCGGGCCGGCTCCCCGCACCCACGGACGGGCGGGTGCCGCCCCTGGAAATTTGCCGCCTGAGGCAAAAGTTTCACCCCGCCTCATGAGCGGGCCGGCCCTGCTGTTACGCACAAGGTAGTTAGACTTAGTTCCCACTTGTTGCAAAAAACACTTCTTCTTCTTCAAAAAAAAAAAAATAAAAAAAAAAAAAGCAGGAACAGGGTATTCACACTAGCTGCATTTTTCAGGATGAGTGGATGCATTGCCCATAGCTACCTATGGTGCAACATATCCAACTCAGGACACAACAGTAAATGAGAAATTGTTCGTTCTGCTCTATGCCGAACGGATCCATCGCAAATGTGAATAGAGCCTTAAATTAAATAAAAATTTGCGCTGCCTCACAGTCCACTCATGAGCAAAAGTCCTTCACCAATTGGCCACCAGATATACTTCCACTCGTCTTCACATCCAGTGATCCTCAGAAAAGAAAAGAAACAAACGAGATCATCGCATAGACTGTCAGTCCAAGCCCGATCCTCCACCAACTAGGCCCCGTGTGATGTTTAGAGGTTGACACCTTCCTCCCGTGCTCCACCACCCGAAGGAACCGCCCTCACATTTGGTCGTAGCTGCCCAGACCTTACAGACAGCCAACAGCGCATAAGGTAACCACCAGGTCCACGTTTCAACTTGCTTCAAATTATTCCCAATGCTCACAATGATTCCAGGTTTAGATCACAGTAAGAGAGAAAATGACATATCATTGCGTAGGCTGCTACACATATATCTCCGGGGGGGAACCACTCCCACACTGATTACCCCGTGCTTATGACTCTATGGGGGCCACCGCTTCACCCAAAGGTGATCCACCACCTAACAGGACCAAGCTCACCTTCGATACCGGCAACCCCTCTCACAGACAGCTTTCTAGCTTATTGGTGAGCTTTCCTCACAACAGTGTTTAGCCAGTGTGTAGTCCTCCAGGACACTCAGTGTATACACAGCCCACTGCAACTGAACAGGCTTAGATAGTGTAAAACCATTTAATAAGATCACTTAAAAAAAGAGTACTACTCACAAGCCTAAAAAGTTTAAAGGCATATCATAAAACAATCCCGAGGACGTCTCCTCTGCACACTGCCGCCTTCTGCCTGCTTAGCCACGCCCTACACGTTTCGTCTTAACGACTCATCAGGGGCTTGCAGTCAGGATTGGCCAGCAGTGTTTAAATACCCTCCCCGTGTGCATACCAACATCAATCCTCCCCCTAATCACCCCCTTACATATTCATTACCTCATATCTGGATGATTAAGTATTGCACGTCCATTACCAGAGTCTTTACTGCATATGCAGATTCCTCTATACCGGCAACCATCGCGCGCAACAGCTGCGCACGCACCACTCAGATCCCGCGAGATGCCTCCTATTTCCCTTTGTGACACGCAAACCACTAGCATCCGCGTTCCAACGCGAACACCCATGCGCACACTTGTCAGCCTCTGGGCCGCACTAATACCCATCTCTCGCGATAACACAAGCGTATACGGACACACGTCCTATTACCTGTGTTCCAATAGGACCATCATCGGGCGCATAGTACCAAAACTTCCTTGCGTTCCATCTACAAAGATAATCATTTCATACCCTACTGCGGCCAAATCTATTCCCCCAAGCATTATATAACCCACCCCCCGGCGTGTATTTGGATTCGTGCAAGCACTTATTCACCATTACAGCTTTGTTCCCTATCACATATCCCCATGCTCTAACATTATAATATACAGTGATATTTCATACTCCATTTGTACAATGATATTTCATGCTCCATATTACCCCCCCTTGTTATTGTGATTATTTACCCTAATGCAATACCGCCACCCCCCTAATTACTCATGGGTATTCACAATTCTTCATTACTTGTGAGAATCATAACATTATATAACAATTTCTTAAAGGGGCGAGAGCCCTATGAACAAAACGCCAAAAAACAAAAAAAAACAATAATAAAAACCTAAGCAGAAACACAAATTCAACAAATTCCATTAAGTGCCATTTGTGTGATACCCCTGTGTGCTTTCCACCCTAGTCATCAGCTATAAAGCAATTTATGTCCACCTCTATATTTAAACCCATACGATGTAGGGACTTCATCTTATATATCCATTCTGTCTCTAATTTAGATATTTCCCTTGTTTTATGGCACCCTCGCCATCTCACCGATAATTTTTGTAACGCAGTAAATTGCAACAGAGCAGGGTCCCGATTATGTTTCAAGCTAAAATGTTTTGACAGGCTGTGCCCCTCTACCCCTTTCTCTATATTTCTGACGTGTTCAGACATCCTTTCCCTCAGTTTCCTCGTGGTCCGTCCTATATACTGTATCCCACAGGGACACCATGCCAGGTAGACTACATGTTTAGAATTGCATGTTATGCATTCCCTGATCCTAAAATTTTCCCCTGTAGTATGTGACGTTACCATATCCCTCCTCCTTGACCTGGTCTTACAGCAAGCATTACATGTCCCACAGGGAAAAAACCCACTTGCCCCAATAAATTTCTTGTATCATTATTTCTGGGCCCATCCACATAGGTAGGAACCACCAGGCTCTGCAGATTCTGTGCCTTTTTATAAATAAATTTCGGTCTCGGGGGTAAGTGGTGTGCTAATATGTGGTCTCCCAACAGTACGTTCCAGTGACGTTTAATAATTTTCTCCACCTGTTTATATTGGGAATTATAATCCAATAGGATAGAAAATCCGAATTCCTTCCCATCTGCCCCGTCCTTCACCCTATCCACCAGTGTCGCTGTCCTATCCATCTGTTTAGTCTTCTGCAATTCTTCCAATAGGCTCTCCCTACTGTATCCCTTCTCCTCAAATCTCTTAACCAAGACTTCACTCTGCTCCAAGAAATCAATTTCCCTGGTGCAGTTCCTCTTCATCCTGATAAACTGTCCCCTTGGAATATTGCGTAGCCATGTATCATGGTGGCAGCTGCTAATTGGTATGTATCCATTACGGTCAGTTTTTTTGAAATGTGTTTTCGTCCCCACCCCATCCCCCTCTTTGTATATAGTGAGATCCAGATAGTCAATCATTTGTGTACTCCACTTAACATCCAGTTGGATCCCCAGTCTATTATCATTCAGCCTTTCTACATAATTCAATAATTCCTCCTCCCTCCCCTCCCACACCCACAGCAGGTCGTCAATATAACGCCACCAATTTCTGATCGACCTACTCATATCCATATCCAATACCCGTTTTTCCCACTTACCCATAAAAATATTAGCATAACTGGGGGCAAATTTTGCCCCCATCGCACAGCCAACCTTTTGTCTATAGTAGCTGCCTCCATACCAAAAATAGTTATGGCTCAAACAATACTCAAGGAGTTCCAGGATGAACTCTATCTGTTGCCCTTTAAGAGTATTTTGTTCCTCCAAAGCCTCTTTAACCGCCTCCATCCCCTCTCTCTGGGGGATAATGGTGTACAGGGAGGAGACGTCCGCCGTAACCAAGAACCGTCCCTCCCCTAACACCACTCCCCCAAGCTTCTGCAGCAACTCCTTGGTGTCCCTAATCAGATAAGGCAACGCTTTGACCACAGGCTGCAAGAAAAAATCCACGTACTCACCAATTCTCTGGTTCAGGCCCCCTATCCCGCTAACTATTGGACGACCAGGGGGCTGTTCCAAGCTTTTGTGAATTTTTGGGTTTTGATATAGCACTGGAATCCTCGGGGCATCCACTAGTAAATATCTGAACTCTGCATCTGAGATAATACCAACATCCATCCCTTGCCTTAAAATTCTACACAGATCTCTCCTATATTCCTGAGTAGGATTGCCTTTTAGCAATTCATATGTGTTCTTATCTCCCACCAGTCTGTCCATTTCCCCCACATACTGCTGTTTACTCAAAACCACCACCCCTCCCCCCTTGTCTGCAGGCCGCACCACTATATCCTCCCTTTTCCTAAGGTTTTCAACCACCCTCCTATCCCAATCTATCCTCCCCCTTTCAATTTTTTCCACATCCTTCATTACCAGATTCCTAAACATATCGACAGTATTCCCTTTAGCCTGATCCATAGGATCGTCCAATAATTAGCGGGATAGTGCGGCCCAGAGGCTGACAAGTGTGCGCATGGGTGTTCACGTTGGAACGCGGATGCTAGTGGTTTGCGTGTCACAAAGGGAAATAGGAGGCATCTCGCGGGATCTGAGTGGTGCGTGCGCAGCTGTTGCGCGCGATGGTTGCCAGTATAGAGGAATCTGCATATGCAGTAAAGACTCTGGTAATGGACGTGCAATACTTAATCATCCAGATATGAGGTAATGAATATGTAAGGGGGTGATTAGGGGGAGGATTGATGTTGGTATGCACACGGGGAGGGTATTTAAACACTGCTGGCCAATCCTGACTGCAAGCCCCTGATGAGTCGTTAAGACGAAACACGTAGGGCGTGGCTAAGCAGGCAGAAGGCGGCAGTGTGCAGAGGAGACGTCCTCAGGATTGTTTTATGATATGCCTGTAAACTTTTTACGCTTGTGAGTAGTACTCTTTTTTAAGTGATCTTATTAAATGGTTTTACACTATCTAAGCCTGTTCAGTTGCAGTGGGCTGTGTATACACTGAGTGTCCTGGAGGACTACACACTGGCTAAACACTGTTGTGAGGATCGCTCACCAATTAGCTAGACAGCTGTCTGTGAGAGGGGCAGCCGGTATCGAAGGTGAGCTTGGTCCTGTTAGGTGGTGGATCACCTTTGAGTGAAGCGGTGGCCCCATAGAGTCATAAGCACGGGGTAATCAGTGTGGGAGTGGTTCCCCCCCGGAGATATATGTGTAGCAGCCTACGCAATGATATGTCATTTTCTCTCTTACTGTGATCTAAACCTGGAATCATTGTGAGCATTGGGAATAATTTGAAGCAAGTTGAAACGTGGACCTGGTGGTTACCTTATGCGCTGTTGGCTGTCTGTAAGGTCTGGGCAGCTACGACCAAAGGTGAGGACGGTTCCTTCGGGTGGTGGAGCACGGGAGGAAGGTGTCAACCTCTAAACATCACACGGGGCCTAGTTGGTGGAGGATCGGGCTTGGACTGACAGTCTATGTGATGATCTCGTTTGTTTCTTTTCTTTTCTGAGGATCACTGGATGTGAAGACGAGTGGAAGTATATCTGGTGGCCAATTGGTGAAGGACTTTTGCTCATGAGTGGACTGTGAGGCAGCGCAAATTTTTATTTAATTTGAGACTGTTGTGTTTGTGTAACATTTGAATTTGCAGCAAGCCCACAGTGAGTGAGTAGGTTAACATAGGGGTGGAGCTCGCTAAGGTATATATATTTTTACTGTGAATAGAGCCTTACTGCTACATCCTGGCAGCTATGTGCCAGATTCTATGATACGGCAGCTTCCTCAGAGACAAAGCTCATTCATTTCTACTCATAGCATTCAGCTTGAACATTTTTAAATATTATAAAGGTAAAATAAAAATGAATAAATATTTACACAAAATGTATAAAAACAAAACATAAGCCATCAAATTAAAAAAGATGTACTGCTTTTTTCCATTAGGGGTGATTTGTGGGGTCTCCCCGCATAAGAATGTGGCCGGAGAAACGCAGCCTATCGAATTCAATAGGCTGCTTTCTGATTTGCTTTCTTCTCATACTACTGAATGATCTGTATATCCTCTTGCTGGCAATGATCTAGCAAGTAAAACAGTTAAAAAAAAAAAAAAAAACTGTACTGTGAGATTTTGAAGGCCAACATTGCTTACTTCATTTACTGTATATGCCACACTTGCCTGCATGTCATGCTGAACTTTTGCCTTCAGCTGTTTTAGTCACATATCCGCAACAACCATGAACATAACTTGGGCCAAACATTTTTAGAACACCTAAACCGCATACTATCTCTGGGACAGCGATTCATATATTTTAAGGTGGCCACACCCGATACAATAAAATGATCCGATTTTACAGTAATTCAATAAAAACGAAAGCGAAAGCTTTTTTTTTTCAATCGACTGAAAAATCAGATCGGATTTCCCATTTTTTTCGATTTAAATCGATCCGGAATGCCAGATATTTCTCTTCAATTTCTACTAAAGATTGTATGGTGTGTGTTAGATTGTTAATTTATTAATATACACACACAAGCAATTTTCTCTGAGTTTCCAATCATTTTTATCATAATTGAAGAAAATTTTTTTTAACATAGGTGTGTGGTACATTGGTCATATTTTTGAAATGTTACAATCAGTCAGAAAAATTGATTGCAATTCTTACATTGAACAGATATTAAAAAAAAATTGTATGGTGTGTGGCCACCTTTAGCCAGAGTTTCATTTAGACAGACAGGCAACAAGCATTCTTGCAAAAGAGTTATGTAAAGGCAGATTTAATTAGTATAGGACTGCTTTAGATTAACATGGTAAAAATAATGTAGCTGCCAGCAAAGTGGGGCCTCGATTCATAAAGCATTCCCGCATTCGGAAATGCTGAAAACTGCTCACTTTACCGACCACACAGCAAAATCTGTATTCATAAAGGCTTTTTCCGCATGAAAAGCCGACATTCGCGAGCAGAGTGATCAATCACCGCCTTGCGCGGTGATTATCATAGCAAAAGTAACAAATGTCAATTCATAAAGATTAGAGGTAGCGGTATGCGGACGGGTATTACCGCTGGAAGCGGGAAAAAAGGGCGCATGCCGCTAGTGGACAAAAAGGGCGCCGCCATTCACTCTCATAATAAATAGCGTTTAATGGGCGCCGAGCAGGAAAAAAGGGCGCAGGACATAAATAACGTTTACAACTGGCGCCAGGAGATTTTTAATGATTTATAAGTGTGCTTGTGGTGATTTACGTTTATAAAATGCACCCGTGCCGAATAACGTTTATAAAAATACTAAACATATTTATCTTATTTAACTAATTAAAACATTATTTAAAGTTTTATCCCATACTGTTTGTAAAACATTATTATTCACAAAATAAAGCGATCAGTACGTAACGTAAATTGCAAAATATTTTTTGCATCCACAATTAGTAAAACATTATTATCCACATAATAAAGGGGGGTCTTAGGTTTAGGCACCACCAGGGGGGTCTTAGGTTTAGGCACCAACAGGGGGGTCTAGGGGTTAGGGGTAGGTACAGGGAGGGTTACTTAGGCACCAACAGGGGGGGTCTTAGGTTTAGGCACCAACAGGGGGGTCTAGGGGTTAGGGATAGGTACAGGGAGGGTTCTGTGTAAGAGTAGGCTTAGGTAAAGTTTTCATAAAATTTTAGTAATAATTACTAATGTTTTACAACACTTATTACGAACGTAGTTATATTTATATCATCGTTAAAGAATATTTTCAGATTTTATTATAAGAACAAACCGTAAATGAAGGTTATTCACAATAATATAGAATTATAACAATTAAACATATATTATTGTTTTTTTCATAAACGTAATTATAAGTTTAACTTTAGAAACAGGGAAGATTAACGTTTTCACAATTTCCGACTTCATAAACATTATTTAATGATTTATAATTTGGTTAAACCTTATTTGTAAACGAAATATAGCACACTATTTTTATAAACCCTATTAATGATTAATTATTATTTAGAGTTTACACCCCGCGCCCTTTTTGTCCGGGCGCCCTTTTTGTACGTACGCATTACCGCTACCTCTGATGTGGCGAGAAGCGTGCGGAATACATTGCAGTGAATGGGACAGACCTCCCAAGCAGCTGCAGAGAGAACACCGCACAGAGGGATTCCGCCTGCTTCTCCTGTCTCCCGACAGCCTAACGCCTGCCTACAGCGGAATATCTCCGCACGCCTGTCACAACTAGCAAAATTTTTATGAATTACCACCCTGAAGGCGGAAATACCGACAGCGGTGTTTCCCCGCTCGACGTTACCTTCCCGACAGCACTTTTATGAATCGAGGCCAATGTTACAACTGCCCATGTCATGTGACTATGAAATCTACGTCATTCATTGGTGGGTTAAATGAAAGCCTTCTCACCTGATGTAGTTCAACTATGTTTATTCTGCCTAGAAAAAGAAGAAAATAGTATCATGTATTACTACGTCATTTAAAGGCAATCTAAACTTGGAAAAATCTTTTTTTTGATCTAACAAAATCATCGAATGAAATTATCTAATCAAAGAAAAATGAAGAATGAATAATATAGGCACCATTACACTGATCACACAAAAAATAAATAATCGAGAATCTTTTTGGATTTGAGGAAATTTGGGATTTCTCCCATCTCTAATATAAACAGTGTCTTGAAGCAAAGTGATGGACACAATACATTTTTCTTGAGATTCATCAAAATGCACTACAGCTTACTTCCTGCCCTGTGTAGATTTAGCTGGCAAGTGGGTCAATCATGCATTATGGTAGAAAACATGCGGCTGAAGGTGATGGCAGATGGCGGATCAGTCAAAAACAGTCTGCAGACAGCCTGTACTCACGTGCTACTGTCGGCAGAACAACCGCCCTGCGGGAGGGTCTGACGGCCCAGTCGTTTGTAAAACAATACGGCGTGTGTACGCGCTTTAAGTGTTGGTGTATACCTCTGAATCCTTATCTCTACGTTTACCATTATCTAATCCCTTTCACACTTTTCTGAGCGCAGTCTGCTGAAATTCTGACAGCAGACTCAGCCATGAGGGGAGTGCATTCACAGTGCATCATTAACTGCATGTGTGCAGAGAGCTCAGTCAGAGACAGGCAGAGCTTTCTCTCACAGAGAGCAGAGGAAATGTATCTTTTGTGCCACATAAACATTTGTAATACTGTAGTGTGTGCAACCTGATATATGAAAACAAAAGCCTGTCAAGTAATCTGCTTCAAAATTACACTGTTCTTAGCATGTCAGGTTGCAGAGATTCTTACAGATTCACACCTCTGCAAAAACACTCTGTAGTCTCATATGCAAAAAACAGTACTGCTGTGTACAACTGAAGCACAGACTGCCCTTTTGCTAATGGTTTTAATGCAGCTACAACCTACACACAACGAATAACAGCTTTTGCATCTGACATTTAACATGAAAAGTAGGAAAATGTTTACACAGCTACTTAGATATTATTTGTACATTTTCATTTTAGAACACTTGGTTATTGATAGTGTTCCTTTAATGCAGTGGTCCTCAAACTAAGGCCCGCGGGCCGAATGCGGCCCCCTGAGGCTTTTCTACCGGCCCCACACACACAAAATGTATTACTTATAGATGCGGTCAGCTGCATCTTTAAATATTGGTGATCCACATATAGAATAGCAGTGCTGGCACCACCCATCCACATGGAAGCCAGAAAGCAGTCATTTTGCTGGTTTCCAATCAAATTCCAGATCAGGTGACACTGCTGTCCAATTGGACTTCAGGTTGCCACCTGGGTATGCTTCACTGCCTGGCCGACAAAGACATTTTATGTATACTCCGACCCCCAGCAGTCTGAAGTATGTTGTCCCGGCCCTCGACCCAAAACGTTTGGGGACCCCTGCTTTAATGGTACGCCTATCATACACCCATCCCCCTTTTTATCATTTCACTAGGTCAAGAATCTTAACCTTCCTGGCGGTAAGCCCGAGCTGAGCTAGGGCTATGCCGCGCAAGAGGATTTCTCAGGCCCTGCTGGGCCGATTAGTATAATTTTTTTTTTGCTAGCACTTTGCTAGCTGCGCGTGCATTCCGATCGCCGCCGCTACCCGCCGATTAGATGGGGGAAGTCCTTCAGGAAATCCCGTTCTTTTAATGGGATTTCCTGATCAAAGATCGCCGGAGGCGGGGGGATGCCGCTGCACAGCGGCCATCATGTAGCGAGCCCTAGGCTCGCTACATGATTTAAAAAAAATAAAAAAAAAAATAAAAAAAAAAAAAAAACTGCTGCGCTGCCCCCTGGCGGTTTCTAATAGACCGCCAGGAGGGTTAAAGCGACTCTCCAGATATTTTGTATCTGTAGTTTTAGATAGTGAAGAAAAGGGTTAGAAACACTTCGGGAGTTTTATGCATCTTTGTCTCACTATTTGAGAGATTTCTCTTGATTCCTGCCTTTGGAACCAATAAGGATCTTTGTGGATTGAACAAGAAAGTTTGTGGTCTCAGAGACAGGAAATTATGGGCAGCAAAAACTTGTCATAAAACCTCTGTCCCAAAGTATATAAAAACTGTTGCAGTTTGTGCCATGGTTGGAGAGATTTCCCCAGTTCCTCTATAAAACAGGAAGAGACAGTTTCCCAGATATGGAGCCAGGAAAGCAATAAAAACAAGAGGGGTTTAATCTCCGTCAGCACTATGGGCCTGAAGTACTAAACTCCAGTAAAGTTGAAGTGCGCAGGGAGCACACAGCAATTTTACCATTACTAGCACAAGGGGAGCATGGGCCGTTAACCCATTAGCGCCATGCGTGTTGCTATGGTAACATTCAGGGTAACAAGTGTTAACATAACAAGGAGCACATTACCACAGTATCACACATGGCGCTAATGGGTTAAAAGCCGGTGCTCCCCCTGCGCTAGTAACTGTAAAATTGACGCGGACTCCCCGCGCATGGCATCTGTACTGGAGTACCTTAAAAAACTAAGACAAAAAAAACAAACAAACAATTTCTGGTCGTGGACTTTGATCAATTGAGAGAGAAATTTAAAGTAACAGTTCTAATTCAATTCAGTAGAATGGATAGGCTCACTCACCCCCTCTAACTTGAAGTTCATCTTTTATCTCCTTAGAAATCTGTGAAGGCGTGACATATTCTTTTCCATCTAGAGTGTGTACTACATCCAGCTGCTTCTCAGCAATGAGCTTGGTAACAATCTCTATGCAATTACGTTCAGATAATCTGCAAGTACAAACCATTCAGTTTTATTTATAAAAACAACTTCACATTTCTAGAACGATTTGTATCTTCTGTTTACTAAAGACCAATATGATACAAAGTAAAAAGCAAAATATGCACAATATTGGTCACCTCCTTTCACTGCTGCATGGCCCAGTTATGGTGCTCAAGTATACAATGTAGACCCTTTCAGAGCATGGGCATTGTGACTTCTGTCTAGCCAGGCAGGCTCATATGTAGCATCCTGCAATGCACCGTGCGTTCTGACACTCCTCTTATGACCAGAATGGTTTTTCAGGAATTTGTTCTACAGTAGGCCTTCTGTGAGACTGGACCAGAGGGTTAGCCTTCAAGGACTGACTGTTCCTTTTTCCAGCCAGGTGGCTGAAGAAAGTAAGCAGGTGGGAATGGCACAGTCTGCAACCAGGAACAACATGTTACAGTGAAGATGGCCATACTTCAGATGACTTGGTGGACCAGGCGATCATCCAATTCTATGATTATAACTGAATGAAAATCGTTGTGGCCAAAAGCATGCCCGATCAACTATGCAACCAATTTTGGGCCAAAATTGGTTGCATGTATCGATCAGACATGCTGCAAGATTTCGGGCTGAGGCGCTTGACTGAGTGCGCATCGCTAACGGTGTGCGATATCGGGACCAGCAGGCAACGTGATACAAACCCCAGCGCAAAATGTGTAAAATGTGCCCTCCTCTGGTGCCTGTGCATGAATACATTACCTGCCGGTCTCCACCACTGGCTGCATCTCTGCACTTTTCTCACATACACACGCCCCACATGGTTGCCAGTACAACACGTACGTATGTGTGACATCCCACGCGCGCCCAGTTACCAGGCAGCGGCAAACAGCGATAGGTAAAGTATTAATGCACAGGCACTGGGAGGGGGGGGCACGTTTTACACTTGGGGAAACAGCACCAGGTGAGACATCACTAGGCTGATTCCCGCAAGATTTCATGCTGAAATCGATCAAGAATCGGCCTGCAATGCAGCTGACATCTCTCTCTCCGATCAGAGAGAGATCTGTCTCTTGGTCGAATCTGCCCATCATTACTAGATGTATGGACGCCTTAATTTGTTTTTCAGCTCTTATAAATTTAATCATTTTTGACTGACTGAATGAATTGTTTGAAAAAAAATTCAAAGCAATTTATTTTTTTCCTTAACATTGATCAGAAATATCTACTATAGCCAACATAAGGTTATCAAAAAAATGAGAAAATTGATTTTCCTCAATAATAACAGTAAACAAAAATACATTCAGTTTTTCAATACGGTAATTTTATTGAAAAAAGAAAAAAAGGTAGAAATCAAACATTGAGGCTAAGTTCACAGTGGGACGTTAAAGTCGCACGTTAAAACAGCATTTAACGCAGAATAACTCACTGCAATGAAAAATCAATGCCCCATTCACAGTGCACACGTTGCATTAGTGACTAACGCTGCACGTTAAGTAAAAGTACTGCATGCAGTGCGTTATACACGTTATTAGCTGTGTTGGACTGTTTGCACATGCTCAGTAATGACTTGGAAGCATACTTTTCATTGCCTGTATTTTTTACTGTATCTGCTGTATGCGACGGTAACGCTGCGTTGCCACTTTTTGGGCGCATTGCGTTGTAAGCTTGCGGTGCGACTTTAACGTGGCATCAAAACGCAACGTCCCACTGTGAATCTAGCCTGAGTTTGAACTGTGCATGGCTAACTCTGTAAAACGTAAAATACATGTACAGTATAAGATGTGCATTTCTACCATAGTAAAATGCACTAAAAGATTACTTTATTCCTATTTCACTGTCATTTACCGTAGGTAGTAAAAATGATGGACTAGTCCATCTCCTCTTGGGGGATTCACAGCATTACTTTGTTCTTAACAAAAGCACTTCTGAAAAATATCTATATAAAGTTGCCAGCTGGCCTTCCTGCTTTTTTGGCAGACTGAGCAACTGCTGTTCAGTAAGTACCCTTGAAAACAAAGGTCACCATAAGGCTACTTTCAAACTGCTGCGTTGGACAATATAAATCGCATTGCTAATGCAATGAAATGATAGTGCACTGTTAACATTGGCGCGGTACAGCAGTGTGACAATTTCTGTTGCCACAGCACAGTGCATGCAGAGCATAACTGTATAACAGAGAGGTTAACAATTGCAGTAAAGCATACTTTTTTATGTACTGCATGCGTCCTTCTGTTGTGTTGTGATCTTGGTTTTCCAGGGAACACATCACTCCCCAGTGTGAAAGTAGCCTTAATGAATTCTGAACCAATGTGGATTTTCTCTAATCCTCCCAAGGCACAGATGGAAAGACCAGCAAGTCATCATGGACTTAACCTACTGTCTAGAGCATTTTAGTGCCAACTGCAATTTCTTGGTGGGACAGGACATCAACCCTGTAGTGCTTCATTAGCAGCTCCATGTCCCGCTCTTCCTTCCCAGGAAGTAGATAGGGATCTAGTGAATGGTGTCTTAATTACCCTTTTCAGATCTTTTTCTCTAAAGGCTTTGACAATGTTTCTCTAATCAATCTAGCAATGGTTCATTTAAGGCCCGTACCATCTGAACGATTTTTCAAATGACCGGCAATAACGACAGTCACAGTGGATCTTAAAGATCGCTTGAATGCTCATTCGCACCTGTTGCATCCCATTGCATATACCCGCCACCAAGAAGATGGATCATCATGGGGCTTCGCTGGGATCCATCTTCCATGGTTATGAGGTGACTATTCAGCTTTAGAAGCCTAAAGAGACTTATTTGGCCCAGCAAAGAGTACTGTGTTCTTAAAGGAGTTATCAGCCAAATTCCCTAAAATGAGCTTTACTCACCTGGGGCTCTCTCCAGCCCCTTGCAGCTGACTGTCCCAGTCTCCGTTCTTGTTATTCAGGCCGACCGCGGGGTCAGCCTTACTGCGGCTGCGCAAATCACAGCTGTCAATCATGGCCACAACGAACTGCGCAGGCGCAGAACTAAAGCAGAGCGGTAGGCGTGGGACAGCCGGCTGCAAGAGGCCGGAGAGAGCCCCAAATGAGTAAAGCTCATTTTAGGGAATTTTGCTGATAACTCATTTAAAGGGAACCTGAAGCGAGAGGTATATGGAGGCTGCCATATTATAAGTTGTTCCTGATTAACTTCATTTCAATATTACTTTTCTGACCTTAATTATATTATACTTTTGCTCTTTAGTAGCTTAAAAATGTAACTTAGAAAAGGTTAAAATAGGTGAAAAAGCATTGTGAATCATCCTCAATGTCAGAAACATTTGATCTGCTGCATGCTTGTCTAGGGTCCTTTGCTAAAAGTATGAGCATGGGAACACACTAAGCAGAAATGTTAGCGTTGCGTAAAACGCAGCGTTAACGCGTATAATGGTAAGTCAATGGGACCCATGAAAATACGCATGTGTATGCGTTTTTAGTACGGGTTTTTAAAACGCTGGTTTTGTTGCATATTTTCAGAAACGCATAAAAAAACCTGCACATAATGAAAGTCAATGGTTACACAATATATTGCATTTCGTATGCGTTTTTGTAAAAAAAACAAAACGTATGTTTTCTTATGTATTTCCGCTTCCTGTTGACTTCCTAATGATTTGCATAAAACATTAAAAAAATGCATAAAAAATGCATACAAAACGCATGTGCGGGAAGAAAATGTGCATAAAACGCACATGACAAAAACCGTGAACTTCACGCACTGCCAAGTGTGCACCCAGCCTAAGGTTTGTTCACATTATAAATCGCCAGCGCTATCGCAAGCGTTGAGCGATTTATACTGTGAAGTGTTCTCCCTAGAAATTTTTTCCAGTCCGGTGACATGAAAAAGTAGCCGGGTGGGGAGAGATGAGAGAATGCAGGGCTGGTGCTTCTGTGTGCAACTCTGTTTACAGAATAGGAGGAGGTGAGCTGATGACAGCCGGGTGCTCACCAATACTAGCCGGGTGGAGCACCAGGCTAAAAGAACCTGGGGAGAACACTGCTGTGATTTTTACGGCGCTATTCCCTTAGAAAAGCGCTTCTCTAATCGCTTTTGCTCAGCGATGATTTTTTCACTTCCCGGCATCAGTCAGCAAGTGAACGCTTTAACCCGGAAATTAATAAATACAATGTATTTATTTATAAAAGCGCTAGAGAAATCGCTATACAAAGCGTTTTGTGATTTCCCTATACCTTCCATTGAGCCAAAGTGCTCATAAAATGGTGCATGTAGCGCGTTTGCAATTTCAAAAAAATGTAAATGCTTACATGTGAACACTGTCATAGGAAATCATTACACAAGCAGCAGGGGTCAGTACAAAAATGCGGAGCAGTGTTTTTCGGCGCTGCTAGATTTGGGCGCAGCCGGCGCCTCCATAGACAATAAAGGGAATCACAACTGAGCAGCGCTCAGTGAGTAACGTCGGCACCGTCAGAAGACGGAGCCGAGGTTGCTTAAAAAACACAATAATTCGGCCTCCAGCAAATCGCCGGAAGCTGAATTATATCATTCCCCACCATCCATGGCGGCCTGGAGGGGGAATAGTAATACGGCCTGGACTTGTGCAGAAGCAGGATCAGCCATATACTGGCTGTATCCTGCGCCCAAGTCTACGGGCGCCAATTTCAAATGTATGCCAAAAATGATCCGACTTCTCAGTATTATGAAACCACGTATTTAAAATTGCTCCATCTCCGACTTATTTAGTCTAATTTTTCAAAGGCTATGGATTTGGTTCAAAAACCATCCAACTCAGACTCCTGCTTTTATTGAAACCACCGATTCCAGGTACCCAAAATTGCTCAGACTCCTCGACTCCAACTCCACAGCCTTGATCAGCTGGATAACCAGGCAAATGTGTTGCATAAAAGCAAATAAAAATGTCAGCCTTTATATCCCTCTTGCTTCAGTTGTCCTTTCAGCTACAGAAGTCAATAATGGTGGAAACATAGAAGAGTTACAAGGCACTGTTGTAAGTTAAAAGGGGAAATAACAGAAGGTGCTACTGTCTTATAGCAATTACAAGGGGCAACAAGAGCACCCTACAGTTAAATGAGGGTAATAAAAGAAAGCACTATTAGAAAAGGGTGCAGCAATATAAGCCAGTATTAGTAGGTGCCGATATAATAATAATTAAAAAAAAAAAAAAAAAAAAAACATAGTTGGAGGAAACTATCCAGATATTAAGTTTTCACATCCAGAATGTGTGTGCCCTTTAACAGTAAAGCATATGGGATGGAGACTAATACAGGAAGTGTTGCAAACACAGGGCCATTAGGACCATCCAAACATAAAAGCGAGCTTTCAGCTTTGATCCAGGCTTGACATGTTTGCCGTAGGGCATGCTGGGACACGTAGTTCACAAGCACTGGCAGCTGCAGCCTGCAGGTAGCTTTCTGTGTGATATATACAGTACGCCTGTAGCCATGTGATGGTCGCTAGAGGACACGCCGTGCTGCCCACACTTCTGTTACCTCTGTACGGTGTCGCTGAGCTGCGCTCGCTGGAAATCGGCGGCCAAACGCCGGATCTCTTCCCAGTCGGCAGACATGTCTGTAGAGGCAGATGTCAACGCTCAGTAGTCAGTAGTCCACAAACACGTCACCTCAGCGGCTACGGGAAGCTGGAGAGTCCAAACATCCCGAGCGGCATCAACTTGCGCTGTCACCAGTCAGACTGTAGGGCAGCCAGCTAAAGCATCACCAGAACATGTACATTCCCTGATATGTATGCTACACACAGGCATCTCTCATAGCCACATTGCTGGGGGTATCACTTGTGTAGTACCAGAGCCTGGCCTCACTTGTGATAAAGGGGGCTGTAGTCTGTAATGGCGTTCAAAGAAAGGATGTGATAAAGCAGTAATTAGCGGTTTATTGGGATTTAGTATTTGTTATGATTTATTTATAGAGGTGCTGTGGAATTCATAGCAGTACAACGTGTAGCCAAAAATAGCAGGTCAAGCAGCGGAATGTGCTGGGAAACGGGGGATTTGCACGGCGGGTGATGTGACCAGTGAGGGTGGGCTTCTGGTAGCAGGGAGGCGGGCTTCTCTGAGGTATTAGGGGGCGATGATGAGGAGGAGGGCTGACATAGGCACAAACAACAGACCCGTGACTCTGGCAGTGATGGCGAGACTGGGCTGTGTTGTGGCTGCTCTCTTGCTGCTGGCTGTAGCTGCGGAGTCAGCAAAGTTAGTCGGGGGTCTCAGCGATGCCTCTCTTGATGATCCGGCTGTGAAAGAGGCGCTAGGGTTCGCTGTGCACGAATATAACATGCGCAGCAATGACATATACGAGAGCCGTGTGGTGAAGCTCCACCAAGCCCAGAAGCAGGTCAGTGCGGATCCGCTATGTCGTCTCACTAGTGCTGCTGAGCGTTACTACAGCCTGGGGGGAACACAGTGCAGAGCCAAGTAGCAGTGTCTTACATGCCTGGGCTAAATTACACTAAAATCTGTGGCGCGACCGAGTAGCTTGGGGCCTCAGTGCAAGTTTTACATGGGCCCCCACACACTCTATTGATATGGAGCCCCCAAAAAACCTACTTAGGATAGTTTCAGTGTCAGAATTGTTAAAAGTGTAAGGGCCGGTTTCCACTTGTGCGGTGCGAATTAGTTGCAGAAAACGCAAAATGAATTTGCATGCATATGCGAATTTTACAGCGAATCCGCGGGCGTATTCGCATATGGGCCCGTTTCCACTAGTAAGTGATGAGAATGCGGCTATGTAGCCGCATCGCATCACTTCCGCATCTCCCGATGCGGAAGTCCATGGAGGAGATGGGATGCGGCTGCGGGCGTATGCGGCCTTGCGAAACTCTGCAGTATGCTATGCTGCAGATTTTCAGATCGCACCGCACAACATGCACGCAATGGAAACTCCTCCACTGGCGTGCATGTCTTTCAGCACACCCGTGGTGCGATGCGGCTATGTAGTGGCTGAATAGTGTAATGGTTAAGGGCTCTGCCTCTGACATGGGAGACCAGGGTTCGAATCTCGGCTCTGCCTGTTCAGTAAGCCAGCACCTATTCAGTAGGAGACCTTAGGCAAGTCTCCCTAACACTGCTACTGCCTATAGAGCGCGTCCTAGTGGCTGCAGCTCTGGCGCTTTGAGTCCGCAAGGAGAAAAGCGCAATATAAATGTTCTGTGTTTGTTATAAATACCCCCCAAATGACCCCATTTTGGAAAGAAGACATCCCAAAGTATTCACTGAGAGGCATAGTGAGTTCATAGAAGATATTATTTTTTTTGTCACAAGTTAGTGGAAAATGACAGTTTGTGACAAGAAAAAAAAAAAAAGTTTCCATTTCTGCTAACTTGTGACAAAAAAATAATAATAATCTGCCACGGACTCACCATGCCCCTCTCTGAATACCTTGAAGTGTCTACTTTCCAAAATGGGGTCATTTGTGGGGTGTGTTTACTGTCCTGGCATTTTGGGGGGTGCTAATTTGTAAGCACCCCTGTAAAGCCTAAAGGTGCTCATTGGACTTAGGGCCCCTGAGCGCAGTTAGGCTGCAAAAAAGTGCCACACATGTGGTACCGCCGTACTCAGGAGAAGTAGTATAATGTGTTTTGGGGTGTATTTTTACACATACCCATGCTGGGTGGGAGAAATATCTCTGTAAATGACAATTGTTTGATTTTTTTTTTTTACACACAATTGTCCATTTACAGAGATATTTCTCCTACTCAGCATGGGTATGTGTAAAAATACACCCCAAAACACATTATACTACTGCTGAGTACGGCGGTACCACATGTGTGGCACTTTTTTGCACCCTAACTGCGCTAAGGGACTCAAAGTCCAATGAGTACCTTTAGGATTTCACAGGTCATTTTTGTTTCAAGACTACTCCTCACGGTTTAGGGCCCCTAAAATGCCAGGGCAGTATAGGAACCCCACTAATGACCCCATTTTAGAAAGAAGATACCCCAAGGTATTCCGTTAGGAGTATGGTGAGTTCATAGAAGATTTTACTTTTTGTCACAAGTTAGCGGAAATTGATTTTAAATGTATTTTTCACAAAGTGTCATTTTCCACTAACTTGTGACAAAAAATAAAATCTTCTATGAACTCACCATACTCCTAACGGAATACCTTGGGGTGTCTTCTTTCTAAAATGGGGTCATTTGTGGGGTTCCTATACTGCCCTGGCATTTTAGGGGCCCTAAACCGTGAGGAGTAGTCTTGAAACCAAATGTCGCAAAATGGCCTGTGAAATCCTAAAGGTACTCATTGGACTTTGGGCCCCTTAGCGCACTTAGGATGCAAAAAAGTGCCACACATGTGGTATCGCCGTACTCGGGAGAAGTAGTATAATGTGTTTTGGGGTGTATTTTTACACATACCCATGCTGAGTGGGAGAAATATCTCTGTAAATTGACAATTGTGTGAAAAAAAAAAATCAAACAATTGTCATTTACAGAGATATTTCTCCCACCCAGCATGGGTATGTGTAAAAATACACCCCAAAACACATTATACTACTTCTCCTGAGTACGGCGGTACCACATGTGTGGCACTTTTTTGCAGCCTAACTGCGCTAAGGGGCCCTAAGTCCAATGAGCACCTTTAGGCTTTACAGGGGTGCTTACAAATTAGCACCCCCCAAAATGCCAGGACAGTAAACACACCCCACAAATGGGTGTCTTTTTTTCTAAAATGGGGTCACTTGTGGGGTTCCTATACCGCCCTGGCATTTTACGGGCCCAAAACCGTGAGTAGTCTGGAAACCAAATGTCTCAAAATGACTGTTCAGGGGTATAAGCATCTGCAAATTTTGATGACTGGTGGTCTATGAGGGGGTGAATTTTGTGGAACCGGTCATAAGCAGGGTGGCCTTTTAGATGACAGGTTGTATTGGGCCTGATCTGCTGGATTGGAGTGCTACAGGGGTGACAGGAGGTGATTGATGGGTGTCTCAGGGGGTGGTTAGAGGGGAAAATAGATGCAATCAATGCACTGGGGAGGTGATCGGAAGGGGGTCTGAGGGGGATCTGAGGGTTTGGCCGAGTGATCAGGAGCCCACACGGGCAAATTAGGGCCTGATCTTATGGGTAGGTGTGCTAGGGGGTGACAGGAGGTGATTGATGGGTGTCTTAAGGTGTGATTAGAGGGGGGAATAGATGCAAGCAATGCACTGGCGAGGTGATCATGGCTAGGGTCTGAGGGCGTTCTGAGGGTGTGGGCGGGTGATTGAGTGCCCTAGGGGCAGAGAGGGGTCTAATCTGATGGGTAGCAGTGACAGGGGGTGATTGATGGGTAATTAGTGGGTGTTTAGGGTAGAGAACAGATGTAAACACTGCACTTGGGAGGTGATCTGACGTCGGATCTGCGGGCGATCTATTGGGGTGGGTGATCAGATTGCCCGCAAGGGGCAGGTTAGGGGCTGATTGATGGGTGGCAGTGACAGGGGGTGATTGATGGGTGACAGTGGGTGATTGAGAGGTGATCAGTGGGTTATTACAGGGAAGAACAGATGTAAATAATGCACTGGTGAATTGATAAGGGGGGGTCTGAGGGCAATCTGAGCATGTAGGCGGGTGATTGGGTGCCCGCAAGGGGCAGATTAGGGTCTGATCTGATGGGTAACAGTGACAGGTGGTGATAGGGGGTGATTGATGGATAATTAGTGGGTGTTTAGGGTAGAGAACAGATGTAAACACTGCACTTGGGAGGTGATCGGACGTCGGATCTGCGGGCGATCTATTGGTGTGAGTGGGTGATCAGATTGCCCGCAAGGGGCAGGTTAGGGGCTGATTGATGGGTGGCAGTGATTGATGGGTGATTGACAGGTGATCAGGGGGATAGATGCATACAGTACACGGGGGGGGGGGGGGGTCTGGGGAGAATCTGAGGGGTGGGGGAGTGATCAGGAGGGAGCAGGGGGCAGTTTAGGGAATAAAAAAAAAATAGCGTTGACAGATAGTGACAGGGAGTGATTGATGGGTGATTAGGGGGGTGATTGGGTGCAAAAAGCGGTCTGGGGGGTGGGCAGGGGGGGGTCTGAGGGGTGCTGTGGGCGGTCAGGGGGGGGGGGGAAATCAGTGTGCTTGGGTGCAGACTAGGGTGGCTGCAGCCTGCCCTGGTGATCCCTCGGACACTGGGACCACCAGGGCAGGAGGCAGCCTGTATAATACACTTTGTATACATTACAAAGTGTATTATACACTTTGTATGCGGCGATCCGGGTGCTAGTAACCCGCCGGTGCTTCCGAACGTCCGGCGGGTTACATCGCGAGGCCGTACGCCCATGCCCGTACAAGGAATGCCGCCAATTGTACATGCGACGGTCCTTGCGGGATCCACTTCCCGGCCACCATTTGTACATGCGGCGGTCAGGAAGTGGTTAACGCAAATCAAAACTTTGCATTAACCAAGGTAAAATGAAAGTCCATAGACTTTCATTTTACCTTTCACACCCGATGCTGCGGTTTGGTGTGTTGCGGTTCGAGGCACCCGGTAGCTTTTAATTGTCGGGACCTGGCGGTTTCCCGTCGGGTGAATTCATTATTACTGCTGCTGCAATCAGCAGCAGGCCCATATTGCACCGCTTCATCCCGATGACACGCTGCAGGGCGTATAACGCGTGCAGGAGAACGGCACCTGCATGCGTTCTAGATGTGAAAGAGCCCTAAGGAAACCATTAGGGCCTGAGACCACTAGCCCAGTTGTGTAACTGAACAGCAGACACAACTGCATCAGTGGGCTCAAGGCCCTTAAAGAGACACTAAACTTAAATTATTCCCTCTCATAAATAGTTGCCTTAGGGCCTGTTTCCATTACACACAGATTGGATGCAGAAAAACTGACTCCAATGAATACCTATGGGAAAATCTGCAGTATAAAAATTGCGTTTAGTGGAAACAGGCCCATAGACATTCATTGGAGTCAGTTTTTATGCATCCAATCTGCGTGTAGTGGAAACAGGCCCTTTTTTTATTTTTATATGTATGTCATGAGGGTATATTATTGTTATTTTAGTATAAAAGGGCTTGCAATTGACAGAACACAAAAAAAAACCCAAACAGAAAAACTACACCTTTTTTATTTCCAAATAATATATCGGTGACATACATTGTACTAGGGTCATAAGTTAAATGTGATAGCTGGGACTAATGTGCAAATAAAATGATGGGTTTTATTTATAGTAGCATTGGTTATTTTAAAACTAGGGGATGGAATTGGAAGAGTGTACTTTTTTTTTCTTGCATTTGCCTAAAAAAAAGCATAGTAAATAAAGTAATTACTGAAAACAAATATCGCCCACAAAAAGCTTAATTTGTGGCAAAAAAGATATACAGTAGATCAAGGGTGTCAAACTCAAATTCAACCATTTTCAAATACAGTAAAGCTCTTCTGAGACAAGGATGAACTTGTATTTTAGACCAAACTCAAAATCAATTATGTGAGTACATTAAATTATAAAACAGAACAACATTTTAAAGTGTACCAGAGCTTAATAATTAAAAAGATTTTATACATACCTGGGACTTCCTCCACCCCTATCCACTCCAATCGCTCCAACGCCGCCGTCCTCCGCTGCCCTCAACTTCGGGAACCAGGTCCCCGCACTTCCGTCACTGGTACCTAGTCGTGGGCTAACCTCCGCTCCGTCGTCAGTCTCCCAGCGGTGATCGCCACTGGATGACTAATTTACAATGTACAATGCTGCGATCTAAGGCAGCGCTATAATGGGGACAGCCGTGACACTCGACTGTCCCCTTGGGAGGCACAGAGAGCGATCGGCTCTCATAGACTGATGTCTATGAGAGCCGATCGCTGGGATTGGCTGGTGGGTGGGGGGAAGGAGGAGATAAAAAAAAAAATGGACAAATTTATTCAGAAAAAAACAAATAAAGAAAAAAATAAACAAACATCCCAGCAGGGATCAGAGCTCACCAACAGAAATCTTTAAAGAGACACTGAAGCGAAAAAAAAATATGATATAGTGAATTGGTTGTGTACTATGAATAATTACTGGAAGATTAGCAGCAAAGAAAATATTCTCATACTTTTATTTTCAGGTATATAGTGTTTTTTCTAACATTGCATCATTCTATAATATGTGCACATTACACAACACTCAGCATTCAAAATGAGTCTTTCAGAGCAGGCTGTGAAGTAATGACCTCTCCTCTAGCAGAGGAAAAGTAAATAGTCCAGGAACAGTTGAGATAATAAGTCAGACTTAGTCGGAGAGCTTAAAGGGGCACTATGGCTAAATTCTTTGTTTTGTGTGGCTGTGATATTTATAGCAGTATGTGAAGAATAGTTAGGAACATACAATGTGGCAGATTATTTTTTTCTTTTTACACGAACACCATCTTTGTGTAGGTTTAGAGTCGCGTCGGCAGATTTACCTTACTGACGCGACTCAGGCTAATCCATTATGGTGCAGGAGGCATCTTTCCCTGCTGTTGTGCTGCCGTTGTTAGTCTCCCCTCTAGGAAGCGCTGGTAGCATATTCCATCTTTCAACTGCACAATCGTGCAGTTACATAGCTCTCCCCATTAGCCGTAAAGTGTATCAATGTGCCACTGTGCAGTGCGAGTGGCACGCAACCTCCATCTGCGGTGGAAAGCAACCGCCACGTGGAGAGGGACGCAGCCTCACTGATAATGCTGCCTGGCAAGGACCCCTGTAGCGAAGCTGGCAATGAAACGGACACCTACTGTTGTCCGTTTCTATGGTTACCAGCCTTCGCTGTTTGAAGTGCGCAGTGTAGCGGCGGCATGAGAGAGCAGACGAACACAGCGCGCCACACAAAACAAAGAATTTAGCCATAATGCCTCTTTAATGGCTTGCTTGCATAGAGATAACAACTGGAGTTTCTGAGGTTTTTAGCAAACCGCAACCGTGGCTGCTGCAGCATTTTTGCGGTTTGCAGATGCGTTTTTGCCTCAATGCAAAGTATACTAAAGTGGAAAACTGCTCTGAAAAACGCTAGATCAGAGCGGTTTTTCCAGGCGTTTTTGTTACAGTAACTGTTCAGTTCAGTAAGAGCTTTACTGTAACAATATATGACATCTGCTACACAAAAAAAGCTCCAAAAAATGCTAGGCATGTTTAGAAAATCTCTCTAAGGGCCCATTCACACTAGAGCGCTTTGCCGGCGATTTCGGCAAAACGCTCAAGCGCTTTTTAAAGCGCTAGTGCTATTATAAAACCCTATGGGCCCATTCTTACTTGGGCGATTTGCGTTAATCGACGGCGATTAATGGAAATCGCCAAATGTGTAACCTGCACTATTTTCAGGCGATTTCCCGGCAATCGCGTTTCAGTGCTATAGTAGCACTAAACTCGATCGTGGAAAAATCGCTGCAGTGTCCAGTGGTGTTTTTTTTTTTTTTTTCTGCGTGTAATCGTGGAAAAATCACTCCCGCTAATCGCCGGTGTTTTAAGCTTTCAAGTGTGAATGGGGCATAAACATGCCTAGAATCGCTCTGAAAATCTGCTTCAAAAACCTCTAGCATTTTGCAGATCTGCTAGAGGTTTTTGGTGTGCACTGGGCCTCAGACTGGATTAGCTGCATGCTTGTTTCAGGTGTCTGATTCAAACAATACTGCAGCCAAATAGATCAATAGGATTGCCAGGCAACTGCTATTGTTTAAAAAGATATAAATATGTTTGCCACCATATGCTTCTCACTTCAAGTTTACTTTACATTGGGCATTGTGCTTACTAATATATAATAAGGTAGATCTGTGTCTTAAGTTTGGATTTAAGAAATGTGTAATGTTGTAACGAGCTATAAATTAACCGGCTTTTTTTTTCTTCTCAATTTGAAGGTTGTATCTGGAATTATGTATAAATTGGATGTGGAACTTGGCCGAACTAATTGTAGAAAACCAAGCCTATACCATGAGAAGTGTGAATTCCATTCAAATGGTGAACTCGCTGAGGTATTTTGCTATTCCTTTTGCTGAAAATGAAGTGTTTTTTGTGTTCTGTCCTAAATTTAGAGACTGGTTTGCTCAGTATGTTAATTGTTTGAGACAATGTATTTAAAATGCACATGAAGTAGGTCCAGTAGATGATACTCGTGCACTATTATATTTTTTTCCCTCCATGCATTTGTTCTTCTGGGCATGTGTGGACCATACTCATGCATGCCTAGCCCTTGTGTTGCTTGTCTAGTCATGGCCAGAAGAAACCGATTTGACTGTATAGAGTGCCCTGCTCTGGAATGATGACCTGCGGGAGGCCTCTGGACTATCCAGAGGCTTCCTATTACTAGGGTAAGAACCAGTGAAGTAGCAGCTCATCCAAGATATTCAGTATTCTGACAACAGTAGTATGGCCTGGTGCACATCAGAGGAGTTTTTTCTGAGCGTTTTGAGTTTTTAAATCTGCTGCTAATGTTATCCTATGTGTCTGTGCACACTGGAGCAATGAGGTTTTGTAAAAACCCCATAGCATTACATTAGGAAGAGCTTTTAGAGGTCTCAAAAGCTCTTCCCAATGTAATGCTATGGGTTTTTTTTTTACAAAACCTCATTGCTCCAGTGTGCACAGACACATAGGATAACATTAGCAGCAGATTTAAAAACTCAAAACGCTCAGAAAAAACTCCTCTGGTGTGCACCAGGCCTATAAGGCCTCCACCTCAGCCTCAAGCCAGTTACTTTTATCCTATAATATTTTTCACTTCCCCAAACCAAGTGAATGTTCTTTGCACTTAAAAAAATACTTGCTAATGCCCTGGCAGAAGCCTATAATGGTAAAAATTGAACATAAGATTGAGGCCCTGTTCACAGTGGTGAGTTGCGTTGCAGAATAATTCTGCATGTCACCTTACTGCCCATACGAGTCTATGGACCCGTTTACAGTGCCGTGTTGTAACGGATGGTATTATTTATCACTCGCTGCGTGCAGACTTTGTATTAAAGTCTATGCCCAGTCTACATTGCAGTTCAAACTCATTATAACGTGTGCATTATGCAACTCGCCACTGATTTTTTTTTTTTTTTTTTTTTTTTTTTCTCCAATTCATCTGGTGAACCTTTTATCATCCCATTTATTTAGACTAGTCACCAGAGCCAGTGATGAGACATTTCAAGTTTAAAATTAGATTTGCCATATGCTTTATTATTATTATTATTTTGGTATATTTAGCAGATTTTATCAAAATAATGTACTGGTGTACTTTCACTCCATGAAAAGGAAACCGTGAGTCTGTCAGTACTTCACATGCAGGTAGTTGGCATCATCTTTGTCTCTGAGCATGTTTGGTAGGTCTCTGTTCAGGTGTCTGCTATGCCTAATTCTGGCAATGACCAAATAATTCTGCAGGGAGTAAAAAAAGACAAGACTAGGCCTGAACGATTTTAGGAAAAGATTGAATTGAGCAATTTCCGTCCGAAATTGTGATTTTGATTCACATTTTCTTCAAGTCCAGCTTTGTCCCCCCCCCCCCCTGTGCCTCTCTGTACCCATGTCTCTTTGTGCCCCGTCTCTCTCCTCTGTGCCCCTCTTTCTTTGCCGGCTCTGAGTCTTGGTGACTGCTGCGTGCCTCCTCTGTCTCCTGTGTACCCGCTCTGCGCCTCTCTGAGCCCTATCTGTCTCCTCTGTGCTCGCTCTGCATTTCTATGTACGTCTCTGTGCCCGCTCTGCATCTCTCTGTGCCCGTTCTGCATCTCTCTGTGCTAGCTCTGCGTTTCTATGTGCCCCCTTTGTGCCCACTCTGCGTTTCTATGTGCCCGCTCCGTGCCCGCTCTGCGTCTCTGTGCCCCCTCTGTCTCCTCTGTACTTGCTCTGCATTTCTTTGTGCCCCCTGTGCGTCTCTGTGTCTCCTCTGTCCCACTCTGCGTCTTTGTGCCCCCTCTGTGCTCGTTCTTGAGTCTGTGCCTTTTCTGTGCCAGCTCTGCGTCTCTGTGCCGCCGTGTCTCCTCTGTGCTCACTCTGCATTTCTATGTGCCCCCTCTGTGCCTGTTCCATGCCTCCTCTGGACCGGCTCTGAGTCTTTGTTCCCTCTCCGTGCCCGCTCTGCGTCTCCGTGCCAGCTCGCTCTGCAAGCAGCACAACTTCTTCCAATCGCTGGCTGGCTCTACTTTGACGTCGGCAGGGGTAGGCGGAGCCGTCTAAGTATAGAGCAGCGCAGCTTCAGCCAGTGACTATCCTCTTCATGCATGGCGGTGGACGGAGCCGCACCGAGCAGCAGAGGATGTTGGGGAAACCGCAGCTAATGATGATCTCTTGATCGTCTTGTCAGGTACCGCGGTTTCGGTTTAGAACCGTGAAACCGTTCAGCCCTACCAAGTACATACACCTCACACGGAGTTCCACAAACACTGCAAGTAGAGGAAAACGCATTCCCTAAAAAAAAAAAAATCTAGGGTTTACACTCTTAAGAAAAAAGGGATGAGCTGGCAAGTATAAAATTCGGTTTGCATGAAACTAAACGCAGTAAAAAAAAATCATCACTCTGCTAAGCGCAATGATCTGGATTCATGAATCAAAGAACCTGCACCCAAAAATCGTTTTAGCACTTCCTGCATGCAGTGCGTTACTGCAAAACTCGTATGTTATCAGTGACAATAAAGCATGCTTTTCATTAACTGTATGCAGTGCTATTCATGTACAATGTAATGTAGCCTAAGGGGGTATCCAGTGTCTATATAGCTGCTACTCCTGTGTATTTAGGGTCAGCTGGATGTCGTACTGGTAAGGTTGTTGCTTTTGATGTAGGATTTGAGCCTTTGACCATGGTTTAACTTCGCTGGCAGTGATCCCAGCTAAGCTCAGGCTACCCTCCGGTAGCTCTATGCAGAGTATTGCGCGCAGCTGGAGCTTTTACTTACCTGCCGGGGGATTCATACGTCAGTAGCCATTCTCCTTCCTGTCCTTGGAGTCTCTGAATTACTGTGGTGAGATCGCCGTCATTGATCTCACCAAAGAGGTACAGCGCCACCCGGAGGATGGAGGTAAAATTACACAGCTGGAGCCCGGGGAGGTGAGTGAGAGAAATGGCTTCTGCTGGTTTTGTAATGGCACGATTTTTTTTTGGGGGGGGGGGGGGGTCTGAAACCTTTTAAAAATACACCAAGGCCTCATTCACGCAAGTGTTTTGCATTTTTGTGAGTCCCCTCCCGGCGCTCCAGTGCACGCTGCGTTTCTGGTAAAAGTGCTTTTCTAGGCACTTTTCCAGCACGGTTTTGTAATTCACTCCCTGACGCATGTCAGGAAGTGAATGTTTTGACCCGGAAAAGAATAAATACAATGCATTTATTCTTAAACGCAATCGCTGCACAGAGCGATTTTTGTGAGTGTTTTGTGTTTTTCCTATACCTTCCATTATAGCAAAAACACCCCAAAAGTGGTACAGACACTGCTTTGCCTGAACCTTCCCATAGAGCAATGATCTGCAAACTTGGCTCTCCAGCTGTTAAGGAACTGCAAGTCCCACAATGCATTGCAGGAGTCTGACATCCACAGTCATGATTCATAAAAGCAGATGCATTGTGGGACATACACCTTAATAAAATGGGAATGGTTGGTGATATTAACTTCCTGTTTGTGGCACATTAATATATGTGAGGGGGGGAGCTTTTCTAGATGGGTGGTGATCATGGCGGCCATTTTGAAGCCAACTTTTGTTTGTTCAATAGGAAGAGGGTCATGTGACACATCAAACTTATTGGGAATTTCACAAGAAAAACAATGGTGTGCTTGGTTTTAGCGTAACTTTATTCTTCCATCAGTTATTTACACGTTTCATGAGTTATTTACATAAAATGTGTTCAATGTGCTGCCCATTGTGTTTGATTGTCAATGCAACCCTCTTCTCCCACTCTTCACCCACTGATAGCCACACCGCAGGAAAAATGCTAGCACAGGCTTCCAGTATCCGTAGTTTCAGGTGCTGCACATCTCGTATCTTCACAGCATAGACAGTTGCCTTCAGATGACCCCAAAGATAAAACCTGACACCCATAATGTGGTGGTGCACCATCTTGCTGGAAAAACTCAGGAATGGCCCCATTATCTTTGTGCCCAATATACCACACCATACCATCAAATTGTATTTGTTCCAACAGTCTTGGAGGGATCTATCCAATGGGGGTTAGTGTCAGACCAATAGCGGTGGTTTTGTTTAACTTCACCATTCACATAAAAGTTTGCCTAATCACTGAACAAAATCTCCTGTGTAAACTGAGGGTCCTGTTCCAATTTTTGTTTTGCCCATTCTGCAAATTCAGTGTGCCGATCTGGGTCATCCTTGTTGAGATGCTACAGCAGCTGGAGTTTGTAAGGGTGCCATTTGTGAGTAACTAATATCCGCCGAAGGGATGTTTGACTAATGCCACTCTCCAGTGACATGCGGCGAGTGCTACGCTGTGGGCTCTTGCTTAATGAAGCTAGGACAGCCACTGATGTTTCTTCATTATTGACAGATTTCATGCGTCCACATTTTGGCAAATCCAACACTGATCCAGTTTCATGAAACTTAGCAAGCAGTTTGCTAACTGTAGCATGGGAGATGGGTGGTCTCTTAGGCAGTCTTGCATTGAAATCTGCTGCAATGACCCGGTTACTACGTTCATCAGACATCAACACAATTTCTATCCACTCCTCATGTGTTCATCTCGGCGACATGTCAATGGCTGTAAACAAAGAGAAACTTGTAAATAACTCATGAAAGAATAAAGTTACGTTAAAACCAAGCACACCATTGTTTTTCTTTTGAAATTCCCAATAAGTTTGATGTCGCATGACCCACTTCCTATTGAAAAAACAAAAGTTGGGTTCAAAATGGCCAACTTTAAAATGGCCGCCATGTTCACCACCCATCTTGAAAAGTTTCCCCCCTCACACAGTGTTCTCCCCCCCAAAAAAAATCCAGCCAGGCGACAAGAAAAAGTAGCCGGGTGGGGAAGGTCACGCTGGGTGCTACTCAGTGGGAGGTCACACCGAGTGCTACAAGTATCATACGGTATGGCTGGGAAATGGGCTGGGAGCTATTCAGAGGGTAGAGGGTGTGTGTGTGTGTGTGTCTGGGTACTGCTGGGGGGGGGGGGGGGAGAGGAATCATGCTTGGTACTGCTGAGGGGGGAAATCATGCTGGGTACTGCCAAGAGGGAAATCCCCGCTGGGTACGAGAACAGGGGTTAACTCTGGCTGCTACTAATAGAGCAAGGGGGGGGGGGGGGGTCCTCACACAGAGTGATGCTGTTGGGGAGCAGCATTCTTAGTCACGGTGCTGCTGGTGGATTTGAAGATCTATCTGACCTCTATCCACTACTTACTTCATAGCAGCTGCATTTTCTTCAGCACAGCTTCCTGAGCCCTGTACTGCACAGTGTTGATAGTGCAGAGTACAGCACACAGGCATGAAAGCTGAACACTTCTGCAGCTGCTATAATAATAACATAATTTAGCAGAGGGACTTCTAAGAGGAGCAAAAGTGGGAGCAAGCAACTGCCTCTGTAGCCTTGTGGGATATCCAGTGCCCTAGTCCTACTTGACCTTGGAGCTATTCTTAATGAAGCAGGAGACATCAGAGTCTAACCTCTCCACCATTTCTAGAGGGACATGAGTGCAGATAGATACACAGCAGCCAGGCAGCAGGGAGAGTTAATTGTTCTAAGTTACAGGCACTTGATGGCAGGGGAGGAGAGGCAGACATGCCTGGATGAACAGAGCAAAGCAAACTTCAGCTCCTTACCCCGTGCTGGCTATAACGCTTCACGCCTACTTCTTCACGGGGAGATCAGACAGACATTCCTCTGAACACAGCAGCGCGTCCTCTATCCATTCTCCAAACTTTGCCCCCGCTCCCCGCTTGTAATGAGCATTCCCCCGCACAGACACAGCCGCGGCTCGCTGTAATAAATCAAGAGGAAAGTAATACTGCCGCAGACCAGGGCAAATGGCAGCCGGGCGGGGGGGCAAATGGCAGCCGGGCGGTCTGCCCAGCTGAAAGAGTCTGGGGAGAACACTGCTCACATATACTAATGTCCCACAATCCGGAAGTTAATATCACCAACCATTCCCATTTTATTAAGGTGTATCCATATAAATGGCCCACCCTGTAGTTCCTTATCAGCTGGAGAGCCAAGTTTGCAGTTCACTGTCATAGAAATTCATTGCACAAGCGTTTTATGGGTGATTTTTAAAAATCTCCTGCGCTTGAAAAAAGGGCAAAAACGCCCTTAGTGTGAAGGAGCCCTAAAATCCGGACATAATCCTACCGTCAGGGAGGTTAAATCCTGGTTTAAGGTAGTACATAAAAGGAGTCTTTGTGCAAGGCTCCCTAATAATGCTTGTTGCCCGTGGAGTGGGGCATGCAGGGGATTTAGGGTTTAGTTTATTGCTATACCCAGAGTTTAGTTTTAAAATTTGTAGGGGAAAAAAAGAAATATTAAACAGCATTTTTTCCTTTTTTTTCACAGAAAAAGAGGTGCAAGTTCAGTGTGATAAGTCGTCCGTGGAAGCCAGAAACAAGATTGGAAAAATCCGATTGCAATTAATGTGCTGTCTGCAGTCTTGATTTTAATCTTTATTTTAATCCTGTTTCATGACATGGTGGAATATAACAAATAAAAAATTGACTCATCTCTACAGGTTCTAACTTTAGCAATACAGATAAGCATAATAAAAATTGACTTATCTTTACAAGTTCTAACTTTAGCAATATAGATAAGCATAATAAAATGTAAGGAGCTACAATGAAATAAATGTCTTCACTGAAATCAATGTGTGATTTATAGGCTAGATTTGACTGTTTGGAGGTTTGTTGTTGGATGTGTCACTTGAGCATTGAATGTTTCTGCTGTGGTTAGAATGGGGGAAAAGTGTCTTGACTTCATCTACGGGAGAGTCATAACAATGGAACTAAATTCCCCCCCCCTGTTTTGACCGTTCCCCCATAGAATCATTAATTTTGAGTATCTGGTGTGTGGCATAGTCTTGATGGATGTATAAAGGAGTTGTACCCAGAACTTGTTTTGGCTCACACAGGTTCTGGAAGTGGGGGTTGGATGGAGAGAGTAAGGGGGAAAATGTCTAAAAGCCAAGAGCCGAGACTGCCATACTACGGTGTCGCCAGTTGCACTTGGCAATTATCTGTTATCCCTAAGGGGGGGGGGGGGGAGATAGAGGCAGAGGAAGGCGAAGGATCAGACCTGATGGCCCAGTTCTTCCTGAAAGAAACCTGCGGTGATGAGGATTCTGATTGCTGACATCCCATTAGCAACAACACTATGATCCATTTTATGCATGTCCATCCTTCTGCAGGTACATCTCTGGCACATTAGCATTGCTGGCTATCTCTATTGGAGGCAGTGTATCAGCTGCTAAAAAGGCCAGCTTTCATGCAAAGTGTATTCATGAAAATGAGCCAATCAATGCACTTTCTGAATCTGACAAGTTCCAAGCTTTAGGCAAACTACATGACATTTACAGGCAAGCCACAATATCCAGAATAATCGCCTCTGGCATCATGGACAGTAGTGAGAATGACTCAGTACGATGCTGGAAGGTTGCTAGAGGAATCTGGAACCATTAAAATTGCAGTCCAGCTGACAGGTGCGTATGGTGGTGGGTCCAGTCTTTCAACAATGGGTTAAAAGACCACTATAATAACAAATGTTAAATACAAGTGTATGCATACCTATAACATACTTCATCCTAGCGTAAAATTCACCATAAATGACTTCTTTTGTAGCTGTCACAGTAGGTAGTAAAAATATGACAGCGCTTACAGGTTTAGGACTAATCCATCTACTCAAGTGAGGTTCTCAGCAATTATTTATTTTCTAACGCACCCCTTGGCAGTGGCACAGTCCAGCTGCCAGAATAGTGTTACATAAGGAGACAGGTTTACTGGTATCTTTTTATAGGTCCACTTTAGGGTGGTGCTTTTGTAAAGAAAAAAGGAAATACTGAGAATCCCACACGAGGGCTTGGATTAGACCCAAAACTGTAAAAACTGTCAGAAGAGTAATACCTGCTGTAAGTGGCAGCTGCAAGGAAGAGTAATTTATAGTGCATTCACTTAGGGACAAATATATCTTATAGTTTTTTGCACAAGGGTTTTTGGAATAGTGGTCCCTTAAAGGGAACCTTAACTGAGAAGGATATGGATTTTTCCTTTTAAAATAATACCAGTTGCCCGGCTCTCCTTCTGATCCTGTGTCTCCAATACTTTTAGCCACAGCCCCTGAACAAGCATGCAGATCAGATGCTCTGACTGAAGTCAGACTGGATTAGCTGCATGCTTGTTTCAGGTGTGTTATTCAGCCAATACTGCAGCTAATGAGATCAGCAGAACTGCCAGGCAACTGGTATAGCTTAAAAGGAAAAATCCACATCCCTCTCAGTTTAGGTTCCCTTTAAGATCTGGGAATTACAAAACCATAGAACTGAGCTGGGTACTTATCCGTTAGCCGGGCGCATCCTCTAGGTGGCGACAAAACTCCACCAGAGTTACATCTTTCCCTACTATCCATGTCGGCCTGGAGGGGGAATAGTAATTAGCGCCACCTGCCGGATGCGCCCGGCTAACGGATAAGTACCCTGAGCTGAAAACTTAATTCATTGAAGAAGACCACCCTCTGCAAACGGCAATTTTTTTTTTTTTTTGATAAACGCTTGTGAGGCGTGCATGTGGAAAAAAAAGATTCCGGGTAATTTGGGCGCAGGGTGAGGCGTCACACCAGGTCTTGGTATGTGCAATGAGATGCAAATATTTCTGAGTTTATGCAAATATATATACATCTTCAAAATTGACCAATCAGTTTAAACTTGGGTTTATATTGATTAATCAATTTTCAAGCTGCATATATTTGCATAGTAATTTGCATCAACTCGGGAAAATGTTCATATCAATGATCATACATAACCAGGACCTTTGGCCATCGGGCTTTGGACACTGTGCAACTTAACTATCTTCACTTGGTTGGTGACGTGTATAGTGTTTGCTGGTACCTGACACCTTTTTACATGGATCGTGCGCACTTCCCAAATTGCCTGTATCTCTTGTAATCATGGGTAGAGATGGCCCGAACGGTGGTTCGCGGTGAACTGCGAACTTTATGGCTGTTCGACCCGCCCCCTATACTACATCATTAGAGTCAACTTTGGCCCTCTACATCACAGTCAGCAGGCACAGGGTAGCCAATCAGGCTACACTCCCTCCTGGAGCCCCACCCCCCCTTATAAAATGCAGGCAGCGTCAGCCATTTCACTCACTCGTGTGGCTGCAGTAATTAGAGAAGGGAGAGGTGCTGCAGAGACATTAGGGAAGGCTTAGTTGGGCTAAAGTTAGGCTTGTTAGGTTGCTCTTTCTTACTGATACTTATTGCTAAAAAGCACTCCTTATCCTCAACAGCTCTTTTGAGAGCTAATGTTGTTCTTGGGATCTATTTTGTGTGTGTGTGTGTGTGTGTGTGTGTGTGTGTGTGTCTGTCCCACAGACACTTGTGTTGCATATACAGCTCTGTCAGTCAGTCTTAGCTGCTGGACCTTGGCCCCTTGGTAATTCCTACTGTGCCACTGCCAGGCCCAGCACATTCAGTGACTACCTGTGTGTGTAACAGGTGCACATTTGTAATACCCATCACTGCATATATCTATCTGTTGTTCAGTGCACCCACCTACCTATGTGAGCGCTTGCGAGTGTTCACTGTACCTGTGTGTGTGATAGCTGCAAATTTGTAATACCAGTCATTGTATAATTGTTCACAGTACTTGTGTGACTGCACGCTGTGTAATATACCACTCCGTGCATACCTGTTAACTGCACCTGTGTGACAGCTGCACATTGTATTGTAATACCAGTCACTGCATACCTTTCACTGCACCTGATCGTTACCTTGCCGCAGTGAAGGGGCTTACGTATTACAATGAAGCAATGACCAACGTCTATATGAGTGTCTGGGGGGGGCACCCACCCAAGATAATAAGGTCGTTGCTTCATTGTGGACAGACCAAATTCGATCAGCTGGACAGTCACTGTTGTTCTGTCATTAAGCTACCTCAGCCCAGCGACCATATGGGCTTGAAAACCGCCATAGCCTGCACTCTCACCATGGTGCGCACCAGTCCAGCACGGCCGTCACTACACAAACAGCTGTGTGCGGTGCGTTACACAGTGAGTTTGGTCTGTCAGTGTGAAGCAGTACTCTAATTACACTCCCTGATTGATGTATACACATGCAAGATGTTTTAAAGCACTTTAGGCCTCCAATTTAGCATGCAATGTGATTTCTACCGTTAAAACGCTGCTTTGCGTCAAATCCACATTTTTCCTCGGGACTTTTGGCGTGTATTCCACTCATCCATGCAAAAACTCAGATGTTAGACCCCTTGAAACATCTTTTCCATCACTTTTGTGGCCAGCATAAATGTTTATAATTTTCAAGTTCGCCTCCCCATTGAAGTCTATTGCGTTTCGCGGAAGTTTGCTCGAACCAAACTTTTTGCCGAGGTTCGCGAACCGAAAATCGGAGGTTCAAGCCATCTCTAATCATGAGTGCAGCCACCAGCTTTCTGCTCAGGAGCCCCATTTGCAACAGGATTTGTTGCTCATTTTTGACACATCCATAAGCCACTGGTTCATTTGGATGGCGAGTTGCTTTAGGCCTCTTTCACACGTTAGAAAATGTTTTAACGTGGACTAAGGCACAGCATTATTAAGACTGTGCAACATTCACAGTGCAGACGTTGCGTTGTGTGTAACGTGTAGCAATATTTAGAAAGTGCTGCATGCTGTGCGTTTAGCAATAAATCTGCTGCGTTGTGTGTGTTGTACATGCTCAGTAATTTTTAATTTTTTTTAATGTAACGCATGCGCCGTTTTTTGTTCCATCACTGGGCGACGAAGACGGCGCACCAAACGCAGGGCTAAAGAATGTACTATAATGTCCGAGTTATAGTCTTTCAATGCGTTGCATTAGGGGCATGTTATGCGACCTTAACGTCGCATCAAACGCACCGTCCCACTGTGAAAGAGGCATTAAAGTGGCCATTAACACTACAATATTTTCCTCAGATATGATCATTTGTGAAAACTTAAAGGGAACCTTAACTGAGAGAGATATGGATGTTTCCTTTTAAACAATACCAGTTGCCTGGCAGCTCTGTTGATCTATTTGGCTGCAGCAGTGGCTGAATCACAACCTGAAACAAGCATGCAGCTAATCTAGTCTGATTTCAGTCAGAGCACCTGATCACAGCAGGTATTAGTATTGGAGAAACAGGATCAGCAGGAGAGTCAGGCAACTGGTGGTATTTTAAAAGGAAAAATCCATACCCTTCTCAGTTTAGTTTCCCTTTAAGTCATCGGAAGCAAATTATTGATTGATCCCATAAATGGGTTGATTAGGGCACTTTCTTCAGATTCAATCGAAAAATCCAACATTCTGATCGATAAAATTCTGTATTCTAATTGACCATAGAATTGTTGATTTTGTTGTTTCTCCATGTACTGCATGTTTTTCTGTATAATTTGATCGTACAAATCTGATCTAATGCTCACATGTGAGGAAAATATTGTACCATTAATGGGCATGCCAATTGGTGTGCACCCAACCCCCACAAGTTTTTTGGAATAGTGTTCCTTTAAGAGCTGGGAATTCAAAAGCCATAGAACTGCGCTGAAAACTTGATTCATTGAAGACCACTAGTGTTGGGCGAACATCTAGATGTTCGGGTTCGGGCCGAACAGGCCGAACATGGCCGCGATGTTCGGGTGTTCGACCCGAACTCCGAACATAATGGAAGTCAATGGGGACCCGAACTTTTGTGGTTTGTAAAGCCTCCTTACATGCTACATACCCCAAATTTACAGGGTATGTGCACCTTGGGAGTGGGTACAAGAGGAAAAAAAAATTAGCAAAAAGAGCTTATAGTTTTTGAGAAAATCGATTTTAAAGTTTCAAAGGGAAAACTGTCTTTTAAATGCGGGAAATGTCTGTTTTCTTTGCACAGGTAACATGTTTTTTGTCGGCATGCAGTCATAAATGTAATACATATAAGAGGTTCCAGGAAAAGGGACCGGTAACGCTAACCCAGCAGCAGCACACGTGATGGAACAGGAGGAGGGTGGCGCAGGAGGAGAAGAAGGCCACGCTTTGTGAGACACAACAACCCCGGCCTTGCATGAGGGCAAGAAGCGTGCGGATAGCATGCTTTGTACCGCCATGCAGTCATAAATGTAATAAAGATAAGTGGTTCAATAAACAGGGACCACGCGGCAACGCTAACCCAGCAGCAGCAGACGTGATGGAACAGGAGCAGGCGCAGGAGGAGAAGGCCACGCTTTGTGAGACACAACAACCCAGGCCTTGCATGAGGGCAAGAAGCGTGCGGATAGCATGCTTTGTACCGCCATGCAGTCATAAATGTAATAAAGATAAGTGGTTCAATAAACAGGGACCACGCGGCAACGCTAACCCAGCAGCAGCAGATGTGATGGAACAGGAGCAGGCGCAGGAGGAGAAGGCCACGCTTTGTGAGACACAACAACCCAGGCCTTGCATGTGGACAAAAAGCGTGCGGATATAGCAGCAATGCTTTTTGCCGCCATGCAGTCATAAATGTAATACAGATGAGAGGTTCAATAAACAGGGCCCGGAAACGCAACACCATCCCAGATGTTCATTGGTCATGTTACTTGGTTGGGGTCCTGGAGTGTTGCGTAGTCATTTCCAATCCAGGATTGATTCATTTTAATTTGAGTCAGACGGTCTGCATTTTCTGTAGAGAGGCGGATACGCCGATCTGTGACGATGCCTCCGGCAGCACTGAAACAGCGTTCCGACATAACGCTGGCTGCCGGGCAAGCCAGCACCTCTATTGCGTACATTGCCAGTTCGTGCCAGGTGTCTAGCTTCGATACCCAATAGTTGAAGGGTGCAGATGGATGGTTCGACACAGCTACGCCATCTGACATGTAGTCCTTGACCATCTTCTCCAGGCGATCGGTGTTGGAGGTGGATCTGCACGCTTGCTGTTCAGTGGGCTGCGGCTGCATGGGTGTCAGAAAATTTTCCCACTCCAAGGACACTGCCGATACCATTCCCTTTTGGGTACTAGCTGCGGCTTGCGGTGTTTGCTGCCCTCCTGGTCGTCCTGGGTTTGCGGAAGTCAGTCTGTCTGCGTACAACTGGCTAGAGGAGGGGGAGGATGTCAATCTCCTCTCTAAAGTCTCCACAAGGGCCTGCTGGTATTCTTCCATTTTGACCTGTCTGACTCTTTCTTCAAGCAGTTTTGGAACATTGTGTTTGTACCGTGGATCCAGAAGGGTATAAACCCAGTAATTGGTGTTGTCCAGAATGCGCACAATGCGTGGGTCACGTTCAATGCAGTCTAGCATGAATTGAGCCATGTGTGCCAGAGTCCTACCAGAATCCTCATCATCCTCTTGTGAGCGTTGTGATAGTTGTTGTGATGCATCATAGTCGTCACCTTCCTCCTGGTCTGCTTCTGCTGACCATTCGCGTTGAATTGTGGAAGTCCAACGTGCACCGCTCTGGCCCTCGTCAGTGGTGGCATGAAATTCCTGCTCCAACTCCAGCTGTTCCTCCTCCTCTTCTTCGTCATAGCTGCTGGGGCCAGCGTTCCCTGAGGCGGATGGCCTGATGTTGGTACCATCACGCTGATCGTTTTCTCCTTCAGATTCCCCCAGTTGCATCATGACAGCTGTTTCCTTGATTTTTAACATCGACCTCTTCAGTAAACACAGCAGTGGTATGGTAATGCTGACTGAAGAGTTGTCACTGCTCACAAGCAACGTGGATTGCTCAAAATTTTGGAGGACTTGGCAGAGGTCCAACATGTTGGCCCAATCGGATCCACAGAAGCTTGGCAGCTGGCCGGATGCGCCTCGGTACTGCGCCGTCATGTACTGGACCACTGCACTCTTCTGCTCGCAAAAGCGGGCTAGCATGTGCAGCATAGAATTCCAGCGCGTAGGGACATCACACAGCAAGCGATGGTGGGGGAGATTGAAGCGCTCCTGCATCTTGGCGAGTGCCCCCGAAGCAGTACTGGAATTTCTACAATGTTTGGACACTCGACGCACCTTCAACAGCAGATCGGGCACGCCTGGGTATGTCCTCAGGAACCGCTGAACTACTAGGTTCATCACGTGCGCCAGGCAAGGGATGTGTGTCAGCTTAGCCAACCTTAAAGCGCGAATGAGATTACTCCCATTATCACACACAACCATGCCCGGTTTCAGGTCCAGCGGTGCCAGCCACAAATCCGTCTGTTCCTTTATTCCCCTCCAAATTTCCTCCCCTGTGTGCTGCTTATCCCCAAGGCAGATTAGCTTCAGCAACGCTTGCTGACGCATGCCAACAGCTGTGCTGCACTGCTTCCACGATCCTACTGCTGCTGGGTTAGCGTTTCCGGATGAGGTACAGCTTTGAGATGCGTTGGAGGAGAAGGAGTCAGAGAGGTAGGTGCTGCTGTTATCCAGTGGGAGGGACGGCGGTGCAGCTGTTTGTGGCGTGGGCAACACCCGTGCCGTAGCAGGTGAGGAATCGCTGCCAGGCTCCACAAGGTTCACCCAGTGCGCGGTAAGGGAGATGTATCGACCCTGGCCGAACGCACTCGTCCAGGTGTCAGTGGTGAGGTGAACCTTGCAGGCAACGGCATTCTTCAAGCTTCGGGTTATTTTGCTGACCACGTGCTCATGCAACTCAGGCACTGCAGAGCGTGCAAAGTGGTAGCGGCTGGGAACCACGTAACGTGGGATGGCCACTGACATCATGCCCTTGAAGCTGTTTGTCTCCACCAATCGATATGGCAGCATTTCGCAGGCCAGAAGCTTGGCTATGCTGGCTGTTACTGCCACGGCCCGGGGGTCATTTGCTGGCAATTTCCTCTTGCGCTCAAACATCTCCGACACAGACAACTGAACCGTAGCGCTGCACACGGAAGGGCTGTTGGTTGTTGTGTTTGATGAACACTGGGAGACCTCAAGAGCACTACTCCGGAAAGTGACAGTGTCAGCGTCGTCTGATGTTTGTGAATGTTGTGAACCACGCAATGGCTGGGCTACTGCTGCTGCTGAGGCGGGTCTGGTGAACCCAAGGGAGGCAGTGTTGTTTCTGGTACCCTGTCCTGACGCGTTTGCCCAAAGAGTGGGATGTTTGGATAGCATGTGACGGCTCATGCTGGTGGTGGAGAGGTTGTTAATATTTTTCCCCCTGCTCAGGCGGGTCTTGCACACCTTGCAAATCGCCATGGTAACATCCTCAGTGCAGTCTTCAAAGAAAGCCCAGACTTTGGAGCACCTGCCTCCTTGCTGGCGATTTCTGTTTGCTCCTCTTTTGCCTCTCACTTGAACTTCCACGCTTGTGGTGCCTGAAATTGCGCGCCGCCTACCTTGTGGCACAAGGCGAACTCGTGCAGCAGTGTGTTCTTCAACAGACTCATCTGTGCTGCTGCTACGACGGCGATGTTCTCGTTCACAAACAAAATCTGGGTCTCTGTCCACATTGTCCATACCCTCCTCTTCCATCTCCTCAAACTCGTCATATGTCATTGTGGGCCACCGCCGTGGAGTAGAGCTCCCCACAACAACCTCTGCGCAGCACACTCCAACGTCGTCTTCCAGATCTTGTCGGCCGACCTCCTGCAATTGCAACCCCTCCTGCCCAAATTGCTCTGGGATTTGGGTTTCCGAGTCCTCTTCGGACTCGCCTTGTATTTCAGTGCGCGGTGCATTTCCCACAGTTAACGGTTGTGAATCCAGGCACAACATTTCTGGCTGTTCCTCCATTGACCTTTGAAAGGTGGAAGTTTGTTGGGCTGGGAATAGCTCCTGCGAATACCCCATTGTGTCCTGAGGTAATTCATCGGACTGGTTATCTGGCAGTTGTGTGCGTGGTGTCGCTGCCGGTTGTGTCAGCTTTGTGCCCACTGGCTCCTTGTAACTGGCTGAGGACTCGGACCTCGTGCGTGATGTGCTGGTGCTGCTTAACCCACTGCTGGACGCTTGAGAGGTCATCCAAGTAATTATCTGGTCCTGTTCTTTTGGATTTGTGAGGGTTGTTGTCCTGGACAACATGGGCGGTATTGAGTGGGTTTTCTTGGGTGCTCCCCTGTGGCCTGTACGTGAACCGTCAGGGGAAACACCTCTTCCCTTGCCCCTCCCTCTTTCACCGGATTTCTTCCTCATTTCACTTATCCTTACAGTACACGCTGACTGGCAGCAGTACAGTGGCAGTACAGAAATGCTATACAGTACCACTATTCCCAGCAGCGACACAGAGCACAATGCTATACAGTGACGGGTGAGCGGTGTACCACTATTCCCAGCAGCGACACAGAGCACAATGCTATACAGTGACGGGTGAGCGGTGTACCACTATTCCCAGCAGCGACACAGAGCACAATGCTATACAGTGACGGGTGAGCGGTGTACCACTATTCCCAGCAGCGACACAGAGCACAATGCTATACAGTGGCGAACGAGCGGTGTACCACTATTCCCAGCAGACACAGAACAGTACACAGAATGCTATATAGTGTGGCTGAACGAGCGGTGTACCACTATTCCCAGCAGACACAGAACAGTACACAGAATGCTATATAGTGTGGCTGAACGAGCGGTGTACTACTGTTCCCAGCAGACACAGAACAGTACACAGAATGCTATATAGTGTGGCTGAACGAGCGGTGTACTACTGTTCCCAGCAGACACAGAACAGTACACAGAATGCTATATAGTGTGGCTGAACGAGCGGTGTACCACTGTTCCCAGCAGACACAGAACAGTACACAGAATGCTATATAGTGTGGCTGAACGAGCGGTGTACCACTATTCCCAGCAGACACAGAACAGTACACAGAATGCTATATAGTGTGGCTGAACGAGCGGTGTACCACTATTCCCAGCAGACACAGAACAGTACACAGAATGCTATATAGTGTGGCTGAACGAGCGGTGTACTACTGTTCCCAGCAGACACAGAACAGTACACAGAATGCTATATAGTGTGGCTGAACGAGCGGTGTACCACTGTTCCCAGCAGACACAGAACAGTACACAGAATGCTATATAGTGTGGCTGAACGAGCGGTGTACCACTATTCCCAGCAGACACAGAACAGTACACAGAATGCTATATAGTGTGGCTGAACGAGCGGTGTACCACTATTCCCAGCAGACACAGAACAGTACACAGAATGCTATATAGTGTGGCTGAACGAGCGGTGTACTACTGTTCCCAGCAGACACAGAACAGTACACAGAATGCTATATAGTGTGGCTGAACGAGCGGTGTACTACTGTTCCCAGCAGACACAGAACAGTACACAGAATGCTATATAGTGTGGCTGAACGAGCGGTGTACTACTGTTCCCAGCAGACACAGAACAGTACACAGAATGCTATATAGTGTGGCTGAACGAGCGGTGTACTACTGTTCCCAGCAGACACAGAACAGTACACAGAATGCTATATAGTGTGGCTGAACGAGCGGTGTACTACTGTTCCCAGCAGACACAGAACAGTACACAGAATGCTATATAGTGTGGCTGAACGAGCGGTGTACTACTGTTCCCAGCAGACACAGAACAGTACACAGAATGCTATATAGTGTGGCTGAACGAGCGGTGTACCACTGTTCCCAGCAGACACAGAACAGTACACAGAATGCTATATAGTGTGGCTGAACGAGCGGTGTACTACTGTTCCCAGCAGACACAGAACAGTACACAGAATGCTATATAGTGTGGCTGAACGAGCGGTGTACTACTGTTCCCAGCAGACACAGAACAGTACACAGAATGCTATATAGTGTGGCTGAACGAGCGGTGTACTACTGTTCCCAGCAGACACAGAACAGTACACAGAATTCTATATAGTGTGGCTGAACGAGCGGTGTACCACTGTTCCCAGCAGACACAGAACAGTACACAGAATGCTATATAGTGTGGCTGAACGAGCGGTGTACTACTGTTCCCAGCAGTGACACACAATGACTGGGGGGGACCCTGGCTAGCGTGGCTGGAGCGCGAACTACCCTGCCTGCCTACCCAAAGCTAAACCCACAGACAAATGGCGGAGATATGACGTGGTTCGGGTATTTATTTACCCGAACCACGTGACAGTTCGGCCAATCAGAGCGCGTTCGGGTCCGAACCACGTGACCCGTTCGGCCAATCACAGCGCTAGCCGAACGTTCGGGGAACGTTCGGCCATGCGCTCTTAGTTCGGCCATATGGCCGAACGGTTTGGCCGAGCACCGTCAGGTGTTCGGCCGAACTCGAACATCACCCGAACAGGGTGATGTTCTGCAGAACCCGAACAGTGGCGAACACTGTTCGCCCAACACTAAAGACCACCATCTGCAAACTGCAGTGTGAGAGGTGAACATAGATTCACATCACACTCATGCTTATGCTGCCCTACAGTTACCACATGAGGTTGCAGAAAAGGTTCTATTTATCCACCAAAGTACACTTTAACCACAACAGCTCATGCACAGTTCACAGGCTATTTCTGAAGTTATGCCACCCCTGTTTCGGTAGCCAATGATCGGGCATTTTTCAACACCTCATAAATCAAGCCTTTTACATTACAGAATACACTATAAAAACAATGGTGATAGGTTTTTTTTATGGACAGGATCAATATACCACTACAACATATACTAACCTATTAAAAAGTGGACAAGTCACTCCACAAAGTTACAGTCCAAACCGGTACAATGGTACGCTTTCTGTTTCATACAAGCCTTACGTATGTTTCATGGCAAGAGTGCGACTTTATCAGAGGAAAAGGATAAGCTTGTGATACATCAGGGAGTCAATAAAAGTATATAATTTGCAGGACATAATTTGTTCTAAGATCAGAACCAGATGTGACAGTATTAAGGGCAAAAGCAAACATATGTCTTCCCAATATGTTAAACAGTGGACACGAGCCACTGCGGCAAGGTGTACCTCAAGAAGTCCCCTCTTGGGATTCCCACCTAAGCCTCATTTTTCCTTCCACTCCTCATACCACCCCTACTTACTCTCACTACCCACCCACAACCAATATACACATTTTTGTTTCCCTCCCATTCTTTTAGATTGTAAGCTCTCAAGGACAGAGCTCTTTCACCCTTATGTGTCTTGGATTTTGTTGTTCATTTCATAGCTTGCACTCGGTTATACATTTTATTGATCATGTTACATCTGTCATTGTAACCACCAGTTCTGTATTTTGTACCAGTGTCCATAGTTGATGTATATCATTGTCTGTATTATTCTGTACCCCATGTTTGTTTTCCTACTTTGTACAGGGCCACTGAATATGTTGGAGCTTTATAAATCAATAATAATTCTTTACCCATCCACCTATCCTTCACCCCGCACTGTCTGCCTGTCCAAAACAGTCCCCACTGTCTGAAATATGTTGGTCCCAATGGGCACATATTTAATAGTGATGCCAAAAAACGGAAACTGCAAAGACTGCTACGTCTTTTGGCAAGTAAAATGGTTCCTATGTACTGTATGCATTTTGTGTTTTTAGCTGTTGTAATGTTCTGCTTTAGGCCTACAAAAACAAATTATGTATTTTGTTTTGCTTTAAATAGCATTGTTACCGCCAGGAGTTATTGGAAATTGTGGCAGGAGTTAATAGCCTGTGTGATTTGTGTGTTTACAGCCCACACATTAGCAAGAAATTATATAAGCAGATTGTTTTAGGAAGAAATAGGCTTGTAGCTCAGTGTGTTTCTTCACCTCACTGGTTAGAAAACAAATTAAATTCAAGAACATACTACCTAGTATTATGTAGATCTGTTTTAGGCATTTGAAAGAATATTTCACCAATTAACACTGTTAATGACAAGTTTATGCACAAAACATTGAAGCTAGTAGTGTGAAGCGAATCCTCTTGGAATCTCCATTTTTCATTTTTAAGCTGGAATTCAAACTCTCTTTTCATACTACTGAATATACAAATAAGTATACTTGTTCCATTTAGAATAAAAAACGTTCCTTGTTTTTTCTACCCTGTAACTATAGAAGGTCACTGACGAGGGGCAATGCTTGTACTGGGCAGGGCTAGATATACACTTTCTGCCCCTAGGACAATTAGATTGAATCTTTAACCCCTTCCGTACCTTCAATCCCTGGCCCCTTAAAGAGGAGCTCCAGCCTAAACGAACATACTGTCATTAAGTTACATTAGTTATGTTAATTAAAATAGATAGGTAATATAATCTCTTACCCACCCTGTTTTAAAAGAACAGGTGAATGTTTGATTTCATGATGGCAGCCATCTTTTTGGTTGAAAGGAGGTGACAGGGAGCATAAGACACTTCCAGCTGTCCTGTGTCCTGAGCACCTCTCACAGTTGCTAGGCAACGTGAATAACAACATAGGAAATCCCATCATGCTCTGCACAGCATCAGGGAAAAAAAGCCCGGGTGGAGCTTAGATAAAAATGCAGCTAAAAATAATGCTTTGGTAACAAAAACAAAGTTCTGATGCTGTGAAACTGTTAAACACCAAGCCTTTTCAGTTCTGCTGAGTAGACTTTTAGTCCGGAGGTTCACTTTAAGTACCAGAAACTGCTGGTGTATAAAAAATAAAATAAAAAGGGCGCTTACCGACATCATGCCGCACTGACCCACCACTAGAGCTGTTCACGCTAATGTCTGGTCGCTGTGGCCCCTTCGTTCTGTTGTCCCTATCCCTGATCCAGTCAGGAGCAGATTTTATTGGCTCCTGACCCTGTCATCAGTGTGAGTCAAAGTGATTGGATCAAAGTGATCAGGGGATCAGGAGCCAATTAAATCGGCTCCTGACGGCAGAGCGAGGGGTATGCAGCAGCGAGATCGGCACCCTGGCAGAGATAACAGGTGCAAAACGGCATCAATTTCAATCAGCATGGTCCGGAAGCGGTTAAATATAACTCTATAGTGGCATCCCCATACTCTTTCATGTATTATTCCTTATAAATATACTTTATATATGTTTTTTTTTCTGATTATGTTAGAAGCCTGCATAGTAGTGCTGTTCACTGCAGCGTTCTTCAGCTTTGACATAAGCTTTTACCACTCAACGACCGCCTAACGCCGATAGGCGTCGGCTGGTCGCAGTGGTGTTTCCATGGAAATGGCCGCTCGTCCGAGCGGCCGTTCCATGTCAGTTCACGGAGGGAGTCTCCATGAACAGCCTGCGAGCCTCCGATCGCGGCTCGCAGGTGAAATGTAAACACGCGGGGAAGAAATCCACGGTGTTTACGTCGCACGGCTCTGCTATTGTAGCAGCGCCGTAAAGGAGATCGGCGATCCCCGGCCTCTGATTGGCCGGGGATCGCCGGCATCTGATAGGCTGATCAGAGGCGGTACAGGACGGATCGCCGTCCTGTGCCGCTCACAGAGAATAGGAGAGGGAGGGGGGAATAGCGCTGCGGAGGGGGGCTTTGAGGAACCCCCCGCTAGGCACACATGAGCGGCGCCGATCAGACCCCCCCAGCAGGACATGCCCCTAGTGGGGAAAATAGGGGGGAAGTCTGATCGCCCTGCCTGCCTACTGATCTGTGCTGGGGGCTGAAGAGCCCACCCAGCACAGATCCTCCAAAACACCCCTGGCCCTTAAGTGGTTAAAGTACGTCTGATGGTAACTAAGAACTGAGTAATGCTACATTTTATGCATGGAGATGTTTAATGCTGATCATGTTAAAGATTTTTAATAATTTTGCTCATTTTCTATTTGCAAACTCTATAAAAACCAATAAAAGAATGTTTATGAAACAAAACTGTTTTCAGAATCCACCACAAAGCCAGTGATAATCTACTAGCACTAAAGATTTTGTTGTGTTCATCAGGAGATAACAGCTTCCACAGAGGATGGTATTCAGGGGAATCTGGCTCATCCTTGTAACAGGCAGCAGACATGTCATCAGAATGACAAATGACCTCATCTAATTACCACATTGCTGTTGTTCAAATAGCTTTTTCCAAAATCCATCTGTTTATCTCAACAAAGATAACCCTGTATTCTGAGCAGAAAGGGGAATATGACAAAGGTCACACTTGGTGTCCGTTCGGTAAATTAAAACGTGCGTTGAGCGATCCTGAATAGGCTGGGGAAAAATTAGTTCACTGGATAGCATTCAATTTATTTTCACTGCGGAGGAAAGAACACAGATTGCTTTAATGGGAACTGCTAGGCAAATGATAAAAACTAAGAGTAACACTGGGAATTGTTCATACATATAATGCTTTTGTATACATCACATCATAAGGCATAACAGCCATTAGCAATCTAATTTTCAGCCTAAATATCTATGCATTTAAAATGCTGACACAGGTTTCTTTCATTACTGGGTAATAACACACATGGGCCCACGTGCAATTCACTTTTTTTCCTGACTTTTCTCCTAGCTGATATTTTTAAATTTGTCAATAAAATGCCTGCTAAGCAACCAGCAAGCAAGAAAATACTCAAAATAATTTTGATAGTACTTTTGCACTTACTTTTCAGTACTTTTTCAGTTGAAAAGTGCTGGAAAGGTATTTTAAATAGAAGATGAAAAATTATCTCCTAAGAGAAAACTCAGGAGAAAAGTGGAATTGCATATGGCCCTTTGCCATAAATGCCTTTTAAGCCTCCAGAAAGCAAGAAAATACTTAAAATAATATTGATGGTACTTTTTCAGTTGTCAAATGCTAAAATGTTATTTTAAAGAGAATATGAACATTATCACCTAGGAGAGGAGTAAAGGTAGGAGTAAAAGTGAATTGCATATGGGCCATAGATAAATATTAGATATTGACCATCTGACAAGTTTTTAGGAGGGGTAAATCACTTTTTACTTTTTGCCCATAAAGTGATGCTTTAAAAATGTAGAAAACAACCTTCACTAAAATAAAAAAAAAACAGACTAGTCCCTGATGAGTCCAGATTGGACGAAATATGATAGGTGGAGCTTTGAGGTGGTGACCAGGAGCCTGTGACAGAGTAGCTTTTCTTGTAGTGAATGTAGTTGAAACACCGTGTGGTGGTGATGAGGAGAAAGAGAACGGTGTGAGGGCCAGTTCACATTTACTGCCGGCCACAGCGCTCGTTGTTAAAGTGCTGTCCATTCAAGTGAATGTGCAGTGCCTGTACCGTCATTTGCGGGAACGCTGCATTCCCAACCAAATGAAGACTTCATTTCATAAGTCTTCAACAACTTTAGAAATGCTCCCTATTCCGCAAAAGTGTCTTTTTTCTTCTCTCATATCCTCCCAATCCCATAATCCGAAGCACTTTTAACTCCCTTCTACTTAACCTACCTTGTTCTTGGCTGTCATGTGTCTGCTGACTGTGAGGTAAGGGGTCGAAGTTTAGCTCAATGATGATGTATAGGGTCGAATCGAATCCACCAAGTATTCGCCTGAGGAGGCGACTGCAAATACGTAATCTTCTTGGTGAATTATTCGCCTGGCGAATACTTTGGCCCATCTCTAGTGTTCTTTGGATCCTATTCCCTCCCATCGCATTCCACAGCTTCATCCCTGTACTAACATTGCTAATCAACCTATTCCTCTCCACTGGCATCTTTGCATCCTCCCTTAAAAAGGCTGTTGTAACTCCATTACTTAAAAAAAATCTCTAGATCCCACCGAGCTCGTTAACTACCGCCCTGTGTCACTCCTACCATTTGCATCCAAATTACTTGAACTCCATATACATGCTGAACTGTGCCATTATTTTGCTGAAAACTCCCTGCGTGATCAGTTGCAGTCTGGGTTTCGCTCTAACCACTCCATACAAACAGCCCTTACTAAAGTAGCCAATGATCTTCTTACTGCAAAATCTAATGGCCATTATTCCATACTAATCCTTTTCGATCTGTCATCAGCATTTGATACTGTTGACCACATATTACTCCTACAGATACTTTCATCTATAGGTATAAAGTGCCTTGCTCTCTACTGGATATCTTCCTATCTTTCTGGAAGGTCTCCCACAGTCTCTTACCCGAATCAGATCTCATCTCCCCATCCCTTATTGTGGGGGTACCTCAAGGCTCTGTCCTTGGCCCCCTTGTCTTTTTTCCATCTACAAGCACAGTCTTGGCAACTTAATCAACTCATTTGGGTTTTTCAATACCATTTATATGCAGATGATACACAACTGTACCTCTCGGCCCAAGACCTTAACTCCCTCCTCACACGTGTTCCTGACTGATTGTCTGCTATATCCTCTTCCATGACTTCTTGCTTCTTAAAACTTAACATGAGTAAAACAGAACTAATAATTTTTCCACCGTCCCTGTCCACTTCTCTGTCTGATATAACTATAACTTCAGTTCCCAAATCACGGTGGTTAGGGGTAATATTTGACTCCCTCCTTTATTCCTCACATTAACTCCCTAACCAGGTACTGTCATCTCCAAATCAAAAACATACCTCGCCTCCGTCCTTTTCTCACTCAGGACACTACTAAAATGTTAATACATGCTCTTATAACATCTCGTCTAGACTATCGTAACATACTACTTTGTGTACTACTAGCTAACAGACTTGCACCGTTCCAAACCATACTGAACTCAGCTGCCCATCTCATTTATCTTTCTACTCGCTCTTCCTCTGCTGCTTCTCTCTGTCAAGCTCTTCATTGGCTACCAATTAACCAGAGGATCCAGCTCTCCACAATCTCTCTACTGTGTACATCTCCTCACAAGTTTCCAGATACCGACCCAACCGTAATCTCAGATGTGCACATGACCTTCTATTATCCTCCTCTAGAATCACCTTCCCACATTTATGTATACAAGATTTTGCACGTGCTTCACCCCTCCTTTGGAATCATCTGCCACAACACATCCGTCACTCCCCAACCTTTGATATCTTTAAATGTGCCCTCAAAACTCACTTTTTCCGTCAAGCATACACTCTACCTTAGGCCAGTTCACCTGTTGACATCTGGCCAAGTTGTACTTCCTACCAGATAACCTAAAACACACTGCCTCTAGGTATGACTATTACAGTTTTTACTACCCCACCTGTTGTTTCCCCATTCCTTTAGATTGTAAGCACACAATGGCAGGGCTCTCTCACCCTTTTGTGTTTTGGATTTTGTTACACATTTATTCATATTAATTATGTCACTGTTTATTGCCAATTCTGTACTTTGTACAAACTCTGTGTTTTGTACACTGGTGTATACCATTGTCTGTATTATTTTATACCCCGTGTTTGTTTCTTACTTTTGTACAGCACAACGGAATATTTTGGCGCTTTATAAATCAATAATAATAATTCCATTCCCGATCTCTCCCGTCGTTTCAGCTGACCCTGAAAGCAACATGCTGCTTCTAGGATTTCTCATCGCCATGTCTCTGTGTCCCCCTGCGAGGGGGAATAACATTGGAAGCCACTGGAAGCTGTCAATTGCATTAATGCAAGCTTGTAAAAAAACATTTGACCAACATGCTGACAGAAGCCGTGTGAACCAGCCCTGACTATATTGTGGAGGCACTGCTCTTGGTGTCTGGCACATTATGTGGCACAGGAGGTGATTCATGCGCCCATGGTGGGAGTGTGAGGAGTCCAGACTATACAACAGTCTTCAGTTGGCGTGTTTTTAAAGTTTGGCAATTGTAAGCAGTGACCATTAATTTATATTCCTAGGCTCCCAAAGCACTTACACCATTATCACTATTGTAGAACCTTGAGCTGCAATGCACAGTAATTACAAATAATATTCACAATGAATTTAGGTTTACTTATTACCATGCCATTTTTTCAAGGTAGGTCTTTATTCTCAATGTTCTTAATACATTGTCTTTTGTTTAGGCCAGAATGTACACTTTTTGAATAAGTGATTGCTTTGATTTATATTTGGTATGCAATAATCTTTTTATACACAAGATGGCGCTAGTAATGATTTTAACATACAGAACTGTTTATTTAACACAATATTGTGCTTAGAATAGATGGTGAGAGATTTTTTTATGCATTAGCTCATTGCAGGAAGTACACAGTGAACAAACTCCCAGTCGCCTGAGCAGTAGAGTGGATCTGATCAGGCTCAGCTATTTCCGCCGAAGCCCATTGAAATGCCGCTACTGCGCCTGGTAGATGTTGACATGTGTGAAGTTTGGGGGCTTCAAGCGCTGGATCGCTGATGCTTAGGACCACAGGGGAAGCCTCATTAGGATTCAGAGGCTTCCCCTTCCCGAGGTAAGTACAGTCCAGAGGAAAATTTCTTTACTACAGATTTCCTTTTAAGGAGAATATCTGAGGATCCTAAAGAGCGAGAGGAGCTTGCTAAATGCCCCACATGGGTATTCTGGGTACTGTGAACATAGGCTAGCACTGTTGGCTGGTGAGCCTTTCACAAGTTGTAAAGGTGAAGGTTTAGGAAGCGTTAATCCATAACACTGTAAGTGACCATTCATTACTAACCTAGAAATGGCAAAACACCTATGTTTAAATGCCTATAATGATGTGCCACTGTGGTGGAGACTGGAATATATGCAAACAGAGATGCTATTTTACTGCATTTTTGGTTATTTTTTCAGGTTAAGCGTAGAGTGTCATTTTTAAGGGGCAAGACAAGTTATAAGTGAGATTGATCTCTTGCCACCATTAGCAAGCGTTATCCGTTCAAGCTGCCAGTAACAAGAAAGTTGAGTGCCTAATATATTATGCTTGCTGATGCTGTCAGAAGGTCAGTCTGGCTTAAAACTTGAGAGGGAGATTTAACTTTCAAGTGAAGATTGGGTCCAAAGGTTTTTGATGGTGGCTTACTTTTTGGGAAAGATCTGAACACTGCACTCACCAGATCTACTGAGAAAGGGAAAACGTTTCCTGAGTAAAGGAACAAGTAAGACATTTTTCAAAGGAAATTTGTTTTTTTCTCCAGAAGGGCAGAGGTAGTGGAGTTCCACAGAGTACTAAGAAAAAGTGGTCCTTCCTTTTCAGCAGGCCAGGAGTCTCTACAAACTGAATACAAATGATTGCCCCACCTCACACAGTCTCCTTACAAAATCACCCAGGGATCCGCCATAAGGCCAGACACTGCTCCACAAGTGGGGACTTCTACAGCACAATGTACAGGGGTTACACAAAATAATGGAAACACCTTTTAAATCAACAAAATATATTTTAATATGGTGTAGGTCCACTTTTTGCGGCAATTACAACCCCAATTCTTTGAGGTATTGGTTCATACAAATTGTGAATTGTTTCCAAAGGAATTTTAGCCCATTCTTCTGTTACAACACCATCCAGTTCTTTTAGAGACAATGGCGGCGGAAATAGACTTCTTGAATCTCTAATAACGACCATAAATGCTCAATAATGCTGAGGTCTGGGGATTGTGGTGGCCAGATGAGATGCTCAACTTTATTAGAATGTTCCTTGTGCCATTCTTTAACAATTCTAGCTGTATGGATTGGGGCATTATCAAATTGAAAGATGGCATTCCCCTCCGGAAACAGTTCTTGAACCATAGGATGAACTTGGTCGCACAAAATTCCTAAATAGTCTTGGCTGTTAATTCTTCCATGAAGGGAAATCATTGGCCCGGCGGATTTCCAAGAAATAGCCCCAGATCATCACAGAACCCCTGTCATGTTTTACGGTTGGGAGAAGGCAGCCTGGATGAAATGCTTCTTTCGGCTGTCTCCAAACGTACACTCGGCCGGAGGTCGGAAATAAGGTAAACGATGATTCATCAGAGAAAATCACATTTTTCCACTGCTCGAGGGACCAATTCTGGTGTTTTTTACACCACTCTAAACGCTTTGAAACATTTGTCTTTGAGAGCAGAGGTTTTCTAATTGCAGTTCTTCCGTGGAATCCAGATTTGTGCAGCTCCCGACTAACAGTTTTTGTGGAAACTGGGTTCTGTATGTGTTCATTCAGCTCTGCAGTGATTTTAGGAGCCGTGGTCTTGCAAGCTTTCCTAATAATTCGATTTAGAGTCCGAAGGTCTCTCTCAGACAAGAACAAGTGGAAAGGCTGCTGCACTCACGTTTAACACATATGGGAGCCGGGAAATAGAAGCCAAACTTCAAGAATCTAGGAAAAATCTCGCTGCACCAGATGGTGGGATATTGTCAAAAAACCTTTATTAATAATCCATCATCAAAGTAGCATACAAAAGCTCACGCGTATCGGAGCAACGGCTCCTTAATCATAGATTTTTCCTGGACTCTCTCAGACAACTTCGACTTTTGGCCACAACTGTGCTTTGCTGAGGACGTTTTTCCTTCTCTTTCAAAGGCAGTCATTACTTTTGAGACAGTACTTCTTGAAATGACAAGCATTCCGGCAGTTTTTGTTACAGTAGCGCCTGCCATACGAGCACCAACAATTTGGCCTCTTTGAAAGTCTGAGAGATCTGCCATTTTTATAAATTATAACCAACTTTGGTATAAATATCTGTAAAGAACAATGATTTTAATTAAACATATCAAATAACAAAAATAATAAACAAAACAAATTAACATAAGTCAAGTTTGATTGCTTAAAACATGTTCAAAGATTATGATGCCAAAATGTTAGGTGTTTCCATTATTTTGTCCAACCCCTGTAATAGGCAGAGGCACAAGGGTTTTTACTAACAAATGTTATTTGTTCCTCAAGAAATCACAGGCTATTTAAAATTTCAGGGGGCAGGACCCTTATTTGAAGAGAATCAGAATGGAAAATATTTTATAGTTACTAGCACAGGGTCAGAATAAGCCATTAACCCTTAGTGCTATGTGCATTACTCAACACATTACCATAGCAATGCACACGTTAAAGGGAACCTGAAGCGAGGCTTCCATATTTATTTCCTTTTAAACAATACCAGTTGTCTGTCAGTCCTGCTGATCTATTTAGCTGTAAAAGTGTCTGAATCACACACCTGAAACAAACATGCAGTTAATCCAGTTAGACTTCAGTCAGGGCTCCTGATCTGCATGCTTGTTCAGGGTCTATGGGTAAAAGTATTAGAGGCAGAGGATCAGCAGGAGAGCCAGGCAATGTGCTTTGTTGTAAAGGACAACCGATGTGACATGATGAGATAGATGTGTATGTACAGTGCCAAGCACACAAATAACTAGACTGTGCTCCTTTGTTTCTTTCTCTGCCTGAAAAAGTTAAACATCAAGTATGCAAGTGACAGTTTCGGACTGGGTCAGACTATAGCATAACCCTCACTGATAATTACAGTCAGTAAATGGCTTCTGAGAGCAGGAAAGTAATAAAAAAAAGGTCTATAGATTTGAGCTCTGGTATCCTTCAATGAAGGTGTCATTGAGCAGAGACAATGAAACAGTAAAAACTTAAAGGAATACTGTCGATGCCCAAATGTTCTAAAATGACAACGTACAAATAATGTCTAAGTAGCTGTGTTAACAGTTTCCTACTATTCATCTTAAATATCAGAGGCAAAAGCTTTAATTCATTGTGTGTAGATTTTAGCTATGTTTGGAATGTCTCATCTGCAGAGATATGAATCTTTGCAGTCTGATATGCTAATAACAGTAGAATATTGAAGCAGATTATTTGAAAACAGGTATTACAAATGTTTATGTTGCACATAAGATACATTTCCTCTGCTCTCTGTAAAAGAAAGCTCTGCCTGAGCTCTCTACACACAGAGTTAACAGATACACTGTTAGGGAATTTCCCCCTCCCCTTATGGCTGAATCTGCCATTACAATTTCATCAGACTGCTGTCAGAAAAATGTGAAAGGGATTAGATAACAGTAATCAAATAGATAAGTAGTGACAAGTATTCACCAGTACTTAGCAGCACTTCCCAAACATTTCCTATCTCAATTGGAAAAAAAACATGTTAATCGATAGTGTCCCTTTAAAATCTGCACTTAAATATAAAGTAAAACTGGGATATCTAAAAAGTTTTTTTTTTTTTGGAGACTGTGGATAGATACAATTTTTTTCTTATCAGTTTATTTTTACCTCAGATGTCCTTTAAAAGGAAATGAATATGGCAAATTCTATATCCGTCTCGCCTTAGGTTCCCTTTAACCAGTATGGCAGATGACACTAAGGGCTTGATTTACAAAACGGTGCTAACTTTAGCACTGGCCCTTAGCATGTCTAAACTCAGTTGAAATGTGAGAAGTAGTGATCGTGCGCAAAGTACCGCGCGCAAAGTTTTGCGCGCGCACTGCACAGGGCGCTCCGCGCGAAGTGCCCACTAAAGCCTATGGGATTTAGCGCACGCATAGGACTTTGCGCGCGCAAAACTTTGCGCGCGGTACTTAGCACACGATCTGATTGAGAAAACTGGTGACCTACTTAGCACCCTGGTTAGCGCGCCTTAAAGAGAATCTGTATTGTTAAAATCGCACAAAAGTAAACATACCAGTGCGTTAGGGGACATCTCCTATTACCCTCTGTCACAATTTCGCCGCTCCTCGCCGCATTAAAAGTGGTTAAAAACAGTTTTAAAAAGTTTGTTTATAAACAAACAAAATGGCCACCAAAACAGGAAGTAGGTTAATGTACAGTATGTTCACACATAGAAAATACATCCATACACAAGCAGGCTGTATACATCCTTCCTTTTGTATCTCAAGAGATCATTATACACAGGCAGTGTGCATAGAGGGGCCAGGAGGGGGGAGATGCATCACAGAACCACAACACTGAAGAACTTGGCAGCCTTCCAGACACAGGCTGACAAGTCTGACAAGAGAGAGATAAGTTGATTTATTACAGAGATGGTGATAGTAGAGCGTGCTGCAGTAAGCCAGAACACATTAGAATAGCTTTTGGAACTTGTAGGATGATAAAAAACAGGATGTAATTTTTGTTACGGAGTCTCTTTAAGACTTTAGACGTGCTAAGTAGGTTAGCACCTCTTAGTAAATCAAGCCCTAAGGGTTTATGGCAGCTGCTTCCCTCTGCAATATCAATGGTAAAATTTCTGTGCACTCCTTGCACAGCGCAACTTTACCAGACTTTACTGCATTAGGCCCTTTGTATTTAGTGTCAACTGCAACAATACATTTTTCATATTTTCATGAGTAATGTTGATGATCTATATGGTGGTCATGGTGCCCACTATATTTGATCATAATAATCACACATCACAATGAATAGTAAGTGGCCTCTGGACACCAGTGAAGGTGGCTCTTTTCCTTAAAGGGAATGTCCAAGCAAAATAAAAAAAATGAGTTTCACTTACCTGGGGCTTCTCCCAGCTCCATGCAGCCATCCTGTGCCCTCGTAGTCACTCACTGCTGCTCCAGTCCCCCGCTGGCAGCTTGCCGACCTCGGAGGTCAGCGGGACGCATTGCGTACATTTTTACGCATTCCCGCTAGTGCAGGAACATTAACACATACATTTTTACGCATTACTGGTTTATTGCGGAAAAATGTACGCATTAAACCAGTAATGCGTAAAAATGTATGTGTAAATGTTCCTGCACTAGCGGGAATGCGTAAAAATGTACGCAATGCGTCCCGCCGACCTCCGAGGTCGGCAAGCTGCCAGCGGGGGACTGGAGCAGCAGTGAGTGACTACGAGGGCACAGGATGGCTGCATGGGGCTGGTAGAAGCCCCAGGTAAGTGAAACTCATTCTTTTATTTTGCTTGGACATTCCCTTTAATGTGGTGTCCGGGACTGCTATATTTCCCAGCCCCAATGTACTGTAATATGCCTCTGAACAGGAGAATGTTGGGCTGTAGGGCCTAAAAGCATTTGTTTCCAGGATGCTCTTTCCCTCTTTCTGCCATCAGTAAAAGATGCCCTCAAATTTCTATCATATCACAGTGCATACCCCAGTTTTTTCAGCACTCACAGGTATGACCAGTCTCTTTGAGTGACTAGCAAGGATAATAGGAACACACAATAGGAAGAATAAGAAGACAAAAACACATTTTTGTTGACCAAAAGATGTCGACAACACTTTAAGGAGACCTGGAGCGCTGGGGAATTCTATAAGGAGGACTATCAAGCTGTAACACAATGATGGACACTGGAAAAACAAGACACCCTTCTGGGAAGCACTGAATCTTTGGCACATTAATTCTATAGCATGTTGCCACATCCACTTAATTTGACGAATAGGAACATTGCCAGCATGAGTCTTCTAATAGTTTTATAGTGAGTTATAACTTCAGTTGATTTTCTACTTTTCAGGTAATAATAGCAGTACATCATATGAACACAGAGAAAGTTGGAAGCCCTAAGAGATGTTTCTTGGTTTTACATTTGTCAGAGGTTTATCACTACCGGGAAAATGATCCATAATGACATTAAATAAATCCCAGACATCTGACTGCTAAATACAGTGAGGGAAGGTTACAGAGTAAAATTATTCAACGACCTATAAGAAGATTAAAATTCACTGCACAGATGTCATAACATGTAATGTAACCTGCCTATAAAATATTACAGGAGTTCTTGAAAAGAGAATTTTCAAGTTCTTTGCAGCACTAGAAAAAAAAGTGGGCACCACTGCACTTGTCATTTTTAATGTTTGACTCATCATTTTTCAATGACGTCAATCTTACCAAGCTTTTTATCTGCCAAGCTTTATAATATGCTTATAAGTGGGAATTGTTTTTAACCATTAGGAAGATACTCATACAGTAAGAAAACCAGACCTTCCATTCCATTCAGATGGAGTGGTTCTAAGAACCCTCTGCCTTTGTATGAAAGTTCATCTCTATGGCAACAGCTATCAGTTATATTGCCTGAATTTCATGCCTGTTTTCACAAGCAGCGAACATTTATTCATGCATAAATATGCTTTGATATACCATAATCAAAAAATAAATAAATAATAATAATTAAATATATTAATAAAGCTATTTTAACTTGGGAAAATGTGACAAGTTTACTATCAGCATGCGAGAAATGGAATGTCCATCTCCATACATATTTCTAGTTACAGATACCATGACCTAAAATCATTTTACTATCCATAAAATCCCACTAGGCCTCTTAGGCAGATGTTAAACCTATCGCTGCAATTTTTGGCCACATTTTTTCACTTTTCCAGCTAGGTTCACAGTGGTCAGTTGCATAACGCAAGCGTTTTACTGACTGTGAACTGCAATAGAGACTAGACATAGACTATAATACAAAGCCTGCATGCAGAGCGTTAGAAAAACAAGATCAGTTACAACGCAGTTCTGTGAGCAGCCCCAAAGAATTATATGGGCAGTGAATTGACATGCAGAATTATTCTGCAATGCAACAGAGCACTGCGGACCTCCAAACTTGTAAAGTGTGTGTGGGGGGGGGGGGGGGGGGGAATACAGTATATATAGCTAGAAAAAACATTTTGATAAAAAATAATACCTTTTTCATGGCTAACTGATAAATTATGCAAACTTTCTGAGATCTAGTCCCCTTCTTCAGGCATATTTCCAGATGTTAGCTGAAGTAAAACACTGATGCAGGTAAATAGTAAACACGAAGATGACAGTTGATTTACCTGCATCGGTGTTTTACTTCAGCTAACATCTGGAAATATGCCTGAAGAAGGGGACTAGATCCCAGAAAGCTTGCATAATCTAACTCTATCAGTTAGCCATTAAAAGGTATTATTTTTTACAAAACGTTGTTTTTTCTACCTATATAATTTGTTTGGCTAACACGGTACAGAAACTTTTTTACTACTATGTACAGTATATGAAATGTTGTATCATTAATTTACATACCAAATGCAAATTTTCAGTACTTCCATTACATGTTTTCACTCATGGTATGTGAAAAAATGCAGCACTGGGAGACTTTTAAAAATGCAGAGAGATCTGATCAAAAATATATACAAAAAAAAAACAGTTTGATGCCACTGAAATCCATTAGATGTACATGGAATGCAAACTCACAATCCCGCATGGCATGACTCACACAAACTCTGTTAAAGTGGCATAGAACTCTGACATAACGTTCAATAAAAATGTGTTTTTCTACTTTTTATTACCCATCCAGTTACCATATTTGCTTTTGTGCACAAGTAATATTGTCTATTTACAAATTACAAAGTCCCAAAGTACAGTTTATCTACTCTGAAAGCTGCCATTGCATTTTATTCATAGATTTTAATATATAAATAAAGCAGCTGTCTAGTGATAATTTTTCATTAGTCTCTGCTTGTGAGCTCAGTACAGATCCGGTTTAGCATGTGACTGGCTGTTACTAATTGTAGCAATGGAGGAATGTAATGTTATCACCTCTTCATAAGCTTTCCACTGCAGAACAAAGTGCTGTGTTTAACTGTTAAATGCTGTTCTGCTACAATTTTTTTCTGGTAGTAGGGTTAAAGCTGGCCACTAACTGTCCAATTACTAGCGAAAAATCGTTTGATCGATCCGAAATTCGAGGTCGGAAGTGCTCTATCGTATCATGTTGGTCGGGTCAACTAATAATAAGGCTGTAAATAATCTTTTAGAGTAAAGAAGAAATGCTGAGTTTCAGATCACTTTAAGTGTGAAAGAGGCCTTAAACATTTTCTCTGAGATTACAAATATATAGACACTAAGCTAAGTCATTTATTTTTTATTTCCAGCAAAAATACAAAGTAATGAGGTAAGACTGTGTTAATTTAGTGCCAGAAAAACACCCATCAAAGTGAAAATAAAGAGGGCCTAACAGGGTGCAAGAAATTATGGGTAGAAGGGTGAGTAACAACATTTCCAGACATGTACTAGCTTAGATAGCTGTACTGCCTAAACTGTGCAGAGCTGTGCCTGTGTGTAGGAGTTTATTGAGAAATGGAGTCCCAAAGATCTCAAATGCTTTTTAACTGTTCTTCAGCCCATCCTGGCTCTGCAGCATTTAAGATGGTCATTATAACCAAAGGATATCAGACTCTCATCATACTAGGAAAACCGACTTTTGGAAAACACTGTATCCAATCTTTATCAATACAAAAGGTTTCTTCAATACAAAAGTTCATTTCAGTAAAAAAAAAAAAATCATATACATATTTGTCAGGAACCGGCCCGTTGCACGCCTGCGTATACGGTTCCCGACTGCGGGTTTGACCAGATCAAGCGGTGAGCCACCTTATTAAAGCTAAAAACAAGGCTGGGACCCCTCAAACACTTCTCGCTGACACCACTAGCTGTTGCTAGACACGTCCACTCTGTTGTCGAGTGCTCAGCACGCAATCCGTGTTTTCGTACTCGTGTCAGCTTTGCGCTTTAGGCCGAATACAAGAACGCCATGCACACACACACACAATTGCAATCTTACACTGTAGTGAAGCAAAACTACTAACAGTCGTTCCGAACGATACTGTTAGACTTCCCACTCTGCTGTCGAGCGCAGAAGTGCCCCATACACACAATGCAAATACAATCTTATACGGTAGTGTTGCTCAGTAATACAATCAGGCATGGACTTATACACAGTTACACTTCAATCTCTTCTAGGCTATGAATGTTAGTTTAGTACAGCAGAACTCAAACTTATTAAATAACGATTTAATATTCCAGGAAAAAAGTGGAACAATGCAGAAATAATATATACAAAAGATTTACAAAAACAAAGTAAAAAGTTACAAAATAAAAGATACAACGATACACAACAAGACAAGTTGCAAATAACGTTACCGTGTAGGTTAGAACGTGGTTGGCGGGAGAACGCCGTTCCGATTCGCTCGGGATCCCTCTAGCTATGCGCTACCTCCAAGAGAAGATGGTTTGTGACTGTCCCAGGCTTGAGTTATATAGTCCACTTAGGGGCCTGGGGCATTGAATGTTCCATCCCCAAAACTAACGCAATTTCCCCGTTTGTGACATCACGGTCTGCCGAGCCCCTTGTCACATCTGGTCTAGCTGTGACATGCGAATTTAAAGGCTTTTACTGTGCACTTTGAACTTGGCAGACTCAGTTAGTCTGATAGTGTTTTGACCAACAGGCAGCTGTTTACCTTAATACAAAAGATCAAAACAATGCTCCACATTTGCAGGATGCCAGACAAAAGGGAACCTAATTACCTGTTCCTGGCTGTCCAGAGGAACTGTATGCTAATGTCCAAGCTCCCTGCTTCCAGAGAAATTCAATGCAAATGTAGGTCTATTGACACACACACACAATCACATTAACAGTACATGAAGCTAGCTGCCAATACCTTCAAAGCCAGACTGGCTGACATACCCATGTGACACAGCCAGAAAAAATGAAAAATACGCTTCTGTGCAATACTATACGGCGGCGATATTCTGCATATTACCGTACATATCATCCTCACCCCAATATATCATCACAATATTCATAAGGATCACGGGGGAAAAATCCATAAAATACAGTCAAAAATTGTGTGAAATAGTGTAACTTGTAGGCGACAATGCTAGCTTTTTTTCAGGTAGGTAACTCTTCATCAGGCCAACAAAGTACTTCAAAATATACACATTTCCCAGGGTGCTTCATGTCCTGAATTGCTCTGTGACTGCCTGGATTGTTGTCCTGTGTGTGTTTGGGTCTTATATGGATATTGATTGACCCAATTTAGTTCCTCAACTTCTGGACTATGAATGGGTTTCCACCTATTTTATTCAACTATTAAACAGTATTCAGACGTTTAAATAGCGCTCCACAAATACCAAAAACAAGATGTCCAAATGCCCCCTAAGGGACCGCACTCACCCGTCCTTATTGACCACTGCGAGACTGGTCAAATTAAGTATGATGTAATCACCTCCGAGCTGTCCTGCTGTCAGATATTCTCCCCTCTGGGTAGATGATATTCCTTTGCTGTCCTTGACTCTTTGTATTAGAATTCTCAGTGTACCTCATAAATATAAATAGGATCCCATAGCGTAACTCCGTATGGTTTTAAAAAGGTTTAATAAGTTAAAATACTCACAAACAATAAAAGTTTTCCAGCGTTTAGAGTGTTAATGGGCTCTCCCCCGTGCCTTCCGGATAGGCTTGAAGAATTGCACCGTTCCTCCGCCGCTTAGAAGTAGTAGTTTCACGTCCTCCCGTCCTAGCTTGCTTCCTGGTTGTCCTCCGGCTCCACCCTACGCGTTTCGTCACTACACGTGACTCATAAGGGGCGTGGTTAGCCTTTGGACACCAGGTAAAATTTAAATAGTGCGTCAGGCGTAAGTTGCGTCGCGTGCGCATCATTGTGGGCAATCTTGCGTGAGTGTCACAGTTCAGGCGGTGGGGCTCCGCCTCACTGATGTCACTCCGCAGCGTGTATAGCGTATTGCGTTCTACTCTAACTTCCGTAATCGGGTTTAGAGCCCGTTTTACATAACAATAAGTTCCACATTTAACACTTTGCTTATATTTAAAACATTTAATCAATAAACCATTTAAAAATGAAAATACCAACAGTTTACTAGGCCGATTCCAACAATCTAATCTACAGTCCCATTTATAATTAATGCGTTCCAATTACTTTCATAATCAATGTCCCCAGATTCAGTTCTCCAAGTCATATGGCCATCTTGTGGTCAAAATATATATTGCACCATCCTTATCACATTGTATATTATATTGCACAGTTCCTATACATGTTACACCTTCATTTTTCTTAACACATTAGATTCACCTCATTAGAACAAGTTATCTCCACATATATGCAACATTCAACCCCTAAAAGGGCAGGTACCCTAAAATTGATAATAGTAACAACCCATTAAAATTCATATGTACCTAGGTGATCTATTGCATAGTTGATTCCTAATATTGAGCTTAATATATTGTACTTCTTCATCACATTATGACACACCAAATCATATTATTAATTGTTGGCTAGGAAACAGTTAAGGTCAAGTTCTATGTTATGTCCCTTTGGTTTCAGGGTCCCCATATTGTATATCCACCTGGTCTCACGCTTTGAGATATCCCTTGCTTTGTTGCATCCTCTCCATGAGTAATTTGCCTTTTCCAATCCACAGAATTTGAGGGACCTAGGGTCCGAATTGTGATGCGTCCTATAATGGTCAGAGACACTGTGACCTGTGAATTCTCTTCTTATGTTCCCTATATGCTCCCCAATTCTCGTTTTAAGTTGTCTGGTCGTTCTTCCTATATATTGTATATTGCATGGACACCAGATCATGTATACAACTCCCTTTGTGTTACACGTTATGTTCTGCTTTATTTTGTACTTTATTCCCCTTGATGTCGAGATTACTTCTTTACTTTTTATTGGGGTTGCCTCCCTGCATCCCACACAGTCCCTGCAGGGAAAAAATCCATCTTTTTGCCAGAACGGAATTGTTATTTTTGGTGGATTTACACAGCTTGGGGCCATATGGCTTCTTAGATTTCTTGCTCTTCTATATATAAACCGTGGTTTCTCTGGTAGGACTCTCTTGAGTGTCATGTCCTCCTTTAATATCGGCCAATGTTTTCTGATTATATGTTCTACTTGTCTATACTGGGTGGAAAAATCAGTGATAAAGGGTAAGCAATCAGTCTGCTGGGGTCCCTCTAAGTTTCTTGAGCTTTGTCCTAACAGAGTTCTTCTTTCAATTCTCCCTACTTCCATAACCTCTCTCTGTATCTCTACACTATCATAACCTTTTTCAATAAACCTTTCTGCCACTAATTGTGATTGAGTTAAATAATCGTTCAAATTACTACAGTTCCTCCGTAGCCTCATAAATTGACCTCTAGGGATGGCCTTCTTCCACCTAGGGTGATGGCAACTCTGGGTTGATAGGTACCCATTCCTATCTGTTGGCTTAAAAAATGTAGTCATGATTAACGAGGTTCCCCTTTTTTCAATGTTAAGGTCCAGATAATGGATAATGGATCGATTGCTCACTGGCTTCCATTGTGAGTAGTCAAGTATTGTATATTTTGATGCACTTGTGAGCCCGATGAAGAGTCAATGACTAGCTGTGTTGTTGCCTATAACTACAGTATTTCACACTATTTTTGACCATATGTTATGGATTCATTCCTTGTGACTCCTATGAATATGTATATGACAGTTTTTTACTGAAATTAACTTTTATATTGAATAAACCTTTTGTATCAATAAAGATTGGATATAGTATTTTCCAAAAGTTGGCTTTCTGAGTTATGAGAGACTGCTATCCTTTGGTTCTAATGAGGCTTTACGTGGGTGTAGTGGAACACCATTAAGGATATTTATTTTTTTATATTTTCAGTTTTTGTAATAGGCATTTAAGATGGTTCATTTGTGGATACATCCTATTACAGCACAAAGACTTCCCAAGGGGACTTTTACCACTGTGTACTGTATGATGAGCTCAGGAAGAAAATTCTGCATGTACACATGAATGTCCACCACAGAAGACAGGTGTCTGGTGTAATATTCAGAACTTGTAGATAACCCAGTACAGTAAGCCCTACTGAATGCCAATTATGATGTTGAGTGCCTGACAACATAGACTACATTAACGCTGGTGGCCTCTTTCTTTGTAACCCTGACTCCTGCTAATATGTGTGTTTGGAGTCAAATAAGAAAGAAGGATACAACTACAACTCAGGAGTACATTGGATGCAACAACTGCCAGCCTTCCTGTTCGTTCTTTGCCTATGTTTATGGACTTCATGTAAGAGTATTTGCTCACAAAAAAGTGACACTACTCATTGTGATACATGTAGGCCAGTTCCTGCACTTTTTTCTTTGACTCCAACTGGGCATCACATAAACCTGGTCTAATGCGAGGTACATACCATAACATTTTCTTGCAGATTTACCTACCAGATCGATTCTTTTTCAACATGTCCGATCTGAATTTCAATCTCTTTTCCGATCGATTTCCGTTCGCTTTTATTAAAATCGATAAAAATTCAGATCAGGCATGTTGGAAAAAATCAATCTGGCAGGTAAATCTACCAGAAAATTGTATAGTGACCTAGCATAAGTATCACTAACATTTTTTTGTCTCCCTTGTGTATGTTTCCTCCTCTTTGTGCAGAAGGAACCTTGATGCCCAATATTTGGTACTTTATTAAATATACACACTTTTAATATGATGCTTTATTATTTGAGACCCTTAGCTTGACTTTCATTTTGCAACCTTTTGACTATTGCTCACTTGAAAAGTCTTTACAGTTGTACTTACTATGTATCATAGTTATTTTAATAGTTCTTTGTTATTCTGATTTTTTTTTATGTTCACTTTGCATATTGTATTTGTAATTTAACTTGGATTTTGAACATCTAACAGAGATCTTGTGACATTTTGGTTGGCTTTCACTTATTTATTTTTACCCTTTTTTAAATGTATTCAACATATTAACATTTATGTAATTCTCCTGTTCTGGCCTGTTTTAACAGTCTGTACTATTTACAATTGGAATATTATATGCACTACTATTGTAGCTTAAATTATGACCATATGTTATTTGTGAGGTTGTAGTGATAAGACTATTCACTCTGCCCAGAAACATATGGATTTAAAGTTTTATTGATTTTAGATTTTTCTGGTTGAATAAAGGAAGCATTTTTCAAATGACTTAGATAACTGAGGTTGTGTGGTTCAACCATTACAGAACCATGTGGAGGAAAATTAGCAGCAATGTAGTCTGACTAGGGGGTGGAGACCTAATCCTTGTGGGACACTCTGGTGAAGACCAGTAGACACTCTGCATCTTGAGAAAGCCCCTGCTGAAACATTATACCTATCCATGTTTGCTTTAAAGGTCAACTGTAGCAGTGGCTATGGAGGCTGACATATTTATTTCCTTTTAAAGGATACCCCAACTGAAATGTGACATAATGAGATAGACATGGGTATGTACAGTGCCTAGCACACAAATAACTATGCTGTGTTCCTTTTTTTATTTTTCTGCCTGAAAGAGTTAAATATATGGTATGCAAGTGGCTGACTCAGTCCTGACTCAGACAGGAAGTGACTACAGTGTGACCCTCACTGATAAGAAATTCCAACTATAAAACACTTTCCTAGCAGAAAATGGCTTCTGAGAGCAAGAAAGAGGTAAAAAAGGGGGATTTCTTATCAGTGAGGGTCACACTGTAGTCACTTCCTGTCTGAGTCAGGACTGAGTCAGCCACTTACATACCTGATATTTAACTCTTTCAGGCAGAGAAAGAAAAAAAGGAACACAGCATAGTTATCTGTGTGCTAGGCACTGTACATACACATGTCTATCTCATTATGTCACATTTCAGTTGGGGTATCCTTTAAGCAATACCAGTTGGCTGGCTATCCTGCTGATCCTCTGCCTCTAATACTTTCAGCCATAGACCCTGAACAAGCATGCAGCAGATCAGGCGTTTCTGACATTATTGTCAGATCTGACAAAATTAGCTGCATGAACTTAGAGACAAAGCCCAATTTTATCAAAAGATACGACTAAAAGTCGTTAATTATCATAAACAGGTGTGTACATTTAGCTACATGCTTTTTCTTGTGTTATTCAGACACAACTGCAGCTAAATAGATCAGCAGGACTGCCAGGTATTGTTTAAAAGAAAGTAAATATGGCAGCCTCCATATTCTTCTCACTTCAGTTGTCCTTTAAATTACAGGCAAACCTCAGACATTGACAAAAACAAGTGATCCTCCTTCATGCAGGAAAAGCCATATGTATCCCAGAAGGAGTAGCTGTTTAGTTTTTCAGTCAAGTTTGTAGTTTTTAAAATGTTGTGAATATATAATGAAGCACTGTCATTTGATGATGTAGGTAGGACAACACCATGAGAATTATAATCTTTCTCAGAACAACCACTATCCAGCACGTAGTTCAGCATTAGCTCTGATCTTGTATCCTTGATAAGTGCTTTGAAATATATGTACTTACTTGAATAATAAAAATAAAGCTGATGACGATAATCACGATTGAAATAGTTATTACCCTTTCCAGCACAAGCATTTTTCACGCCACACTGTCACAAGTATGTTATTATTCATGGATGGTTTACAATAACACCTGGGAATAAAAATGAGCAATTAAACTCTCACTGTGCACACAAGACATATTTACATCCGTAGTTTGGGTTTATATAAAGCCAGCAGTAATTGTTTACAATTACTCCATATAAACAGTTTTGTACAGGTAGTGTACACAAGCTACATTAATTTTTATGGAGCTTTTGGTGTTGCATTATTTGCATTCCATTTACAGTCTAGAAAGTACAATTTCTTTTTAGAGAATTAAAAGCGTGACTTGGCGTATAAAGATTGTATTTCCTTTTCTTCTAGCTGCAGCTTAATACTCAGAGAAGGTCCTCGTGCTGTTTGAAATAAATAGAACTGAAGACACTTAAAAGAGAGAGATCTCTATCCATGTGCTTCTGAGTTGTAATTATCTGCAAAGAAAATGGGAAAAATGCATGAGAAAAAGCTCATATGCACATGGTACTAATATTGATAGGCACCAGGATCAATGAAGAAACCACCTGCTATACTCCGATTAATGTACAAACCTAGGAAAGTCAAGCTTAAAGTAAAACTGCCGCCTGAAAAAAATGGATGGGGAAGGCTCTGAACCCTGTAGAGTCTTCTCAGTCCTCTCTTCATGCCCTCAGTCCACCTCTCCCCCCCCCCCCCTTTCCTGCCGTTCCACCAACTGGTTGGATACAGCTTCGCGAGTCCTCAGAAGTCTTCAGAAGCAGTCATATCCCCATTGGTGGACCGAGGGCATGGAGAGGGTAGTTACATGGAGAAGGGAAGGTGATGATGAACTATGAGCAGATGCTTGTTTAGGGAAGGAAGGGTTCCTATTGTGCTCAATATATATAGCTCATCAATACAATAAAGTGGCATGAGTGTTTGCCCTCGAAATAAGACTTCTTAAAGTGTACCTGTAGAGTAAAACCACTGGATAATTCAGAGGCTTCCTCCATCCACCTCCTCCTTGCTGTTTCAGCACGGGGACCCCTAAAGCCTGTCTACAAAGGCTTATCAATGGATCTTGGCTGCACAGTGTAGGCATATCTGCTTACTACTTTTTCTGCTGAGCCCGAGCAGCGGCTCCTCGCTACTGTGTCCTGTCCTGTATCCTTGTTGCTGCACAGTGCGGCCAGACTTGTTCATGTATGTGAGCACTGCTGCAAACTTCTGAGGGTCCTAGCACTGGATCGGTGGTTCAGGGCAGGTGGTGGGAAGCCTCTTCCAGGCTTCCCTCTACTGAGGTAAGTATATAACTTTTAGGCCTGCGGCTCTCACAGGTTTGCTTTCTCTGGTCAACTTAATTATTTACAAATGTATATTGTAAAATTCAGTTTTAATTGTTACACTAGAAACATTAAATTAAAAGCCTAATTTTCCCCTTCCATTTCCAAAATGTAACTCTAAATACTAGCTGAAATGATGGTTCAGCAAAAGTTTGATATCTTTGCGTACCTTAACTATGAACAGCTTGTGCAATTCTAGTGAGATGACTGAAATACCTGGACACTTATATTCACAGGCAATTCTCTTAAAGAAAATCTGTACTGAGAAAAACGGCTCCTGGGGGGTACTCACCTCGGGAGGGGGAAGCCTCCGGATCCTATCGAGGCTTCCCCCGTCCTCTTGCGTCCCACGGGGGTCCCGCTATACCCCTCTGATCGTCGGCGATGTAAATATTTACCTTCCCGGCTCCAGCACAGGCGCAGTAGTCGCGCTTCGCTCCGAAGTAGGCGGAAATACCCAATCTCAGTCGGGTCCATTCTACTGCGCAGGCGCAAGTCTCCGGAGAAAGCCGAAACAGCACCCCCGCTGGAGCCTGGAAAGGTAAATATTGAACAGGCTGTCAGATTTGTCGCATTGGCTTTGAAGGGCTGCAGCGAGACCCCCGTGGGACAGAGGAGGACGGGGGAAGCCTCATTAGGATCCTGAGGCTTCCCCCTCCCGAGGTGAGTACCCCCCAGGGGTCGTTTTTCTAGTTACAGTGTCTCCTTAACCTTCCTGGCGGTTTGATTATTTCCGCCAGGAGGCAGCGCAGCAATTTTTGTTTTTGTTTTTTTTTTAAATCATGTAGCGAGCCTAGGGCTCGCTACATGATAGCCTTCGGCGATCTCCGATCAGGAAATCCCGTTCAAAGAACTGGATTTCCTGGAGGGCTTCCCCCGTCGCCATGGCGACGGGGCGGGATGACGTCAGCGACGTCATGGCGTCATTGGGAGTCCCAGGCCACCCCTCGGCGCTGCCTGGCACTGATTGGCCAGGCAGCGCACGGGGTCTGGGGGGGGGCTGCGCGGCGCGACGGATAGTGGCGATCGAGCGTGGGGTGGCGGCGATCGGTGTGCTGACGCAGCTAGCAAAGTGCTAGCTGCGTCCAGCAAAAAAAAAATTAAGTAAATCGGCCCAGCAGGGCCTGAGAAAACCTCCTGCACGGCTTACCCCGAAATCGGGGTTACCGCCAGGAAGGTTAAAGAGAACCCGAGGTGGGTTTGAAGCATACTATCACCAGCCTCTGTGTCTGTACTGTGTCCCCCCAGGATCCCCATGCGCTCTGCTGTCCCTCATAAAAAACTCGCCATGCTAGTGCTATGCATGGCGAGTTTTTTATGAGGGACAGCAGACAATCAGACAAGTCGCTTGCTGGCTGTTTACCTTATGTCTGCCATTCACCACCACTCCCCCTCCTCCTCTATAGCGCTGTTCCTCAACCTGTGTCCCTTTCTTCCCTGCCTCTGTAAGCTTCCTCCAATCAGCTAACAGAGGCAGGGAGGGAAGGGATGCAGGCGGGGAACGGCGCTATAGAGGAGACAGGGGGAGCAGCGGGGTATGGCAAACAAGGTAAACAGCCAGCTAGCGACAAGCTGCATGTCGCTAGCATGGTGTTTTTTTATGGGGGACAGCAGAGCGCAGGGCAGACCTGGGGGAACACAATACAGACACAGAGGCTGGTGATAGTATGCAGAACCAGCCTCTGCGTCCTAATAGCATTCTTCAAACCCACCTTGGGTTCTCTTTGAGCCTCATACACATGTACAAGTGCTGTTGCACACAGATAACAGATCTTAATTTCTTATAGCTGCAATTTGCATAGCGGTAGCCTAGGCACTATTTTATTTGGTGCTTCTGGGCGCCCAATTACCGTTTATAGCCGCTAATTTCCATTTTTAGCAGCTATTTAAAGCTTATAGCGACTATTTGCTGTTTATACAGTAGCTGCTAATCATGGCTTTTAAAATTGCCACCTGTGGCAGCAAAAATATTCGGGGATAGGGTTAGAAGTGGGGGGATTAATGTTGCACCACCAGGGGTCATTTAAGGTTAGGCACCACTGGAGGAGGGGTTAGGGTTAGGCCCCACCAGGGAGGGAGGGGGGCCTTAGGCATCAGTAAAGTGTGGGTTATGTGGGGTTAGATTATGTCATAGTAAAATATTGATAAAGATTAATAATATTTCACTATCAGAAGTAGTAGAATATCTGTAATTTTACTGATATTGGCTGATGGTGTGCATTGCCTGCAACCATTCTTGGTAAGAGTGATAAAACATCATTGTTTTTTTCTTTTCAGTGGAGCTAAAGACCCTCCCCTCTTTGTGGTGAGTTTCTTTCCCCAGTTCTTTACAGTGGAAGAAGTTGCTCAGTAAGAGTGATGAAATGTCTTCTAGAACACACACACACAAAAATTTGGGGATGTGTTCTCAAGTGTTTTCCATTCTCCAGCTCAGGAGAGCCTTAGTTAATCAGTCTTAGCATTTCTGTGTCTACTCTCTTTTCATAAGTCAAATTGCATAACGTTACCATTTAAGCATATTAGTAGATGTGGTTCAGTTTTCCACTATACGTTCAAATGATGGAATTATTAATTCCAGTTTTTTGAAATATAATTTTTTTTGGGGTATTTCACATCGTCTTAACCACAAGAAGGTTAGGGATAAGCAGGAGAGTTCTATGAATATCAGTGGGGGAAAAAAAAACTATAATATATAAGAATACATTGCTTACATGAGCTGTGCTGGATGAAGCGTTCAAAGCTTTTATACTTAGGAGATATCTTGTTCTGTGCCCATCGCAAGAAATTCATTTAAATGATTTATTGCAGTGAGGTAGCATTACTGTTGTCTACTATAAATACATTCAGCATTTTTCACTACATTGAATGTATAAAATAGGTCATAATAGTCAAAATGGAACAGAAAAGACAGTAAACTGAAGTGGAAGATGTTATGCAGTACACAGGCCAGCACAGCGTCAGCCAATTGCTCTATTATATTTATTGCCACTTACAATCAAGGGTTACCTTTATAAAAATGTTTTTTTAAGTTAACCAAGCAGCAACAGATGCTTCAGTATATGCACCAGAAGTTACAGACTGCTTTATGAAATAACTAGTTACAAAAGCTGTCAAAATTACCAAACTTCAAACTGATACAAGCAGTAAACATTTTATAGTATGTGTAATTGCCTATTACACATTGTTCTATGTTTATTCTATGGAGGGAGAAGGGTAAGGAAAAGCAGGAAGATTCTTGCTGGTAGTGGCAATAAAGCAATCAGCCAAAATGTGCCATTGCCAACTGCTGAAATGGTAATCTCCCCACCTCACAATTCCACACCCCTGCCTGACATCATGATTTCTGTTGATGGCATTTCAATAATTCCGGTCCCACAGGCTCACTGCCTAGGTGTAATACTGAATTTGAGGCTCGCATTCAAACCACACGTTGACAAACTATTCTCCTTTTGTCGACTTCACCTAAAAAAACATCTCCAGCATCTGCCTTTTTCACACAGGACACTACCAAACTTCGGGTTCATGGCCTGGTTATATCACGACTCCACTATTGCAGCTCTTTGATCTGTGGCCTTCCCGCTAACCGTTTAGCCCCACTACAGTCCATCATGAACTTTGCTGCACTACTCATCCATCTCTCCTCCCGCTTCTCCAGCCCTATCTCCCTCTGTCAGTCCTTTCATAGCTGCCAGTTACACAAAGGATACAGTTTAAAATCCAAACTCTTGTTTACAAAGCTCTTTACAACCTAGCTTCTTCTTATCTAAATAAACTTCTTTCCAGATACCATCCTACATGCAATCTCTGCGCTAACAACATTCTCCTGTCTTCCTCTCTTGTCATCCCTTCTCACTCCCACTTCTTCTCTCAATCCTTTCCCCTCCTTTGGAACACCCTCCCTCAACACATCTGCCACTCACCCACACCTACCCGTTTTAAGTGCAACCTGAAAACTCACCTCTTCAGGCAAGCATACTCTTCTACCTAGGACACTTCAGCCTCTGACCACCACTTTTTACCAACTAATGCACAGCTTCCCTTCACCTACTGTCCCATCCCTTAAACCTTTAGATTGTAAGGCCTTTTGGCCAGAGCTCTCTTCGCCTTTTGTCTCACAATGCTGTTTTATGTGTGTGCGTATCTCCCACCCCTGTGTAAAAAACAGTAGTTGATTTGTTCACTGAATCAGTTGTACTCCACCATTGTCTTGTATTGTGAACTCTTGTATTGTTTACTTTGTATTGTTATACCTTGTCTGCTGTTGTACACCGCCATGGAAGATGCTGGTGCCATATAAATCAATAATAATAATAATGCTTGCTAAAATTTTGATGGGACAGAAGACTTGTTATGGGCTGATGTGGCTGATGTACCTTGTCATCTCAGCCATGGTCGGAAATTTAAACAAGTTCTTTTTTAAAATTTCTAACTGCAGCTGGTGTGACAAGGCATGACAGCCTACCACTAGCCCTGCTGCGTCTATAAATAGAGGTGGAGGGAGGTAGTTTAACAGAAGAGCTTGAAGATGATGGACTTTCTCCAGAGACTCTTCTACCAAATAATGACTGCGAGCAACAAGGATAGAAGACTTCATTCAAGGAGAAAGAAGCCAGACTTAATTAACTTGAGCAGAAAGTTAGAATTAATCAGAAAGGAGCCACACTGCAGTCAAGGCAGCTAATAAAACCAGGATCCCAGATGCAGAAACCAAAGACTTCTGGCAAATTACAGATAGAATGTTACAACTCTCGCCGAATGCCAAACTCACCTGACTAGCTAATAAAAAGTACAGCTCTACAATAACCAAATGACAGTTCCAAGCTTTACAGCTGCTAATGAAGAGTATGTAAGCCGAATATCGATTAGGGTTAGTTGTTATTTTTGTAAGGTTAGTGTTATCCTGTTTTAGAGACAGTAGTTTCTTGTTTCTATGTCACAATATATTGGACATAAATCTCTTCCACCCCATGGAATACTAAGCTCAGCTGAAAGAGATTGTGAATGAATTGTGAATTGATTGTGAAATTGTAGATGAAAGTGTAGGCTAGCTATAAAAAACACATTCAAAGAATGACACTACTGAAGGAGGTGGGACAGCATATAATCCTAATACTGTACTCACTTCCCACAAGAATATCTGCACATAACACACTGCACACTTTACTCACTTCCCATAAGAATGTTGACTATCTACACACAGCATACTGCACACTTGAGGACCGGATTTACCATAAGTCACTGTAGGCATGTGCCTACAGGCGCCCGAAGATGGAAAGGGGGATCGCTCCTCTCCCCAGATGCTCCCTTCATTCTCCCTATGCAGAGTCCCAAGTAGAGGGTAAATGAGATGTTACTCACCCAGCTCTCGACATTCCACTGATGAGACCTCCCCTCAGTGGGGATACCACTAGCTACTTAATACTGAGGGCACCTCTGGCTAGTGGCTACCTAATGCTAAGGGACGCCTGTAGCTATGGCAGGCAGGGGAAGTAAAGGAGAAGTGATAGCTGGGCCATCCAGGACACTTGTGATGCAGATCGGTTGGGGTTTGTAGGCTCATGGAGGGCGAGGTCTAGGGTGCCAGGACATCTGTGCCTATAAGCTCCTGTAATGGAAATCTAGGGCTGGCACACTTTACTCACTTACCACAAGAATGCTGAATATCTGCAAACAGCCAGGTAAAGGAAACCACAGTAAGCAGCCTCAGGGGAGTTCTAAACAACTGACTCAAAAACTCTATGACTAATGCACTTTCATGTGTGTATCCTAAACAAATTTTCATTACTGCTTTGGAAACCAACCTATCTGCTTGTAACTTACTGGTCATTTAACTCAGTTATTTGGCCAGTATCAAACCTACATCCAGTCCTTCTCTCATGAACTAAGTTCCTATACTATGCAAGCAAGATGGACTTCTGTATGAAAACAAGAACATGCAGATACACATTTTACAACCTTTTATTTTTTTTTTTATTATTATTTTTTATTTATATAGCACCAGCATCTTCCGTAGTGCTGTACATAATACAAACAAATAATGGGGAACAAATATACATAAGAAATACAAGACACTGTACAGTCATGACATTGAATAGAATAAATATAGATACATACATAGTTGATTTGTAGTTGGTACATGTACATATGTTAAAATAACAGCAGTATGAGAAACACTAGGAGGAGGTCCCTGCCCTTGCGGGCTTACAATCTAGAGGGTAGTGGGGAGGAAACAAAAGGGAAGGAAACACAAGGATTAGTGGGTGAGCCAGTGTGCCTTCAGTGCTGCTTATAGCAAATTATAGGCTTGTCTGAACAAGTGTGTTTTCAGAGTACGTTTGAAGGTTTCCAGACTCGTGGCATGACGAACTGGCTGAGGGAGGGAGTTCCAAAGGAGAGGGACAGCCCGTGAGAAGTCTTGGATGCGAGAGTGAGAGGAGGTGACTAGGCTGGAGGACAAAAGGGTCTCCTGTGAGGAACGGAGGGTCCGGGCGGGGAGGTATCTGGAGATTAAAGAGGAAATGTATGGAGGCGATAGCTTGTGTAGAGCTTTGTATGCAAGTGTGAGAAGTTTAAACTGGATCCTTTGGGCAACTGGTAGCCAATGGAGGGATTGGCAGAGAGGGGCTGCCTCAGAGGATCTAGAAGAGAGGTGGATGAGACGGGCCGCAGAGTTTAGTAGGGATTGGAGAGGTGCCAGTTTGCTTTTTGGTAGACCACAGAGTAGGGTGTTGCAGTAGTCAAGACGGGAGATGATTAGGGCATGCACAAGCATTTTAGTTGCTTCTTGTGAAAGGAAGGGACGGATTCTGGAAATGTTTTTGAGATGGAAGTAGCAGGAGGTAGTTAAAGTGTTAATATGTGGTTTAAAGGAGAGCTCAGAGTCCAGAGTTACCCCTAGGCAACGAGCTTTGGGGGTTGATGCTATTGGGGTGTTATCTACATTGATTGTGACAATGGGAGGTGGAACAGAGAGCGAAGGTGGAAATATCACAATCTCCGTTTTGCTCATATTGAGTTTAAGGAAGCGGGATGACATAAATGTAGATACAGCAGATAGACATTCGGGGATTTTTGAGAGTAGTGTGTCATCAGCATAGAGGTGATATTGAAACCCAAAAGAGCTTATTATCTGTCCCAAGCCATGGATGTAAATGGAAAAGAGGAGGGGTCCAAGGACTGACCCTTGTGGTACTCCCACAGACATTGGGTGTGGAGAGGAGTTGGTATTGGCATAGGAGACCATGAAAGAACGTCCAGACAGGTAAGAGTTCAAGTAGGCCCTTGATTCCCAGTATTGAGAGGGTCTGGAGAAGTAGGGTATGATCAACAGTGTCGAAGGCAGAGGACAGATCTAGGAGTATTAGTACCGAAAATCTGCCTTTGGCTTTAGCAGCTAGGAGTAGAGTTGGGCCGAACGGTTCGCCTGCGAACGGTTCCATGCGAACTTCAGTGGTTCGCGTTCGCGTCCCGCAGGCGAACCTTTGCGGAAGTTCGGTTCGCCCCATAATGCACATGGAGGGTCAACTTTGACCCTCTACATCACAGTCAGCAGGCCCAGTGTAGCCAATTAGGCTACACTAGCCCCTGGAGCCCCACCCCCCCTTATATAAGGCAGGCAGCGGCGGCCATTACGGTCACTCGTGTGCTGCCTGCGTTAGTGAGAGTAGGGGGAGCTGCTGCAGACTGTCTCTCAGGGAAAGATTAGTCAGGCTTAACTTGTTCCTGTCTGGCTGCATACCTGTTCTGTGAACCCACCACTGCATACCTGTGCTGTGAACCCACCACTGCATACCTGTGCTGTGAACCCACCACTGCATACCTGTGCTGTGAACCCACCACTGCATACCTGTTCAGTGAACCCACCACTGCATACCTGTGCTGTGAACCCACCACTGCATAACTGTTCAGTGAACCTGCCACTGCATACCTGTTCTGTTCAGTGGACCCGCCACTGCATACCTGTTCATTGAACCCACCACTGCATACCTGTGCTGTGAACCCACCACTGCATACCTGTTCTGTGAACCCACCACTGCATACCTGTTCAGTGAACCCGCCACTGCATACCTGTTCTGTTCAGTGGACCCGCCACTGTATACCTGTTCAGTGAACCTGCCACTGCATACCTGTTCTGTTCAGTGGACCCGCCACTGTATACCTGTTCATTGAACCCACCACTGCATACCTGTGCTGTGAACCCACCACTGCATACCTGTTCTGTGAACCCGCCACTGTATACCTGTTCTGTTTAGTGAACCCGCCACTGTATACCTGTTCTGTTTAGTGAACCCGCCACTGTATACCTGTTCTGTTTCGTGAACCCGCCACTGCATACCTGTTCTGTTCACTGGACCCGCCACTGTATACCTGTTCAGTGAACCCGCCACTGCATACCTGTTCTGTTCAGTGGACCCGCCACTGTATACCTGTTCAGTGAACCCGCCACTGCATACCTGTTGTGTTCAGTGAACCTGCCACTGCATACCTGTTCTGTGAACCCGCCACTGTATACCTGTTCTGTTCAGTGGACCCGCCACTGTATACCTGTTCTGTTTAGTGAACCCGCCACTGCATACCTGTTCTGTTCAGTGGACCCGCCACTGTATACCTGTTCATTGAACCCGCCACTGCATACCTGTTCTGTTCAGTGGACCCGCCACTGTATACCTGTTCAGTGAACCCGCCACTGCATACCTGTTCTGTTCAGTGGACCCGCCACTGTATACCTGTTCAGTGAACCCGCCACTGCATACCTGTTCTGTTCAGTGGACCCGCCACTGTATACCTGTTCATTGAACCCACCACTGCATACCTGTGCTGTGAACCCACCACTGCATACCTGTTCTGTGAACCCGCCACTGTATACCTGTTCTGTTTAGTGAACCCGCCACTGTATACCTGTTCTGTTTAGTGAACCCGCCACTGTATACCTGTTCAGTGAACCCGCCACTGCATACCTGTTGTGTTCAGTGAACCCGCCACTGCATACCTGTTGTGTTCAGTGAACCTGCCACTGCATACCTGTTCTGTGAACCCGCCACTGTATACCTGTTCTGTTTAGTGAACCCGCCACTGTATACCTGTTCTGTTTAGTGAACCCGCCACTGCATACCTGTTCTGTTCAGTGGACCCGCCACTGTATACCTGTTCAGTGAACCCGCCACTGCATACCTGTTGTGTTCAGTGAACCTGCCACTGCATACCTGTTCTGTGAACCCGCCACTGTATACCTGTTCTGTTCAGTGGACCCGCCACTGTATACCTGTTCAGTGAACCCGCCACTGCATACCTGTTCTGTTCAGTGGACCCGCCACTGTATACCTGTTCATTGAACCCACCACTGCATACCTGTGCTGTGAACCCACCACTGCATACCTGTTCTGTGAACCCGCCACTGTATACCTGTTCTGTTTAGTGAACCCGCCACTGTATACCTGTTCTGTTTAGTGAACCCGCCACTGTATACCTGTTCAGTGAACCCGCCACTGCATACCTGTTGTGTTCAGTGAACCCGCCACTGCATACCTGTTGTGTTCAGTGAACCTGCCACTGCATACCTGTTCTGTGAACCCGCCACTGTATACCTGTTCTGTTTAGTGAACCCGCCACTGTATACCTGTTCTGTTTAGTGAACCCGCCACTGCATACCTGTTCTGTTCAGTGGACCCGCCACTGTATACCTGTTCAGTGAACCCGCCACTGCATACCTGTTGTGTTCAGTGAACCTGCCACTGCATACCTGTTCTGTGAACCCGCCACTGTATACCTGTTCTGTTTAGTGAACCCGCCACTGTATACCTGTTCTGTTTAGTGAACCCGCCACTGCATACCTGTTCTGTTCAGTGAACCCGCCACTGTATACCTGTTCAGTGAACCCGCCACTGCATACCTGTGGTGTTCAGTGAACCTGCCACTGCGTACCTGTTGTGTTCAGTGAACCTGCCACTGCATACCTGTTCTGTGAACCCGCCACTGTATACCTGTTCTGTTCAGTGAACCCACCGCATCAGTGCGCATACCTGTGCAGTTAAGTGAACCCACCTACCTACGTGAGTGCACGCAGTGTGATATACCACTCCGTGCATACCCGATATGGACAGAACAGGTAGAGGAAGAGGTAGTGCCAGAGCCAGAGGAAGGCCACCCGGCAGATCTGCGCAAGGTCGTGTAAATGTAATTTCGTGTGGACCTGGCCCACAGTACAGTGCTCGGAAGAAGGCACGTCCCATCACCTCCCAAGATTGTCAGGACGTGCATTGTTAGAAGAAAAAAAGCGGTAGTGCACATCCAGCTAAAACTTCGCATTTATTCCAAACTTCTTAAAAGCTTTTTCCAGGCAATACAAATATGGAGAGAGGTACAGGCAGAGAGAAGGTCAACAGCCGTTTCGCGCCTATGCAGCGTGGCGCATCATCAGGACAATTTGCCCCATAAAAAATACCCCTTATATATCCCCTGTCTTACCTATCGCGGTGGGCGAGTAGTGGTCGCGGCTATCCAGCTTCCGCTGAATGAAACGCACGCCGCATTGCCGATGTGAGCCTGGTTCCGTATTGGCTATTTCCGGGACATGCACAATGTCATTTCCGGATTCCGGCTGATGGCTGCGGGCACTGATGACGCGTGTTGGAACGCACGCGTCGCATATTTAACACTAGGGATGCGACACAGATAACGTGTCCATCCATTCATATAGAAAAACCATGCCATCTTGTGGCCAGTTGTAAAACTGCACGTGTTAGGTGAAAAATAAAGGTAATTAATAGGGAATGATTTACCTCTACACCACCGCCCACTCTAGGTAACACAGACAATATAATATTATCCCGCAGGTGCAATGAGTCCTTTTGGGTGGACACAAGGATCAATTTTTCATATATTATACTTTACTCACCACCCCACAACATAGAACAGGACCCAGTACATCCCGGGATACAGTTCAAATCTGTTCAGAGAAAATATAAAATATATATAATATTAATAATAAGGTCTACATTCCGGGTAAATAACAACAATCACATAAAAACTAATTAGTATCATGGGAATTCCTTTTAAACTCTATACCAGGAAGAGATCAATTATAGAAACACTGAAAGGTTATTTCTTTCATTTAGACCCAATGGTCCAGTGGCCTCAAAAAAAGAAATCCAATGACTTTCACGTTGCAATAGTTTTCTATGCCAGTCTCCCCCTCTAGTATCTTTTTTAACCACTTCCAAACCAAGGAACCTGAGTTTGGTGACATCTCCCCCATGGGCACACCGCATGTGTTCGATTACTCGAGGGCAACCTTCCCCACTGTGCACGGACCTGCAATGGGCCTGATATCGGTCCTTTAGCATATTCGTGGTCTCACCAACGTAAATACGCTGACAAGAGCACACCAGTGCATACACTAATCCTCTGGTTCTGCAATTTATAAAATGCTTAATTTTGCAGGTACGACCACAGTGTGAAAAACTGCTACCAACAAAAATGAAATTACAACACGAACACCGTTGGCACCTAAAATTGCCCAAAGGACGGGAGGCACCAAGCCAGGACCTGGTTTGGGGACTTATAAATTCACTATGCGTTAATCTATCCTTTAAATTTGGGACTCTTCTGTATGATACACAGGGGGGCATAGAACCTTTACAACCAAAGAGCTTATCTTGCTGTATAATCCACCAGTTATCCTCAATTGATTTTTTAATAGTTTCATACATTGGTGAATAGGAGAAATGCATAAAAAAGCGGTTTTGTTCCTTATGTCTAACCTTGGGGGTCAATAGTGATGTTCTGTCTTTCCCCGCTGCCTTTCTAAAAGCCAAATTTATTACATGCTCTTCATAACCTCTGGAGCTTAACCTCAGTTTTAATTCATCTGCTTGAAGCAGAAAATCCTCCCAGGTACTTGCATTTCTTCGCAGCCGAAGAAACTGGCTATATGGCAAACTTCTGGTTGTCGTTGAGGGGTGATAGCTCGTGGCCTGTAATACAGAATTGGCCGACGTCTTCTTTCTAAAGGTTTTAGTCAATAAGCCTCCACCCCTCACGACAATATCTAAATCCAGAAATTCTAGTTGTTGATCCCCCCAGTGATAGGTAAATGACATATTCACATCATTGGAATTCACATACTCCATGAACGCTACAAAGTCCTCTCTAGTGCCTTGCCAAATTACCAAGATGTCATCTATATAGCGGATCCAGAGTTTTATCCGCTCCAGGAACCCATTCCTCGATGAATAGATGGTGTTGGCCTCCCAGTGGCCCATGAAGAGGCCAGCATAGGTGGGGGCCACCGGGCTCCCCATCGCCGTGCCGACCTCCTGATGGTACCACTGGCGGTCAAAGAGGAATGAGCTCCTGGTGAGGACAAACTCCAGACCCGCCTGTATCAACCAGTTCATCTCCTCCCCCAACTGTAATTCTGGTAGGAATTCACCTATTGCCTGAAGGCCATCCTGATGGCATATTTTACTATAAAGCGAGACAACATCAATAGAGGCAAGATGGAAACCAGATTCCCACTCAAAATTATTCAAAACGTTGAGTACTTCTAAAGTGTCTCCTACATAAGAAGGGAGGGAGCGCAGTAGTGGTCTCAACTGAAAGTCCAAAAATTGGGCGAGTGATTCAGTCACTGACCCAATAGCCGACACTATTGGGCGGCCCGGTGGGTGTTCCAGAGATTTATGTATCTTAGGTATACAGTACCACACCGGGCTGCGTGGATGTTCTGGAAGTAATTTGTTTGCTGTAGCCCTATCAAGTGCTCCATCCATCATCGCCTTATATAGCAATTTTTTAAGTTCCTCCAAGTAAGTAGGAGTTGGATTCAAGGGTAGCTTAGAGTATGTTGATCTGTCTTCCAACTGATTGTCAGGACGTGGTTGAGTATTTAGCGACACAGAACACCTCATCTTGCTCAGCCACCAGCGCTACTACTAGCACCACTTCCGCTGCATTTGACACTTCGCAAGAATTATTTAGTGTTGAAATCACTGATGCACAGCCATTGTTGTTACAGCCAGATGAATTTTCACCAGCTCATATATTTGAGTTACCCGGCAACACTATGGATGTAACGTGTAAGGAGGATGAAGGACCTACTGATGGTGCATGTTTGGATTTGTCTGAGGCAAGCGAAGCTGGGCAGGATGATTACGATGATGACGATGATAGGGATCCTCTGTATGTTCCCAATAGAGGAGATGAAGAGGGGGACAGTTCAGAGGTGGAGTCAGAGAGTAGTAGGAGGAGAGAAGTTGCTGAAAGAAGCTGGGGCAGCTCTTCGTCAGAAACAGCTGGTGGCAGAGTCCGGCACCATGTATCGCCACCTATGTACAGCCAGCCAACTTGCCCTTCAGCATCAGCTGCTGAGGTGACGGTCCCCATAGTGCCCACATCCCAGGGTGGCTCAGCGGTGTGGAAATTTTTTAATGTGTGTGCCTCAGATCGGACCAAAGCCATCTGTTCGCTCTGCCAACAAAAATTGAGCCGTGGAAAGGCCAACACTCACGTAGGGACAAGTGCCTTACGAAGGCACCTGGAGAAAAGGCACAAACAGCAATGGGATGGCCACCTGAGCAAAAGCAGCAGCAGCACACAAAAGCAAAGCCACCCTCCTTCTCCTCTTCCTCCTCCATCAGGTGCATTATCTGCTTCTGCCGCTTTCTCCCTTCCACCTTCACAGGCACCCTCCTCCACTCCGCCTCTGCCCTTGAGCGGTTCCTGCTCCTCTGCCCACAGCAGCAGTCAGGTGTCCGTGAAGGAAATGTTTGAGCGGAAGAAGCCAATTTCGGCCAGTCACCACCTTGCCCGGCGTCTGACAGCTGGCGTGTCGGAACTGTTAGCTCGGCAGCTGTTACCATACCGGCTGGTGGACTCTGAGGCCTTCCGTAAATTTGTGGCCATCGGAACACCGCAGTGGAAGATGCCAGGCCGCACTTATTTTTCGAGAAAGGCCATACCCCAACTGCACCGTGAAGTTGAGAGGCAAGTGGTGTCATCTCTTGCGAAGAGCGTTGGGTCAAGGGTACACCTGACCACGGATGCCTGGTCTGCCAAGCACGGGCAGGGCCGCTACATTACCTACACAGCCCATTGGGTGAACCTGGTGGTGAACGATGGCAAGCAGGGCGCAGCGGACCAAATTGTGACACCTCCACGGCTTGCAGGCAGGCCTCCTGCCACCTCCTCTCCTCCTGCTACATGCTCTTCGCTGTCCTCCTCCTCCTTGGCTGAGTGGCAGTTCTCCTCTCCAGCTACACAGCCCCAGCTCCGCAGGGCCTATGCTGCATGCCAGGTAAGATGGTGTCACGCCATCTTAGACATGTCTTGTCTCAAAGCGGAGAGTCACACTGGAGCAGCTCTCCTGGCTGCTCTTAAGAAACAGGTGGATGAGTGGCTGACCCCGCACCACCTGGAGATAGGCAACGTGGTGTGCGACAACGGCAGCAATCTGCTTGCCGCTTTGCATATGGGGAAGCTGACACACATACCCTGCATGGCACATGTCATGAATCTAGTGGTTCAAAGATTTGTGGCAAAGTACCCTGGCTTAGCGAATGTCCTGAAGCAGGCCAGGAAGTTCTGTGGGCATTTGAGGCGGTCTTACACAGCCATGGCATGCTTTGCGGAAATTCAGCGCAAAAACAACATGCCGGTGAGACGCCTCATTTGCGATAGCCCGACTCGCTGGAACTCGACCCTGCTCATGTTCTCCCGCCTGCTAGAACAGAAGAAAGCCGTGACCCACTACCTCTACAACTACAGTAGAATGAAACGGTCTGGGAAGATGGGGATGTTCTGGCCCGACAACTGGACACTGATGGAAAATGCATGCAGGCTCATGCGGCCGTTTGAGGAGGTGACCAACCTGGTGAGCCGCAGTGAGGGCACCATCAGCGACTTAATTCCCTACGCTTACTTCTTGGAGCGTGCTGTGCGTAGAGTGGCGGATGAAGCTGTGAATGAGTGTGACCAGGAACCGTTACGGCAGGAACAGGCATGGGGCCAATTTTCATCAGACCCAGCTGTTTCCTCAACACCTGCGGCAGCACAGAGGGGGGAGGAGGAGGAAGAAGAGAAGTCGTGTGCAGAAGACGAGTCAGACTCAGAGGATGATGAGCAAGGTGTTTCTTTGGGGGAGGAGGAGGAGGAGGAGGAGGAGGGGACAGCGGCAGGAGAACAACCTCAGCAGGCATCGCAAGGGGCTTGTGCTGCTCAACCTTCCCGTGGTATTGTTCGCGGCTGGGGGGAGGAGGTTGACTTACCTGACGTCACTGAGGAAGAGCAAGAGGAGATGGAGGGTACTGGATCCGACTTTGTGCAGATGTCGTCTTTTATGCTGTCCTGCCTGTTGAGGGACCAGCGTATAAAAAACCTCAAGGGGAATGAGCTGTACTGGGTGGCGACACTACTAGACCCTCGGTACAGGCACAAAGTGGCGGACCTGTTACCAACTCACCGGAAGGTGGAAAGGATGCAGCACATGCAGAACCAGCTGTCAACTATGCTTTACAATGCCTTTAAGGGTGATGTGACGGCACAATGCCAGCAAGGTACCACTGCCACTAATCCTCCTCCCGTGTCCACGCAGTCAAAGACAGGATGCTCCAGCGATCTCATGGTGATGTCGGACATGCGGACGTTCTTTAGTCCAACGCCTCGCCGTAGCCCTTCCGGATCCACCCTCCACCAACGCCTGGAACGGCAGGTAGCCGACTACCTGGCCTTAAGTGTGGATGTAGACACTGCTGTGAACAGCGATGAGGAACCCTTGAACTACTGGGTGCGCAGGCTTGACCTGTGGCCAGAGCTGTCCCAATTTGCCATCCAACTTCTCTCCTGCCCTGCCGCAAGCGTCCTGTCAGAAAGGACCTTCAGCGCAGCTGGAGGCATTGTCACAGAGAAGAGAAGTCGCCTAAGTCACAAAAGTGTTAAGTACCTCACCTTTATCAAAATGAATGAGGCATGGATCCCGGAGGGCTGCTGCCCGCCCCAAGACTAAGTCAGTCCCCGCACACACAGCATCTCTGCCTGCACGCCGTGTGACTGGCTGCCTGGCCTGCCCCAAGAAGACTAAGTCGCTCCCAGTCCCTCCACACAGCATGTCTGCCTGCAGGCCGCTTGACTACCTTCTCCGCCACCACCAACAGGGTCCGGGACTCCAGGCGGATTGCTGAATTTTTTAGGCCGCTGCTAGCAGCGGCCGCTGTAATAATTTTTCTGGTGCGTGTACATGACTGCCTAATTTTTCTGGCTGCACTGCGGGCAGCTGCAACAACAAAAGAAAAGGCATGTACATGCGCCCATTCCCCTTCGTGATCATTACCTTGCCGTGGTGAAGGGGCTTGCGTATCACAATGAAGCAATGACCGGCGCCTAGATGAGTGTCTCGGGGGGCACACCCACGATAATAAGGTCGTTGCCTCATTGTGGTCAGACCAAATTTGATCAGCTGGACAGTCACTGTTCTGTCATTCAGCTACATCAGCCAGGCGACCATATGGGCTGTAAAGCCACCAAAACCTGCACTCTCGCCATGGTGCGCACCAGTCCATCACGGCCATCACTACACAAACAGCTGTTTGCGGTGCGTTACACGGTGAGTTTGGTGTGTCGGTGTGAAGCAGTACCTTAATTACACTACCTGATTGATGTATACACATGCAAGATGTTTGAAAGCACTTTAGGCCTGTCATTTAGCATTCAATGTGATTTCTGCCCTTAAAACGCTGCTTTGCGTCAAATCCAGATTTTTCCCCGGGACTTTTGGCATGTATCCCACTCCGCCATGCCCCCCTCCAGGTGTTAGACCCCTTGAAACATCTTTTCCATCACTTTTGTGGCCAGCATAATTATTTTTTTTTTTCAAAGTTCGCATCCCCATTGAAGTCTATTGCGGTTCGCGAACTTTAACGCGAACCGAACCTTCCACGGAAGTTCGCGAACCAGGTTCGCGAACCTAAAATCGGAGGTTCGGCCCAACTCTAGCTAGGAGATCATTGGCAACCTTAGTGAGAACGGTTTCCGTAGAGTGTTGAGGGCGGAAGCCAGACTGGAAGGGGTCCAACAGGGAATTAGCAGAGAGAAAGTTAGACAACTCTGAGTAAATGTGGCGTTCCAGAAGTTTGGAGGCAAAGGGAAGGAGAGAGACTGGGCGGTAATTAGAGAGGGCAGTAGAGTCTAAAGAGGGTTTTTTGATTAGTGGTGTTATGATAGCTTGTTTAAATGAAGAAGGAAAAATGCCAGTAGAGATGGAAAGGTTAAACAGTGTTGTTAAAGCAGGAATGAGGGGGGAGGAGAGCTGGGGGATAAGATGAGAGGGAATAGGATCTGAGGCGCATGTAGTAAGATTAGCTTTAGAGATTAGTGACGAAAGATGCTGTTAAGTTAAGGCTGAGAAGATTGTTAGCGGGGAGGAGGTTTGAGTGGGTAAGTGGTTATGTGGAGAGGGATAGTTGATAGTAGGGGAGCTGCCGAGCAGAGAGGAAAAAGGAAGAGGTGATTGGACCGGTGAAGAGGGTTGCTTTTGAAAGCTGTTCTGTAGTGTTTCAATTTTGCTCACAAAATATGCTGCAAAGTCTTCTGCAGACAAGCTTGTGGTTGTAGGGGGAGGCGGGGGGTGGAGAAGAGAGCTGAAGGTGTTGAAAAGTTGTTTAGGGTTATGGGATTGTGAAGAAATGAGTGTAGAGAAGTATGACTGCTTTGCAAGTGAGAGAGCATCCCTGAGCTGCAGCAGCGTGTTTTTATAGTGGGCGAAGTCATCTGCATTGGAGCTTTTCCTCCACTGCCGTTCTGCTGCCCTGGACTGTCTTTTCAGTTGTTTGATGGGTTCAGTCAGCCAGGGCTGTCTGTTGATGCGGCGGGGGCGGAAGTTGGTGAGAGGGGCGGCTGTGTTCATGACAGCGGTGACTGTGGTGGAGTAGTAGATGGATGCTGACTCGGGGTCAGTGTAGGATGACAGGGAGCCCAGGGGTTTTAGAGAGTCAGCTAGAGAACAGAGGTTGATGTTGCGATAATTCCTGCATAGGCGTGATGGCTGCACTATGGTAGCTGGAGGAGGCCGGGAGGGGCTGATTGTAAAAGTTATGAGATTGTGATCTGAAAGGGGGAATAAAGAGTTATTAAATGTGGAAACTGGGCAGAGCCGGGTAAAAACTAGGTCCAAAGTGTGGCCATGTTTGTGGGTGGAGGTTGAGGACCACTGGGAGAGGTCATAGGATGAGGTGAGTGAGAGGAATTTTGTGGTAGTGGAACAGTTAGTGTCTATGGGGATGTTAAAGTCCCCAATGATGATGGAAGGAATGTCAGTGGATAGAAAGTGGAGAAGCCATGTTGAAAAGTGGTCAATGAAGGTGGAGGCTGGTCCAGGAGGTCGGTAGATGACAGCAACCTGGAAGTGGTGAGGGGAGTAGATGCGGACAGCATGAGCCTCAAAAGAAGAGAAAGCCAGAGAAGGTGCAGGTGCAAGCGGTGTAAAGGAGCTGTGTTCGGAAAGAAGAATTCCCACCCCACCCCCATGTTTATCACCCGATCTAGGTGTGTGGCTAAACTTGAGGCCACCGCATGAAAGGGCAGCTGGAGACACAGTATCAGATGGGGTTAGCCATGTCTCAGTGAGCCCCAGGAAGGTGAAAGCATTAGTGATGGCTAGTTTATTGACTACAGCGTGTGCATTCCAGAGGACCCCAAATATGGGAGGGGGAGAGCTGGGGAGGCAAGTAAAGGTGATCAGATTACATCGGTTAATGTGCGTGGAGGGGTGAGGATGGTCAGTGCGGGATGTGGTATTTACCAGAGTGCAGTGCGGTCTGGGAGAGGGTCCTGGATTGGGTGATATGTCCCCAGCAGCAAGTAGAAGTAGTAGGCAGAGATGAGAGAGGTGAGGATGTGATTTGTATGTGACAGAGGGCTGTTTAAGAGATGTGGAGGAAGGTATGTGTGATTTGAGAAATAAGAATAGTTCATGAGTAGAGAGAAGAGAGGATGGTAGGAGAGAGGGAGCAATGTAGATGTCATTGCTGGCAGCAGGAGGGGTGAGTGATGTAGGTATTTTAAGTAGTGGGGCTGACAGGATAATAACTGTAAAAAGGATATTAAACATTTTGCAAGTTGGTTTGTGTATAATTAGGGAAAATAAGTGTCAGAGTTAAAGAGTGCAGGGTAGTTTGTGTGATTTTATCAGGTGTATATGGATGGTTGAAATGAGGGTAGTTCAGGGTTTGATAAACATGAGCTGATGGTGGAGGTCAGGGAAGCCAAAGAGAAAATATCATACCATTGTTAGATCAGCAGATGAGCAGCCGTGGAGAGTTTTGTGTTTGTTCTCAGATGAGTTCTCTTCTGGTTCAATTCTGGGCTAATTCTGAGTGTCTTATACACCCTTAAAGATATGCCCTTTAAGTATGTGCCCTGCTGACCAAAACGGTCTTGCTGACCTTAGAGTTCTACTAATATAGGCCCTAACTGACTTTGTAGTTAATAGGCAGACTGCTATCAGGTGAGAGTTGGCTGGCCAATGTGTCTCACAGGGGCAGGGCTAATCAAACATATGCAAAGGCTCCATTGAATAGCTAAGAAGTAGCAGGAAGTGGCCTAAGTTAAGTGATGTGAAAAACTATCTACCCCCTTCCTGATTTCTTATACTTTTGCATGTTTGTCACACTTAAATGTTTCTGCTTATCAAAAACCATTAACTATTAGTCAAAGATAACATAATTGAACACAAAATGCAGTTTTAAATTATGGTTTTTATTATTTAGTGAGAAAAAAAACTCCAAACCTACATGGCCCTGTGTAAAAAAGTGATTGCCAATCACCTATCAGTCACCTGTCAATCATCCCTTGTCACCACCTGTCACTGCCCCCCATCAGATTAGACCCCCAACTGCCCCTTAGGGGCTTCTGATCACCCATCCACCCTTTCAGATCCCCCTGAGACCCCCCCTGATCACATCAGCAATCCATTGTTTACATCTGTTTTTCCCTGTAAACACCCACTTATCACCCGTCAATAACCCATCTATCACCCCCTGTCACTCCTATCCATCAGATTAGACCCCCAACTACCCCTTAGGGGTATCTGATCACCCCCCACCCCTTCAGATCCTCCCCACACCTTCCTAGTGCATTGATTGCATATATTCTCCCCCCTGCCATTGTGTATCTTATCTCCTGTCTGTAAGGCTTGATTGTGCTTTGTTTGGCTACAATTGTCTCAATTGCACTGTGATTGGCATCGATTGTCGTGTGATTGGCTTCGATTGTCACGTAATTGGTTTTCGATTGTCGCGTGATTGGCTTCAATTGCCCGTGATTGGTTTTGATTGTGCCAATTGCCCTCTGATTGGCTATTTGGGCCTGTGATTAACATCGATTGTCGTGTGATTGGCTTCGATTGTCACGTAATTGGTTTTTGATTGTCGCGTTATTGGATTCAATTGCTCCGTGATTGGCTTTGATTGCGCCGACTGCTGTAATTGTGTTGTAATTGCCTCGTGATTGTTTTTGATTATTTGTAATTGCTCTCTGATCCCCAACCCCCTCACCATCACTATCCTAGTGATCTAAAAACTTTTTTAGTATCACTAGTGGTAACAGTTAGGCCAGTTAGCTAAGCAAAAGGGTTGTTAGTGTCAGTTAGTGCTCAGCCCACTGCACCACAGTCACTAATTAGCGTCATCACTGTCGCTAATCAGCATTGGTACTATATAGTATCTGTAAGTGATCATTAGTGTTCACAGTCAGATCTATATTAGGGTCACTAGGATCCACAAAAAAGCAGTGTTTGCCCGATCAGACCTGATCGTTCGCCTGCACTGCGTTCAGCCCGCCCCACCGCAGTGACAGAATTTTTTTTTTCTGATCACTGCAAAAAACACTGTACACTAGCTGTGGCACTGTAAACATCAGTTTTGATTTTTTTTTTATCAAAACTCAGTGACCACAGCTTTCTACCTCTCAAGTACTCCCTTTCGCTAGGTAGATGCTCTTTTCCTGGGTAGTCTCAGAGGAATACCTCCTAAATTTAGCAGGCCACCATGGCAAAAAAGAGGTTTTCCAATAAAGACATCTACAGGTACATGGACCAGTCGGATGAGGATGATTGGGTCAACTTATTCGACGAATCTTCTGGTTCAGAGTACGATCCTGTAGACAGCAGTGACTCTCTGACCGATAGTTCCGATGATGAGGTTGAGGTCCCAGCTAGAGCCAGGCGTACCACACCCCATGTCACTGGACTGCAGGTGGCGGAAGATCAGTCTCAAGGGCAGCAGAGTGGTGCTGGTGCTGATCTGATTTTTCTTAGTGAGGCATGCACCAGCAACGCAGCATCTCCTGGACCTATCAACACCAGTACTACCGTAGAAGACCCTGGTGAAGTGGCGAACAATAGCCTGGAAGTAGAAACCGGTTCGGTGGTACGTGAATTAAGACCTGATTCGCAGCCACCAAGTAGACGGGCCCGTACTCCCATTGGTTTTCCAGAGGTGCTGGCAAACCCTGATTGGCATTCCCCTGATCCCGCTGCACCCGTACTGCCCGCTTTCACCGCCCAATCTGGAGTCCAGGTGGAGACAGTTGAACTAGGATCGACCCTAGACGTTTTTGAACTGTTCCTCACCCAGGATCTCCTTGACTTAATTGTGGCTGAGACCAACCTATATGCCACACAATTTATAACCGCCAATCCGAAAAGCTGCCACGCCCAGCCTTTTCGGTGGATAACACACCAAGTTTCCGAACTTAAAATTTTTTTGGGCCTTCTCCTCAACATGGGTATTACCAAAAAAAATGTATTGCGCTCTTATTGGTCTACACTCCCAATACATAACATGCCCATGTTCTCTGCTGCCACGTCCAGGACGCGATTTGAGATCATCCTGCGCTTCCTGCATTTCAATGACAACAACACCTGTCATGCAAGAGACCACCCAGCTTATGACCGGCTCCACAAAATTCGGCCCCTCATAGACCACCTGTCATCCACATCTGCAGATGCTTATACCACTGAACAGAACATTTGTGTAGACGAGTCCCTCGTACATTTTACCGGGCGCCTTGGCATCAAACAGTACATCCCAAGCAAGCGCGCCCGGTATGGGGTGAAACTGTATAAGCTCTGTGATAGGGCCACAGGCTATACATCTCGTTTTAGGGTCTATGAGGGAAAAGACTCAAAATTGGAGCCGGTCGGATGTCCTGACTACCTGGGGAGCAGTGGAAAGATTGTGTGGGACTTGGTGTCACCCTTGTTCCATATGGGGTACCATCTTTATGTGGACAACTTTTACACAAGTGTGGCCCTCTATCAGCACTTAAAGTTAGAAGGAATCCGATGCTGTGGCACCGTGCGGCCTAATCGCCGGGGCTTCCCCCAACGGCTCGTTAACACCAGACTTCAACGGGGGGAGAGGGCCACCTTGTGTACCGATGACTTGCTCTTGGTGAAATGGAAGGACAAGAGGAACGTTTACCTTCTGTCTACCATTCACACAGACACGACAGTACAAATTACACGGGCAACAGAGGTCATTGAAAAGCCCCTCGCCGTCCACGACTATAATGCCAACATGGGAGGGGTGGACTTCAATGACCAGATGTTAGGGCCCTATTTAATTTCCCGGAAAACCAGACGCTGGTATAAGAAAGTGTCTGTGTATTTAATTCAATTGGCGATGTACAACAGCTTTGTTCTCTACAGTAAGGCTGGGAGAACTGGATCTTTCCTTCAATTCCAGGAAGAGATCGTTTCGGCACTCCTGTATCCAGAAGGTGCCAGAGCCCAACCCCCAAATGCAACTAGCCGGCTGCATGGAAGGCATTACGCCTACCTGATTCCCAGTACCCCAACTCAACGCAACCCCAGAAAAAGATGTCATGTCTGCAGCAAGGCTGGAATAAGGCGTGACACCCCTGTTTACTGTCCCTCCTGTCCTGACCAGCCTGGCCTATGCCTAGGGGAGTGTTATGAGAGGTACCACGAGAAGGCACCCTTTTAGAACCTAGGGAACTACAGACACAGCAGTAGGCACACAAGGGTTTCTCAGTGCTATTTCACACTGGCGCGATGCGTTAGGGCAAATTGCCTAGCAAAAGTCACACTTTGCGGTCCCCCCCTACGCCGGAAGTGCTTGACTTAACGCTAGTGCATGCCTACGTTACTGCATGGCTTCTGCGGCAATTTGGGTTGGCCCGGAAGTCATGTTAGTCTACGGCGACGCAGTTAATTACTAGGCCGAATGCTACTCTTGTGGTATTCCCTAAAGGTCTGTTTTGGGCGAGACGGTGCGGCGGGCTTGACCGACCAGATAGGCCAGTATGCAGTGTGAACCCAAACATCAGGTTTTGAGAGATCCAAATACACTGGCCTGCCAGAAACCTCTCCTTTCACTTGGGACAGAATGCATAATGTACTTCGCCACATATCTGTGCGATTTGCACATTGACCCATGGGGGAGGAGAAGTTTATCCTCAGATCTCAAGTAAAAAAAAAAACAAACAAAAAAAACAGGTAAGCAATAAAGTTAATATTTGGTCACCAATGTTATTGTTTGGTTTGAACATATTTAATAAAGTTTAAAAAGTTAATGTTATTGAAGTGCTTTGCTGCTTGCTTTTTTTTTTTTTTTTCTCTTCTTCTCTCTTTTTCCAACCGACCAATCAGCTGCAGCACTGATGATGCATCCTGACAGAAGCATTGCGCTTCTGTCAGGTTACACAAAATCGGTGCATGCAGCGCTGTAGGACGAGATTTCTCCTCCACAGTAAAAAAGATACGTTTGCCGAGGCATATGGGCCGAGGAGTGGTGTTGGGGTTCATATGCTTTGGCAAGCACTTTGTATCAAAAAAGAACTCAAGCAATGATTTCTCCATTCACATCGATCGATGTGGAAGAATAAATCAGGTTTGCCTGGGCATACGAGCTGGTGGGTTTGGATTTTTTGGGGTAGCAGTTCCTATGTCCAGGCGGACACCTTCCCCTCCTTTTTGTTTTGTTTTTTCGCTTTTCTTCTCTCTTTTTTCTATCCAGACCGACCAACCAATCAGCTGCAGCACTGATGGTGCATCCTGAAAGAAGCATTGCGCTTTCCCCTCTTTCTTTTCTTTTTTTTCCACATTTTTTGGCAGATATTTGTTCATCCACATTGATCGATGCGAATGAAGGGATGTTTGCCATTCATTTTTCCTTTTAGCCCAGAATGCACTACCTGTATGCCCAATATAAGGAGTATAGAAGAAATACTGGCCATGCATGTAATGATTGCAGAGACCCTAAAATGCCAGGACAGACCCCACAAATGACCCCATTTTGGAAAGAGGACACCCCAAAGTATTCCGTGAGGTGCATGGTGAGTTCATAGAAGATTTTGTTTTTTGTCTCAAGTTAGCATAAATTGTTGTTATTTTTTTTCACAAAGTATCCTTTTCTGCTAACTTGTGACAAAAAATATATTTTTTTTTATAAACTCACCATGCCCCTCATGGAATACTTTGTGGTGTCTTATTTCCAAAATGGGGTCATTTGTGGGGTTTGTTAACTGTCCTGTCATGTGGGGGGGGCTAAATTGTGAGCACCTCTGTAAAGCCCAAAGGTAGTCATTGCACGTTGGGCCCCTTAGCGCAGTTAGGCTGCAAAAAAATGCCACACGTGCTATCACCGTACCCGGGAGAAGTAGACCAATGTGTTTTAGGGTGTATTTTTACACATACCCATGCTGGGTAGAAGAAATCACTCTGTAAATGACAATTTTTTGATTTCTTTACACACAATTGTCCATTTACAGAGATATTTCTCCCACCCAATATGGGTATGTGTAAAAATACACCCCAAAACACATTTTAGGGCCCTATTCCGCGAGGAGTAGTCATTTTTTTGACAAAATTCATGTCTTTTTTGATGAATATAATAAAAACTAAAATTCGCAGCAGCAATCAAATAGCATCAAAAGAAAGCTGTATTCTTGAGAAGAAAAGGACGCAAAATTCATTTAGGTGGTAGGTTGTATGACAGAGCAATACACCGTTAAAGCTGCAGTGGTCTGAATAGAAAAAACAGCGCTGGTCCTTAAGGGGGGGGGGGGGGGGGTAAAGGCTGAGTCCTCAAGTGGTTAACATTTCGAAAAACTTGCCAATAACCGATGGCCTGAAATTTCTAAATAGTATCACAACTAACTTAGCTAAGTTCTTTCTTTTAGCCTCTGTGCAAAGTCGAAGTTTCCAGAGTCACCCCTTGGCATTTGCTGTGACTACATCCATTCCCTTCATACTCCTGGGATGTGATTTCTCTACATGTTGTGGTTCATCTGCCTGCATCCAAATAATTTAATCTAATACCTATAGTAGTAGTGGATTCCCTCGTTAAAATGGTACACTTTATTTATGGCCAGTCATAAAGGATGAACTAAATTCTGGAATAGAATCACATGTCCCTCACACTATGGACCATATGCAATTCACTTTTTCACCTGAGTTTTCTCATGGGTGAAATTTTCACAACTTGTCATAAAATGCCTTTTAAGCCAACAGCAAGCAAAAAAAAAAAAATACTCTAAATCAATTTGATAGTACTTTTTCACCAACTTTTGGGTACTTTTTAAATTGAAAAATGCTGAAAATGTGGTTTAAAGAGAAGATGAAAATTATCTCCAAGGAGATAACTCGGGTGAAAAAAATGAGTTGCATATGGGCCTATGAGTCTGAATGCCTTACACCTAGCTGAATTTGTTTATGACTCTCTTGTGCCCGCCCTCCATCAATTAAATTACTTTTAATAATCATCTCTACCCAACCTAAACCTATAACGTTACCTAACTGATGTGTAAGCTGGATGTACTGTAACTATCTCACTGAAAAGTACAGGGAACCCTTTTTACTGGCACAGGCAAGGCTCATGTAGAAATTGACAAGAAGAGGAAACAAAAGGCTTTTCCCAAGTACCTTTTCCAATATGAAAGAAGCTTTTAAACTCACCCTACCCAAGTTAGTTTCCCTGTGCTTACTTTCTTGGGCTGTTGTTTCTGTCCCAAGCCAAGAACTGGGAACATCAGCAGGACCAACTTATTAAAGTGGGTAATTTTATCTTTTACACTGAGGTCTTAGGACTTGACACCCTGGTTATCAAGCATTGCTACTGACCTGACAGCAACATACCAACTGCCTGTTGTATTTACAATGGGTATAATTCATAAAGCATTTCCGCATGCGGAAATGCTTAAAACAGCTGACTTTACCGCACACGTAGCAAATTCAGCATTCATAAAGGCTCCTTCTGCATGAAAAGCTGACCTTACCGAGGAGAGCGATAAATCAGTGCCTTGTGTGGTGATTATTGTAAAAAATGTAGCAAAATGTTAATTCATACAGATCACTGCAAGCGGTGTGAGGTCGGGAAGTACCACTCCCTCTGATGTGGCGATAACAATGTAAGTGAATGGAGACACACAGACCTCCCAGGCAGCTGCAGTAGAGCGGAACACAGAGAAATGTATCAACTCGGCTGCTTCCTGTGCTTCCGCAAGCCTACCGCCTGCCTAGAGACAGCCTAGTTCGGGGAATCTCCGCACTGCTATCGCACGTGAACACTTTTTCATGAATGCCCACCCAGAAGTCTAAAATACCGACAGCGGGGTTTTCCTGCACTGATTCTCCTTACCGACAACAGGGTTATGAATGATACCCAAAGTGCAGCTGTACAACGTCTTGTTGGGAATAGGTGTAATGTGATGGAGAGATACATTCATATGCACACAGTCAAGATTTTGTTTTAAGATCACACATGGAGTACAGTATCAGCACAAGTGTTTGGAACTTGTATGTAATATGGATGTTTGCATACATTAATATTTCTCAGAGCATGCTCATACATCTCTGTTAAATGCATATGTAGTGCAGAATCTAAATCCATTTTAAGTGGAAATAATTTCAATGTGGCTATTTCACATATATGCACATTGAAATACCCCATATCCATAATGAAATTCAGTCTTTCCATATGCATGCAGCCCATTTTAAAATGCATACATTTACAACACTGACAACTGTAAATAAATAACATGCAATTTATTAGTATGCATGTAGTGTTTTAAAGAGACGATGTGTGATCACAGTGGTTAGCATGCACCTGTTCACAGTATCTATGCAGTATGCATAGCATTGTTTTCTAGTATTCAGCTCTATTTATCTGCGTTCTTCTAGTTTTGTGGAGAAGGGTTTGACTGAGAACAGATTTACACATTGCCAATATTTTAACAAGCTGTATTACAGAAACATACTGTAAATACCTTTTTGTCCTTGAGCTGTCTATGTTATACAATAGAAAAACCTTCTGGGCTGGAAGTGGCAAGTGCGAGTGATTGCTGTGTTATATGGCATTAATCACGGATGTGTAGAAGTTTACTCACTGAAATAGTCACTTATTCAAGGAAACCTAGAGAAACTGCTTCGCTGGAAATTTTATTTCCTGTTTTTTTTTCCTCTGATTTCTGGGTAAAGCCTAAAGGACTGGAACAATTTGGTTTAAGAGAAATACAACCAAGTAGCCCTTGCAGGATATGAAGAGTGTGGCTGTAAGTGGTGTGGCCAAAGGTGATCTGGACTGACTACATACAATAAATATGGTGTGCCAAATTTCCAGTGCCTGCCGTGGTTTTTAAGCATTCCAGCAGGAGCATACATATAGTTCTGGCAGTGGTTAGTTCAGCTCAGAAAAAAGCAGAGAGATCCCTGCACTAGACAATGTAGGGGAATATAAAAAAAATATATTCCCCTGCTTATTACCTAGTTTGTCCCTTTCGACAAGCGGGAATGCGTAAAAATGTACGCAATGCAGCCCGCCGACCTCCGAGGTCGGCATGCTGCCAGCGGGGGACTGGAGCAGCAGTAAGTGACTACGAGGGCGCAGGATGGCTGCAGGGGGCTGGTAGAAGCCCCAGGTAAGTGAAACTCATTTTTTTATTTTGCTTGGACCTTCCCTTTAAGGGGCGGGGCTGGCTCTAATCTGTGCTTTGCTAGTGATGCCTGATGTAATACACCTTGATTAAGAATCTGTCATAATTATTTTTCATGCGCTCTGCAAATTTGTGCCAATGTGATGAATGCTGCTTCCACAGTTTTTTTTATTTAGGATAAGCAGCATTGATCACCATTTTGTTTGTGTTTAGACTACCTATAACTGAAGAGCCCTGTAATCCCCCATTGTTATATTTGTCAATATACAATTGCCACCTCACTGCAATGTCATCCCGATAACAGCATCCCACTATCTAAAAAGACCAGAGAAATAACATGCATCCACTTTTATCTGTATCTGCAAGAGAGGAATGGATAGTTTCTAGTATTTAGAAATCTGGTTACTTCTGTGATACTTACTTTATGTTGAAATACGTAGAGATGAAGAAGAACAGATATGTTTTGCTGGGTCTCTGCAAATCCCTAGAGAAGATTTTATATGCTGAACAAAATGTGGAATTACACTAGTGGTCACATTAAATCTAGGTTGTACGTTTGCTGTATGCCAAATGCATTTCCTACTTAGGTGAACCAGAGATATCTTTTTGTGTGTTTTCCATTTAAGAAACAGAATAGCTCTGAGAATATGTATTGTTCACAGTCCATTGCATCCAAATCATTGAAGCCAAGGCCTGAATGCACAATATCTTCCTGCCTATACTCACCTGAGCAGAAATAAAGTCAGTTCAATTATTTCCAACAGTTAACTCTATGTTATAATTTATTGACATTTTATACAATATTGCATGGGCTGAAAATTGGATAATATTTTTTATGCATTGCTCTACATACATTAGCATTACTTCTTACTTTCTCATTTCTTTGTAACAAAGCACTATATTTCTAAATACATAAATGGGAACAAAAGATGCTGCAGACCTGAAGGTGATGTCACCAGCGTGGTTATGCTGAGCCGCATTATTCACAATTCTAACTTCACAGACTTGCCAGCTTTTGACAGGTAAAACCAGTAAGGGGGACATATGTTGTTTTCCTTTAGTGTATTTATTTAATTTTTTCACCACATTCAGAACTAAAAAATCAATTTTATTACCATTTACTTTTCTACTTACCGAATTTGTCATTTATCTGCAGCCTGGAAAAAGTACATACTCACCTAATAGGGAAGGCTCTGGATCGCTTATAGCATGGAATGTCCAAAGACTGACTCGGGAGCCCCCCCCAAGCCTTTTATGGTGGCCCCCAAAAGTCTATACAGTTGTTAAGATGCAGCCTGCAGGCCGTAGCTGTGGTGCCACATGCCGCTCTGCCTCCCCCTTTGCTTGTCTGTAGGTTACCATCCACCACTGAAGCAGTAGCAGCCACTGAATAGCAGCTGCCACTGTGCTAACTGCACACAGTATATGAGTTATTTCCCATAAAATGTTTTACTTGACACAATTTCACCGAATTGGGGACCTAATGGCAAACAGGAAACATTGTGTTTAACTTCACTAGTTCATCCCTTAGTATTCTCAAAAAAAAGGCAATATGGCCTTTGGTCTAAAAAGCTTGGACACCCCTGCCTTAGAGGCTTCCTGGTCCTCTCTGAATCCTCCATTCCACCGGTGGGCCCCTGTTGCAGCAATCTGATGTTATGATCATGTCTGCAGCGTTTACTGCTGGCTGCAGTGGTATTGCAAACCAAGCAGTTCTAATGTCATTACATGCATTTGCTTGCATAGTTTGGTTTGCACTTAAACTAGTTGCTGATTCCATCTGCAGTCGCTCTGAAGTTAATGACAGTTTAACCACTTCACCACTGAGGGGTTTTACCCCCTGAGCACCAGAGCAATTTTCACCTTTCAGCGCTCCTTCCATTCATTCGTCTATAACTTTATTATTACTTATCGCAATGAAATGAACTATATCTTGTTTTTTTCGCCACCAATTAGGCTTTCTTTAGGTGGGACATTATGCCAAGAATTATTTTTTTCTAAATGTGTTTTAATGGGAAAATAGGAAAAATGTGGGGAAAAAAATAATTATTTTTCAGTTTTCGGCCATTATAGTTTTTAAATAATGCATGCTACTGTAATTAAAACCCATGAAACGTATTTGCCCTTTTGTCCCGGTTATAAAACCATTTAAATTATGTCCCTATCACAATGTTTGGCGCCAATATTTTATTTGGAAATAAAGGTGCATTTTTTTCAGTTTTGCGTCCATCCCTAATTACAAGCCCATAGTTTATAAAGTAACAGTGTTATACCCTCTTGACATAAATATTTAAAAAGTTCAGTCCCTAAGGTAACTATTTATGTATTTTTTTAATTGTAAATTTTTTAATTTTTTTTTAATTACAAAAAAAAAAAAATGGGGAGTGTGGGAGGTAATGAGTTAATTTTATGTGTAAAAGTCATTTATTTGTATGTGAAAAATGTGTAGGGTGTAGTTTACTATTTGGCCACAAGATGGCCACAGTAACTTTTTGTTTTAATGCGACCTCCAAGCTTCCTTCCGGAAGCTTGGAGGAAGAATAAGGAGGCTGGACACGTGAGTTTTTTCTCACAATGATCGCGCTGCCCATAGGAGAGCAGCTGATCATTGCGGGGCTTAGATCAACGAACGGGAATGGATTTTCCCGTTCATTGATCTCTGGGCGAGCGGGCGGCGGCGTGTTTACTAGCGGCGGGCGGCGTGTTTACGAGCGGGAGCGCGGGCAGCGTCGGGAACGCGGAAAGTACGTGTTTCTCCGTCCCTGGTTTTTAAAGGATGGAAAAAGGGGCGGAGAAATACGTACGCGCGGGGGTAAAGTGGTTAATATGCTTTTGTGTAAACAAACATTGTCTGCTGCAATGGAGGGGCAATCCCTTTCCTGCAGGCTGCATATCATTGTCTGCCTTTTCCTACTATCAGCCTGTGATTAATTACCATTCACTTGTGTGGGAATCTGCAGGTCTGCTCCCATTGGATGACCTCAGTATAAAGAACTGCTTCCTATATCGGTTCATTGCCGATATATACATATGTTAGTCAGACGTTACAAATAGTTTCATTGATAGCTGTAATTGTAATACGCTAGGAAATCATACTTATTGTATATTTATCTGTGTTACGTTCATCTATCTTGATCCTGCTATTTCCTGACTATCCTGTCCTGTCTTTGTGAGGCACGCCATTGCTGCAAACGCATTGGCTACCTCATTCCAGTCTGTTTTATTGTGGACGCTTGCTGTCACTAAGTAGTGGCTAGTTAAGCAAGCGTTCATTCTGTCTACCTGTCCTGATCTCCTCAGTCCTGGTTTATGCGCTCAGCGCTACTTTGCGCTGACACGTTATTACGAAAGTGTTGTTTGTGGCTGTTCGGATCTGCACCGGCTCTGTGCACCACAATCTCCTATTGGAGTCAGTCCTCTCCTCCACTAAACTGGGGATATCCTGATTCCTTGTGCTGGTGTGTGTACCTCCTTCACGTCAGCTTATGTGTTGCATGCTGACTGTGGAGATTACACCTCCAAGCTTAACATCTGACTTTAGTTTTGAAGAAGTCTTTGGGTCTCCTCTGATGGCTTTGGAAGTACTTGGATCTCTTAGTACCGGTTTGCGCGTGCACAGTATGGAGCTTCTCATCTTCGAATATACAGTACTCGGAGACCCAAGTACTTCAGAAGCATTCTAGAGAAAACCGAAGACGCAATCAGTAGGAAAAGGGGGACATCGGGGAAAGAGAAGACCAAGAGAGGACAATGAAGGCTCTATAGAATCCAGAGCCTTTCTGTAACGGTTGTGGAATTCTCTCCGTGATCAGTGCACAAGACGTGCGCTGACACTGCGGAAATCCTCCACAAGCGTGTAATTTGAGGGAACCCAGCAAAAGGTGCAATGCACCTGTAGAGGGAAATTCCTGTCGGCAGGTGGAGCTGTGGAGTGCAGAGGAACAGCTCCTCTGCCCTGCCACAGACGCAAGACAGGAATTGCACGAAGGGAAGGAACGCAGGGCAAGATAGCCCTGAAAGAGAGAGATCAAAGCGACAGAGGGTATGTGTGTTCACCAATCTAGTCGCCACCCTGCGACGATGAACACACAACCAGGAAGATAAAGTGAGAAGGCAATCGCCGGAGATGGCGGTTGCTAACAGCGACACAAGACCGAATAAGCACAGATGAGGAATGTATGTATGTCCACCAATCTAGCCGCCCACCTGCGACGGCGGACACACAAGAAAGGAAACCGAGTGAGAACGCAATCGACTGAGAAGCGATTGCGAACGAAATTGAGCAAAGGGACAGATTGTATGTGTGTGCACCAAACTAGTCGCAAACCCGCGACGGTGCATACACAACAGCAGATATGAAGTAGGAACGCAATCGCGATAGAGGCGATTGCCAGAGGTGACACAAGGCTACAGCAAGGCAGAGCACGAGAGTAGCAAAGGAACAGCAAATATACAATGAGAAGATATGGAAAATAACAAACGCTAACTAAACGCGAACACCGCACTCATTCGCAACAGTGCACGCATTTATGCGCGGTCTCTGCGTGTTAAGCACAACAGAGACAAGCACGCCTAACTTACCACCGACAGACAAACATGAAACAGAGGACGCGAGCGCTTGCTTAACGGCTACCTCACCGAGCCTCCAGCAAGCGTTCGTAACAGACAAGACAGATACACGAAAACAGGAATAAATGAGAGATATGATCCACTGCTCTTTCCGCCAGAGCGAGTGCGATCCAAGTATAGAAACAGAGCGAGCTGGATCCAGTGCTCTTTCCGCCAGAGCAAGTGCGATCCAAGTACAGCAAGAGAGATGGAGATCAGGCGGATCCACAGCACTAGCGCCAGGCGAGTGCGATCCAGGCAAGACAGATTAGAAGGAGCTACCAATAACAACCGCTGTTCCGGTTAGCACCCAGACACACAGAACGATCTCCTGTCGACCACCGCTGGGACAGGACAATCGCAACAGACAAATAAACAGATATGCAATCCTAACTGCACTAGGGAACCTGCCTAGTGCAGTCCCAAGAATTACTCTAAGCTAATCTTTAAACAATGAGCAAGGCTGACACTCCAGGAGTGTTTCACAGGACTAACCCTTATGACCAGCCCAGGTCTGTGATATCACATGGTATTTATAGTACAAGCCTACAAAGGATGTGGCTAGGCAATCTGCATGACAAACGTATGCAAATTCCTCAGCAGCAAGCTGCAAAACTGACAAAAGGTCTCTCTTCCAGAGACCTGCAGAATGCAGACCTGAACAGTGGTCAAAAAGCTGCCTGCCTGCGCAGGCAGCCGAGCGGATCCTCACACTTTCCTCTTCTTAGGTGAGTGTGTAACTATTTTTTTTTTATAAGGCTATAGATATCCTTTTAAAATAAAACACTTTTTTTTTAAAGCACAATAATTGAAAGAAAATCGTTAAAATATTAACTAACGGTATACATTCTCTTTCATGTTTGTCCATTTATTTCTTTTTTGTGTGCTGAAATCTTGGCATTGTTAATCTGGGGAATAGGAACTCTGCTATCTTGAATACCTTTCACATAGTATGACTTTTGTTCCTGAGCCCCACACATAACCTAACCTCCTAACCTATGTGTAGCCCTAACCTCACTTCACCTGCGCGAAATACTAACCCTTCCTCACTGCTATTCCTCCAGCATCTAAAACTGTTATCCTGCCCCTAGCCATAAAACTTCATCCACAAATACCTCACCCCATTTTATTATTTCAGCTAAATTTAACCAAAACCATTGTCACTGAAATCATGCCTTACTCTAGTGTTTTGGAAGGAATTGGTGGGTGAAGTGAGCGCATACATGTAAAAAAGGCATTATGCCTTACTCTAGTGTTTTGGAAGGAATTGGTGGGTGAAGTGGGCGCATACATGTGAAAAAGGCGCCTGGACAAAAGGGGGCCAGTTTATAAAAGGGCGCTGGATATTGCCAATAAACATGATTTCATTTATTAAAGGGTGCCGAATGTAGCCGATAAATGTCACTTTTTTAAACCCCCCATGGTAGTGCCTAACTCTTAACCCCCTGCCTAACCTTAATCCCCCATGTTGGTGCATAACCCTTAACCCTCCTGGTGCCTAACCTTAACACCCCCCATGGTGGTGCCTAACCTTAACCCCCCTCTGGTGGTGCCTAACCTTAACTAGGGTATTCAGTGAGATAGTTATAGCTTCAATTTTTGAAAGATATAACCAGTATTCCATGATTGTTGTAGCTGAATTCAATGACACAGATGTAAACGGTATTCACAATGCTCTTTGTAGGTGCAATATTGAAAAGATATAACTGGTATTTGCTTGATCAAAATAACCGCTATTCTATGTGGATTGAAGTAGCTGCAAATAAAAAAAAAACAAATAAGAAGGCCAAAATGTAGTTTTAAAAATATAGCCATAATTGCTGTATATTAAGGGCATCTAGTGTACATTTAATTGAAATCAGGTGCTTTATTGTAACCGCAAACATTTCCATGACACAGCCATAAACTTAATTTAGCCAATATACAACAGGCACCATTTTCGCCGCTTAAAGCCGCTAACTCCGGCAAATATCTTGGAAGTCTATGGCGGTGCCCTTTTTACACAGATGGCTCTGGCGCCATATCAATACAATGCGTGTTGTTAAAATACTTGAAAAGTAGGAAAACTAGAGATATTCTTTAAACAGTGTCAGCGTCAGTATACAAATGCTGAGAATATAGGCTGGTTTGCTTTAGAATGACCCAGAAGTGAATCTCAGCTAAATGAAGATGTAAAGATTTTGATTGACAGTTGAGCAGTTATTTAGTGTCACAGAACATCACTGTTATTGACATCAGACTCTCCCACAATGAGTTCATACTTACAGTGGGGAATAATACGCTGTATGGTGAAATGTGTGCAAACTGAGTTAAAGAGTCTGTAGAGGCAATCAGATGTGGGCATATCAATTAATTCCTTCAGATGTGAGCTCTGAATGAAGGGTTTTGCTTATTTTTTGCAAGGTCACTGTGAAAGCAGCCCGCATGGTTTTCTAAATTGGTCACGGTGACAGGTAATTGATGGTTGGGAGCACATCTAGATTACAAGGTGCTCTGGCAGAGCAGTTGCAGAATGACAATGAAGACTTTAATAAGAGTCAACACGCAACAGCCTTTTCAAACAGGTGCATAGTTTTCATCAAAGATTAGATTAATATAGTGGCTAATAAGCATTCATCCAACAACTCAATTTACCTGATTAAGAAATGAGAACATGCTGAAAAATTTTGAAATTACTCAGCTGTGAAGCCAGTAAACAGACCCAATTTAGGCACTGTGAATATGGTAACGCATAGAGTAAGCGCTATGAAGCACACCAAAATGACATAGACCATATTGCTTAAAGCTAACCTGAATAAAAAAAACACCTTATGATATAATGAATTGTATGTGTGGTACAGATAATGAAAAGAATATTAGTAGCCATTAAAGGGAGTCACATATTTTTATATAGCTTTTTTTTTTTTTTTATAACATTGCAGCATTCTGTCATATTTGCAGTTTACAAACCACACGCTTTATTTTTAACAATAAAACAGAGCAGAGCTAATGTGCCTTTGAACTTTTCTGCAGTAAAACCTTATCTCAAGCTTTCTCTGTTTCTTGGCCGTTTAAATGCTTCAGAAAACAGGACTGTATTTGGTCCAAGTTGGGTCGAATAGCTCAGAGAAGCTCTTTTGCACAGATAACAAATTAAGTTTTTTTTGAACTCTTCCTGTACTGGAAAACAATACAAGACTATTTTATTTGCAACTAATGTTCTAGTTCTTAGCTGTACTACACATACAGTTCATTATCTCATAAGTTTATTTTCACTTCAGGTTTGCTTTTAAGGACAACTAAAGTGAGAGGTATGTGGAGGGTGCCATATTTATTTCCTTTTAAGCGATATCAATTGCCTGGCAGCCCTGCTGGTCTATTTGGCAGCAGTAGTGTCTGAATAACACCAGAAACAAGCATGCAGCAGATCTTACAATAATCGGACCCAGGGCAAATATTACACTGTTAACCAGCCCACCACCCCCAGCACTGTGTGCATCATAATAATATAATACAGATGACCAAACCTCTCCTAGGGCAGGCATTGTGTTAGAAGGTTTAAAGAGAATCTGTATTGTTAAAATCACACAAAAGTAAACATACCAGTCCGTTAGGGGACATCTCCTATTACCCTCTGTCACAATTTCGCTGCTTCTCGCTGCATTAAAAGTGGTTAAAAACAGTTTTAAAAAGTTTGTTTACAAACAAACAAAATGACCACCAAAACAGGAAGTAGGTTGATGTACAGTATGCCCACACATAGAAAATACATTCATACACAAGCAGGCTGTATACACCCTTCCTTTTGAATCTCAAGAGATCATTTGTGTGTTTCTTTCCCCCTGCAGCTATCTTCCACTGAAGTATCAGGCTGTTTCTTCCTGCAGAGTGCAGACAGCTCTGCCTGTATGTAATTCCTCAGTATGTAAAAGCCCAGCCAGCTCAGAGGAGGATTTATCCAGCTTGTAAAAGATAAGAGAGAAGAGAGAAGCTGCCCTAATATAAATAATACACAGGCAGTGTGCAGAGAGGGGCCTGGAGGGGGGAGATGCATCACAGAACCACAACACTGAAGAACTTGGCAGCCTTCCAGACACAGGCTGACAAGTCTGACAAGAGAGAGATAAGTTGATTTATTACAGAGATGGTGATAGTAGAACGTGCTGCAGTAAGCCAGAACACATTAGAATAGCTTTTGGAACTTGTAGGATGATAAAAAACAGGATGCAATTTTTGTTACGGAGTCTCTTTAAGCACAGGAAAAGTAATGATTGGTTAAAGAGAACTAGTGAAAATAGTGTCATGTTTTCACTAGTTCTCAGACAATACCAACAAGCAATAACCAAGAAAAAATCAGACTTTATCTCGCACAAAATATCTACAGCCAACAACAGAGCTGCTCAACTCTTCCACACAGTGGAATCACTCTGCAATCCTTCCTGCCTAAAAGCCCCAACCACATACTCCAGGGAAAGGTGTGAAGAATTCTCTGCCTTCTTCACAAACAAGGTGTCTACCATCCGTGCCAGCATTACACCAACAACATCAATTGACCACTGGACGTTGCATATGCCTACTACCGTACCACCATGGCAAGTCTTTGACACTCTGAGGGTAGAAGATTTTGGAATTCTCATTCAAAGTCTCCGCCCCACTACCTGCGACCTGGATCCTGCCCCAACTGGATCCTTAATGCAGTGCCCAGCGCTGTTCAGGCCAGCACTTCACAAAATCACTCAGTGCTCCTTGCAAAGTGGACTTTTCCCAGAAGAACTAAAGAAAGCAATCATAAAACCCCTCCTGAAGAAACCATCACTAGATCCTGATTCTGTAACCAACTACAGACCTGTGGCGAACTTACCTTTCCTATCAAAAGTTATCGAGAAAGCAGTCGCCAACCAGCTAGAAGCCAGGCTTACAGATAACAACATCTTTGATACTTTTCAGTCAGGATTCAGGAAAAGGCACAGCACTGAAACAGCATTAGTCCGAGTAATGAATGATCTACTTACTGCAAGGGACAAGGGTGATTGCTCAATTCTGATTCTTCTTGACTTGTCAGCAGCATTTGATACTGTGGATCATGAAATACTAATCCAGCGACTGAAGAATTACTGTGGCCTAAGGGGTACTGTTCTTAGCTGGTTTCAGACCTTCCTATCTGGCAGGACACAGCAAGTATGTCTGGGCACACACTACTCTAATCCAGTGCCACTTGCCTATGGGGTTCCACAGGGTTCTGTACTATCACCATTACTCTTTGCAGTCTACATGCTCCCACTGGGCAAAATAATCCAGAACTATGGTTTAGGATACCATTGTTATGCAGATGACACACAACTGTATCTGTCCTTCAAGCCTGGAACCCAAGACCCATCAGCATCCATAAATGCGTGTCTAGTGGATTTACAAAATTGGATGAACACCAGCTGGCTGAGGCTGAACTCTGACAAAACAGAGGTGTTGGTGGTAGGTGGTCCACACATGATGGATAAAGTTTCAAAACGCTCACCACCTCAAACTAGCAATTGGGGGAGATACTGTACAGTATAAAGACTCTGTGCGAAACCTTGGGGTGATCCTGGATGGAAATCTAAAACTCAGACAGCAGGTATCAGCTGTCGTCAAGTCTTCCTTCTTCCATCTAAGAAATATAGCGAAAATCAAAAACCTTATCCAAGCTGAAGACCTACCTGCCCTGGTTCACGCATTTGTATCCTCCCGCCTAGACTACTGCAACGCCCTGTTAATCGGATCTACAGATAAGGTTCTGCGCCCCTTACAGCTAGTACAGAATGCTGCAGCCAGACTCCTAGCCAATGCCCCCCGCAGCTCACGCATCACCCCAGTACTGCAAACTCTTCACTGGTTGCCAGTAAAATGGAGAATCAATTTTAAGATCTGCCTGCTGACATTCAAGGCTCTACACCACATGGGACCCAAATACATAGCGGATCTATTGGAACTTTATGCCCCTCCATGCACCCTCCGCTCTGCCAACAAGATGAAGCTGGTTATTCCCAGGATACACTTAACATTTGGTGCTCGGGCCTTTTCCTATGCAGCCCCTACTCTATGGAACTCACTTCCACAATCAGTACGAGAGGCTCCTTCTCTGGACAGCTTTAAAAAAAGGCTAAAAACTCACCTCTTTTCCCTAGCCTTTGAGACTGCATAATGCAGGGTCACAGCGCTTTGAGTCCCCAGGGAGAAAAACGCTATATAAATATTATTGTTATTGTTGTTGTTAAATCTTTTTTTTTTGTAACAAAATATATTTTTAAAATATTTGCTAATTGTAAAATCTTTCCTCATTCGGATTTACATTTTAAAATTAATCACATGGGGCGACATCTTTAGTCCTGTCAGGTTTAGCTCAGCAGAATGTTTGTTTCTGAGAATTCTGAACTCAGTGATAATAATGCCTGAGAGAAGAATTCTGCATAGCTAAACAGCCTAGGCTAAGCATCTCTGGGAGGGTGGAGAACGTACCTCATATCTGCTGTAAACCCTGGCTTTGGAAACAAACATCTATAGTGTATGGCCTGACCAAGGCACTCCAGACATATTGGCCCATATGCAATTAACTTTTTATCCTGAGTTTAATCCTGGGTGATATTTTCAAACCTAATCAATAAAATTCCCTTATGCTGGGAATACACGGTTCGTTTTTGCCTTCGTTTAAACCTTCGATTCGTTCGGTAAACGAATCGAGTGTTGAAAACGTATGTGAAAATAGTCATAATCTCATTATAGTTTCGATTAATAGACCCCAAAAACGAACGACTAGTGATCGAACATGTTTGATATTATCTCTCTTTATCCATCTAATCGAGCCATTGGTAGGCTTGATGGCTGTTCAGATCGATTATATATTCAGTTATGCTAGTCCGTCCCTGTAAAAAGGGATTTTCGTTTCGTTTCTTTGCAGCCTTCGATCATTGGAAAAACAAAACCATCAGAATCGAAAAAAAAAACGAAACCGTGGGTGGTGATATTAACCGTATGACCAATTATTTCGGGATCGAAAAGGACAAAAGGCACAATCGAAACGAAGGTTTAAACGAAGGCAAAAACGAACCGTGTATTCCCAGCATTAGAGAGACACTGTAACGAGAAAAATGTCCCCTGGGGGGTACTCGCCTCGGGAGGGGGAAGCCTCAGGATCCTAATGTGGCTTCCCCGTCCTCCTCTGTCCCACGGGGGTCTCGCTGCAGTCCTTCAAAGCCAGCGCGACAAATCCGACAGCCTGTTCACTATTTACTTTTCCAGGCTCCAGCGGGGCCACTGTTTCGGCTCTTCTGACGGAGATAGGCAGAAATAGCCGATCTCCGTCGGGTCCGCTCTACTGCGCAGGAGACTTGCGCCTGCGCAGTAGAGAGGCCCGACGGAGAACGACTATTTCCGCCTATCTCTGTGGGAAGAGCGGATACTGCGCCTGCGCTGGAGCCACGGAAGTAAATATACATCGCTGCCGCTCTGGGAGGATTTTCGCTGCCACCCTGGGACCGAGGATGGGGGAAGCCACAATAGGATTTGGAGGCTTCCCCCACCCGCGGTGAGTACCCCCCAGGGGACTTTTTTTGTTACAGATTTTCTTTAAAGGAATACTATCGATTCACATATTTTTTGCAATTGACACAGGAATTGTTTGGGAAGTGCTGCTAAGTACTGGTGTATACATTTTAGTAGCAACTTTTTTGTTTACTGTTAGCAAAATACTTTCAAAGTTTACTGACGCCAAAACTGAGGGCTGACTGAGCCATGAGGAGAGGGGAAATTCCCCTCACACTTGATCAGTTAACTCTATGTGTAGCTCTGTGTGTGACAGAGAGAGAGAGCTCCCAACAGCTGCAGCTCCTGTGTTTCTGACTGAAGTGTCTGAAGAGAGCGTAGGAAATGTAACTAATTGTCACAGCTTTTCATACTGTTTTTGCTTTCAGAGTTTGATATGTTTGATATTTGCTTTCTGTAGTCTGATATGCTACTCTGGTTGTGCATTGAAGCAGACATCCCTTCTGCAATTGATTTGTCCCAATATAGCTAAAGCCTACCCTCAATAAATTACAGCTTTTGCCTCTAACATGAAAAGTAGGAAAATGTTTACACAGCTACTTAGACATTATTTGCACACTGTCATTTTAGAACACTTGGGTATCGATAGTATTCCTTTAAGTGAAAAAAAAAAAGATCTTTACTCACCCGGGGCATCCCTCAGCCCCCTGAAGCTGTATGGTGCCCTCGCAGCCCCGCTCCGATCGTCCTGTCCCCGCCGGTGGCTACTTCTGGGTTCGGCGACAGCCGCCAACAGGCTGGGAACACGGGTGATTCTCCGCGTTCTCAGCCGCTATATCACCCTCTATGCTGCTATAGCGTATATATATTTATATATACGCTATAGCAGCATAGAGGGTGATATAGCCCCTGGGTGAGTAAAGATCATTTTTTTTTCACTTAAGTATTCCTTTAACCACTTGCCGACCGCGCACTCATAACGCGCGTCGGCAAAGTGGCAGCTGCAGGACCAGCGACGCAGTATTGCGTCGCCGGCTGCAGGCTAATTAATCAGGAAGCAGCCGCTCGCGCGAGCGGCTGCTTCCTGTCAATTCACGGCGGGGGGCTCCGTGAATAGCCTGCGGGCCGCCGATCGCGGCTCGCAGGCTAAATGTAAACACAAGCGGAAATAATCCGCTTTGTTTACATTGTACGGCGCTGCTGCGCAGCAGCGCCGTAAGGCAGATCGGCGAACCCCGGCCAATCAGCGGCCGGGGATCGCCGCCATGTGACATGGGCAGCCTGTCACTGGCTGCACAGGACGGATAGCATCCTGTGCAGCCCTGATCACCGGAGGGGTAGCAGGTAGGAGAGGGAGGGGGGAATTTCGCCGCGGAGGGGTGCTTTGAGGTGCCCCCCCCGCAACACCCACAGCATGCAGAAGCGATCAGACCCCCCCAGCACATCATCCCCCTAGGGGGGAAAAAAGGGGGGCGATCTGATCGCTCTGCATGCCAGCTGATCTGTGCTGGGGGCTGTAGAGCCCACCCAGCACAGATCTGAAAATACAGCGCTGGTCCTTAAGGGGGGGTAAAGGCTAGGTCCTCAAGTGGTTAAGCCACCATAAAGCAAGTAAATACTCATTTTGACATTGTTTTTTTTCAACTACTTTTTCAGTTGCAGAGGGATGAAAAGGTATTTTAAGCAGACGATGAAAAAATATATCTCCAAGGAGAACATTTTTTTCACTAACAGCTCCCCCAGTAAAGTTCTTGAAAGTTACCCTATGGCCATATAGGCAGTTTTAATTGTGATTAAGGGATTTATTCTTGGCGATTATGATGTCATTCTCCCAAAAATCATTCAATTACTCCTACGGTAGCACTAAAAAGCATTTTTAACTCTGAACATTTTCCAGCTTCATATACATGCTAGATGAAATTCAGCCGAGGTGTGTGATAAGAACCGCCTCTGTCTGGAGTCTAGTGTGTGTACAGCTGCCCCAATGCCTTGGCCAACAATCAGCCAGGCGGATTGATTTGATCAACTACCTGCCAAGAACATTGTTCTCCCCACTCACCCAGCCCGTTGTGTGACATCACTTCCATGCTGCTCTGTCGGCCCTCCGCCTCTTCCCATAGTAACACAATGTGTTGCTAGTCTGCTGGCTAGCAGTATGTCTGAGCAGTTTCGGCCTTGCAATGCCACCTGACCTTGGCTATTGATCCCTACTGGGTCTTAGATACAACTAATGTAATTATCAGAATCTGTGCAAGATGTCTGTGCAAGTTTTGCAGGCCAAATATACTTTTGCTTTATTAAAACAGGAGGTATTTGCAATAATTCAGCTGTAAATGAGCAGAGCAACTATGGATTCCCATGATACATCACTTTTGAATATGCAAATTATCTCTTTATGCCCTTAAAAGCAAGGCTGCGCATCCAGAATTGCTGGTGTATAGCAAACCTGTAGCTAATACATTTTACAGAACCACACCAATCCTACGTACATACAGCCTCTTTTGGACTTATTGGTCCTTATCAGTGCATGGTATGGAATGATATGGCTCCCATAGAGCCATATCAATCCATACGTCCAAAAGAGGCTGTATGTATGTAGGAATGAGGGCAAATCTTGCGCTAATAGGCTGGATATGGCTTGTAGTGCATTCATGTATCTCCTACAGCTCCTCCAACCCGGCTGTCAAGTGAATCTGGGAAAGGATAAAGGAAGAGGAGGAGTGCTCAAATAGTGAAATACAGATATATTATCTTGCACAAAAATACAATACATTGCACTTAAGAAGACATTAAAAGATAACGTGCCTCTCATAGGCAACTGCCCCTTTAAGTCAGGAGTTTAGCCTTGATGAAGGCGTGGATGCGTCAACATGTATAATCATGACACTACATGTGCCACTTAGTTTTGTTTACAATATAGATGAATGAATGATGCCCAGATGCATGCTGGGTTTATATTCCCTGATATCTTGTTTCTCATGAGTTAGTTTACTATTAGGACTGCAGTCACAATATAGTATTTCTTATTAATACATGATTTAATGGAAAGTGGTAGATGGGTGGAAAAATCTCATCCAATTCATACATTTCTAATCTAAACAAAAATTGCATTGTTTTCAATATAAAAAAGAGCCTGGCTTCAGAAAATATTTCTTTCTTTCTTCTAGCAAGAATTTCACTAAACAATTATGAATTTTAATCCAAATTATATTTCAGCAATTAGACATTTATTCCTCATTAAGAAACAAACCATTTTTTTTTATTTTTTTACAGACATCATAGGCCTTATTAGGAGCTCTTGTAAAATACTGCATTAGATTGACTTCCTCAGGCCTTAAATAACAGTAGTGATCAATAAGAGCAGCTCCACTATTAGTAATAACCATCGGAACAAAACATGAACCCCAGTACAACAAAAACAAACATCTGGGCCGTCTGAACTCTTCATGAACATCTCCAAGCCCAGGAAGGGTGTCGACAAATCCATCAGGATAGTTGTATATCTTCCTTGTTCAGAGAGGACTTTTAATAAACAAAATATTGATGACATCCTTACCACTCAACTTTTCAAGATGAGAAAGAGGGGCACTTTGAGACACCCCTCTGCTACTCCTCTAATCACGCCACCACCACACCCCTAACCCCTAAACATTATTGAGCAAAAGATGTCATTTTAGAATTCAAACCACACTGGTCCTTTCTATCATCACTAATTTGTTTTCATATTAACATGTGAAATTGAGACAATTAAACACATTTTTTTCAGTAGAACAATACATATATGTACATAAATATGTACATTAGTCCTGAAAGATGGACAAGTGAGGGAGAAAAATGGACAGAAGGATTTGGTTTCCAAAGAGGGACTGTCTCTCCAAAAAAGGGACAATTGGGAGCTATGGCTCCTAACTGTTTTAATGAGAATTTTCCCTGTTCTGTGCATAGCACTAACATCACCAGGAAGACAGCATCTCCCATGTAGGCAAAAAAATAAGCAAGAAAAAGCAGAAATGAGATAAAGGAAGTGACAGTGAAAACATACAGTAGTGCGCTTTTACTTTACTAAAAACTTTAGACATTGTCACATTTAATTGAAGTCAGTATTGGGTAAAAGTCTTTTTTTAAGGGCAATGTAATGAATGAAATGAAACTACGATGAAACTATGATCTCATTTTTAGATATCCGAATTTCAATTTTGGAAAATGGCCTCATTTCAACGGATCTATTTAGAAAAGAAACGGCCACAAACGCCCTAATCCATGCCAACAGCTTCCATCCCTTCCACACCATTAGGGGGTGTAACGATCGGTGTCAGCAAGAACAGATTTTCTGATTATTGGTGATCTGCAGTATCACCAATAATACAGATGTTATACCTGATTATGTGGTGATCTGCAGAATCACCAATAATGCAAGTATAGCAAGACACAGGACACCCAGGTGTAAGATAAGTGTTTGGTGCAACAGTAAATATAGATAGAGATACCCACTATTCCAGAGGAGCTGGTGAAGGAGGTATCTCTAAAGAACCTGGTAAACAGTACTCCAGCAGGCTGGAGACACAGAGGAGTTAGTGACAGGTTCACCTGAGGAGCGGGTGAAGCACAGTAAGACAATGTATACTGATCTCTCGTGGAGCGAGTGATTCAGACTGTACTGCAGCCGGTGATCACCTGAGGGGCAGGAGATCCTAGGCAGTACCGTAGAAGCTAGTCACCTGAGGAGCCGGTGATTAGGACTGTATTGCAGCTATTTACCTGAGGAGCAGGTAATTCAGACTGCACTGCAACTATCAACCTGAGGAGCAGGTGTTTCAGATGATACTGCAGCTATCTACCTGAGGAGCAGGTAATTCAGACTGTACTGCAGCTGTCAACCTGAGGAGCAGGTGTTTCAGACTATACTGCAGCTATCAACCTGAGGAGCAGGTGATTAAAACTATACTGCAGCTATCAACCTGAGGAGCAGGTGATTATAAAACTGAGAATCCCTCACCAGAACTATGCTCACTGGTGAGGGCAGAAGAGTCAGACAAGCAGGTTCGGCAACACATGGACAGATACAGTACAAAGGCAGAAGACTGAATCAGAGTGAGGTATAAGCTAAGTCGGCAACTAGATCAGATAGGCAAAGGCACAGAATCAAAAGACAGAAGAGTAGTCAAGGCTAGCAGAGGGTCATAACAAATAATACAATTCAGTTAGTACTTTAAGCTATCAATAGAATCTGGCTAAGTGTGGATCCCCAGCTCCTGCTGGTTCTAGCACACTTTCGGATCTGACTAAGGGTCTGAGTGCTAACACGTAGCATATGCAACAGCAGACAAGGAACGACTGACAGGCATGCTGTATATATACTGGGAGCGCTCCTTAGCGCCGCCCCAGTCACTCAGCCAATCGGGATCAGTGTTGGAGTCAGCTGACCGGCTGATCAGCTGACTCCCCTTCTGCTTGCATAAAGCTCCTGTCTGTGCGCGCGCGCATGGACCTCAGTCTATGTGCGACTGAGGGACCAGGCAAAATTCCATCATGAGACGCGGGGACAGCCACCATGTCGCTCAGCGCTGCGGCGGCCTCCCCCGCATTCACCAATGGTCCCAGGCACAACTCCATCATGTACCCGCATGGCGGAAACCGCTGGCTGAGACGTGGAGATAGCCGCCATGCTGCTCCCTGTTGCAGCGGCATCTCCGCTATGCTTTACAGGGGGATTCCAACTGGACAGTATCTGAGACTGAGGCGCAATTGCTCCTCTGATGCGAGTTTCAAAATCCAAGCAGACTCCCTGCGCACTCGCTTTTTGGATAGAGTGTATCCTGATGGGGTACTCAGGAAGGCATTGAATAGAACCAAGGGAAGGGACCGTTCTAGCCTCTTATGTTGTAAATCACGTTTTATGACAAGATACTGCGCACAGCTTCCTGCCTTGCGCGGTATCCTGCTGAAACACTGGTATCTACTTTTAATTGATCCAGTAGTTGGCCAGATAGTTCCCGAGCGCCCGTGCCTCACCTTTCGGAGAGCTAAGTCTCTTCGAGACACTCTGGTGCAGAGTCATTTTGGTGGTGTGAACCCAAGAAGGCATTGTATTGTTCTCGGTAAATACACATGCAGCGGTTGCACCTTTTGTCGATACATAAGAGTAGAACGGTCCCGCTCCCAAATGAAAGAATTTTTACTTTGAAACACTATACCAATTGCCAGACTGAGTTAGTGGTATATTTATTGCTTTGCCCCGTGGGGCTTTTTATAGTATTGCCAGACTGAGTTAGTGGTATATTTATTGCTTTGCCCCGTGGGGCTTTTTATATCGGCAAGACTAAAAGATCATTATGGCAACGTATTTCTGAACATATGCAAAATATTGGCAATATAGAATCATTGACTCCCATTGCGCGACACGTGAGACAGTGCCGGTGACAAAATACGATTTGTAGGACTCGACAGAGTCCACGAAACTGCGCGTGGTGGCAATTTCGATCTGTTATTGCTACAGCGCAAAACACGATGGATCTTTGAACTTAAAGCATGTCAAACCCCTGGCCTCAATGAATCTTTTAGTTTTGTGCCCTTTTTGCCTGTATAAGAGTTTTCTGCTGTGCTCTGAAATTCCATTTCTTGCCCCTTGTTTTCTTTAGTATGGGTGCCCTTGAACTTGAGACCTGTGGTGGCATTGTCCTCCCACTTGGTGACATATATATTTAGAGCTGTATTTGTAAATGTTTAATCCAGTCCTGCACGTTTCCCTAATTGGGTTGTACATGGGCAGTATTTGATGTCGATATATTTTTATGGACATCATGTTATATTGTTGAATATAAATAAAAAAAATGTTTTGCTCTTTCTCCTCTATATGAAAGTTATACTCAGTGACTTAGATCACTAGATTGTTACCTAGCTGTTGTGACGGATCTGTGGGCGGCCTCTCGTCCCGGGGGTGGGGGGGGGTGTTGTGGGTGGTTGGAGGGTCGCGCGCACAAGTGGTGGAACAACGCATCAGGTTCCTATGCTTGGGGCGCGCGAGTGCCGCTTCCGCCCCTCGCGGCCGATTGGTCACGTTAGTGTATTTGTACGCATGTGTTGTAGTTAGGGAAACGCCTTTTGATGACGCCGGAAACTGAAGGTGGCGTCCCGCTGTCGACCTCTGCCATCTCCTACACCTCATCCTTCTTCCACAACTTGTGGGGCTGTACCGTTGGACTCTGCCTGCATGTACACCGTCCGTGACATGCCCAACTATCCGGACAGCCCACACACACACCCACATAGGTTTGCATCCTCCTACTAGAGCCACATTGTCCATCTGGCGGGGCTGCAGCTCACTTTGCAGGTGCTAACTCAGACACCTGGCACACTGATTGTGACCTCCTTTCGGGGTCCATGGACATGTCGTCGACTGTGGGTCCTGTGCAGCAGATGAGCTGAGGAGCATCCGAGGACTGGGTGAGATCATTTTTGCTTTATTGAACTGTCCTGCATCTTGCTATCATTGTGCATACGCTTTGTGACCGGATATCTGCTACCTTCTGACTTATTTGTGGACTGCTTGCTCTGTCGTCATGTGCATGTTCATGACAGGAGGCATACATGCATGCTTGAAGCAGCTGCTGGCATACGTGACTATGTTCAGTGGCCCATCTGCACAGAGCGATTCCATCAGCTTATGAATCACTTGGGACAATCTTTACATTTTTGTGGAGCATTAGTACATTCCAGGATCATCATCAATCTGGCCAGTTTAGTTAGTGGATGTCTGGTATGATGTGTGGGACGTGGTTGGCTGCTTGCTGGGATGGCCTTCTCATATATATTTTTAATATATGTTTTATAACATTTAATAAACTATTTGTTAAATTTTGAATATACTGGTTTATGCGAAGTGATTGGGGATCACCTTTAGTCTTTACTACCTCTCCTCTTTTGTGCACATTGTAGTGAATAGTTAATAGGTACAAAAGTTCTAACTAGGTAACATGCTTTTTAGGAAATGAAGCCTAAAATAAATGCTATTACATAAAATGTAACCTACAATTTCCAGTATAACGATCTGCTTTTCCCTTTTATAGAATGTCACATTATGTCACATTCACTGTGACATGGATTTTCAAATCAATTTCAACACTAAGCATTATACTTCTCTTTTTCTTTCTTTAAAAAAAAAAAAATCAAAACTACACTTTTTGCAAGTACTGAAATTTAGTGATTTTTTTCCACCCATTATGTAGTTTTCCAGCGCCATGTCAAATACTGAAGTTTATAAAAATATCTGATGCCCATTTATCAAAACTTATGTGTGTAGCTGACCATGCATATCAGAAGGTATGTACATCAGATGGCTATGCATTTCTAGGTCAGATCTATAACTGCATAGACATCACTGTGGCAACAGCGAATACAGTGAGCATAACTTTTCTGCCTTAATGGATGTGCTGCTCTGGTTATTACTATTTTAATAAGAGCTGCTAACGATGTGGAAAACATTGCACAACTTCTGCTTTGCGTGGTTATGGCATTTCCAGTTGAACATGGTGTCAGAGATATTGTGAACTTAGCAAAGCATAACACTTTGCATTAAAATATAGCAATTTCACAACCTTACATGCTATTTCAAAAGAATCACTGGAATACTAATGTCTGAATTTGCCCTGTGGCTTCTAAACTATAGATAGTTCATTTCTCTGCTATTAGCTTAACATATGTAATCTTGTAGTACTGGAGACAGCAGAGAGCAAATTCCATGCCCACTTCACTTCGTTCGCATGAAAAATTAGGTATATTGTAATCTGAAAAGGTTTAGTACTCTATGTAATGTTCTTTTATTTAAAAATGATGTAGTAGTCTCACTCCTTTTGTCAGAATCTGTTGAATTATAACACATTGACATTCGGAAATAAGGACGTAGTTGTACCACTCAAAGTACCCCTGAAACAAAATAAAAATTACTGAATGAAGCCCATGATGGGGATTATCCAGTCAAATACTAAAACCAGGAAGTTCTCCTAAGTGGTGGCATGTGATTGAGAACTGCGTCTTTAACCACGTTATTCTATAGTCTATAATCTATAGTTATCCAGATAGAAGCTGCTAAAGTTTAACTGGACGTACATACGCACCCCTTGTTACTGCAACGGGTGCAAGCGCATGTTCGCACACCTGCCGCTGGTTCCATGCAGCAATTTTGAGGCAGCAATTGGTGAAGGGGAACAAGTGTTCCCCGAGCCAATGGCAGTGCTTGGAATGAATGAACATGACCCTGATCAGGGGCCATGTCCATTCATAATAACATCGATAAAAATGTAACACTTCCTGGTAATTTAAAAAGTAAGATTACTGTCACCATATATTTTTAATAAAAAAATAAAATAAAATCCTTCCAAAGCCCCCTCAGTTGCCAAACACTTGAAAAAATAAATGAAAGTTTAAAAAAATACATAAATAGTTACCTTAGAGACTCAGGGTTTTTTTTGTAATATGTATGTCATGAGGGTATATTACTGTTATTTTCGTAAATAAGGGCTTGTAATCATTGCCAGAACACAAAAGAAAACCCAAAACAGAAAAAATACACCTTTATTTCCAAATAATATATTGTCACCATACCTTGTACTAGGAACATCATTTAAATGTTGTGATGGCTGGGACTAATGGGCAAATAAAATGAGTCGGTTTTATTTATAGTAGCATTGATCATTTTAAAACTATAGGGGATGGATTTGAAGAAATAGTGTATTTTTCATTGTTTTCCTTGTTTTTCCCTATAAAATGCATAGAAATTAAAGTAATTAAAACAAGTTATGGATCAATCAGGTGTGAGAAGCAGTGATAAAGTTATGGCAGAATGAATGGGAAGAGCCCTGTCAGGTAAAAATGGCTCTTGGCAGTAAGGGTAAAATAGCGTGTGGGCTGAAGTGCTTAAAATAACGTTTCACCACTAGTAGTTGAGAGCGTACTATGTATTTTCTTGCTTACTGGTGATTTAAAAGACATTTTCTTGACAAAGTGTGACAATATCACCTAGGAGAAAAAGTTAATTGGGCCAGTGAACTTTCATTTTAATGTGGGAATATAGTGAGTGTTCCAGTACCAGTTCAGTTATAAATAAGAGATAGAGAATATGGTGGGGAGAAATATCACAGAAGATGAGGTGGGAATAAAGATGTCTGATAGAGATTGAAAAGCCCATATGAATATTAAAACCATAATTTTTGTTGAATAGAGTTATCTTTTTAAATGCAGAAGACTTTTTTCCTGTGCTTTTTCCAAATTATCTAACAAAACTTAAACACAAAACAACAAAAAAAAACACAAAAAAACCCCTTAAGCCTTAAAGTCAGGTTTTAATCAAATGTTTTGAATATGATAATGTTAGCCAATGTTAAACCCCCCTAAAGACCAGACCATTTTATGTAAAATGGGCCACTGCCGCATTAAGGCCAAGCTGTAGGGCCACACAACACAGCACACAAGTGATCCCCCCTCCCCTTTTCTCCCCACCAACAAAGCTATCTGTTGGTGGGGTCTGATCACCCCCTAGTTGTTTGTTTGTTTTTTTGTAAATATTTATGTTTTTTTTTAAATTAAATTACGTATTTATTATTATATTTTTTTCCCCTCCCTCCCTGCAGGCAGCCAATCACGGCGATCGGCTCTCATAGGCTTCACCCTATGAGAACCGATCTCTCTCTTGTCCCCAGTACAGCGCTGCTCGGAGACTGAAGGCGGGACGGAGCTCCTCCCCCCGAGTAGGAGATGCGTGCAGCCTGCACGCGATCTCCTGCAAACTGCTGCTCCAGGACTTTACGCCGATCGGCGTTAGGCGGACCTGGGGCTGCTGCCGCGGCCACACCACTCGGCATGATGCGGGTACCTTAGCGCAAAAACTATTTAAAAAATGGGGGAGGAGGCATATGTAGTGGGCTCTCCTCATGCCCACCGCTCCCCCCGTTCTCTTCCATACCCCTCTGTTACTGTGTTCCGGTCCCCCAATCTTACTTCCTGGTCGAGGTGGACCTCACTGATTGTGCAGGCACTGTCCACTGACACACGTCCATATTCCAGATGTGGCCTTACCAGAGAGTTAAACGGGCAATAATATGCTAGCAGCTTAAGTTTCTATTTCCCTTTTAATGCATCCCAAAAGGTTATTAGCTTTAGCTGCAGCGGCTTGGCATTGAATACGCTTATTATTTAACTTGTTGTCGATGAGTACTCCTAAGTCCCCATCTGTATCCCGTGTGCCTTGACTTCTTTTATCAGTTCTATTGTTGCATTTTATTTTATTTGCAGGACTACATTATTGATCTTCATTAATTTAGGTGTTCCTCGTTGCCTTGGCCACTTTTATTGATACTGTTGTCATATTTTAATTTGCAGCTGTCCGCAATTTTTTTCTGTTGCTTGAAGAAGGACTTGCTGGAGTTCAAAATGGAATGTTGCCAATGCTTTTAACACAAACTTGATTGAATACATCTTGTGACCATTCAGAGCTGTTCTGTAAAAGGTTTATGGGAGTGTGCTGCACTGCTTTCTTGAATGGAGTGCATTTATGGTTCTTGAAGAGTGACCGCATTTTATTTTATTTTTTGGGGTATCCCAGCTTATTCGTTGCATATTAGGAATGTATACGTGTGATGATTCACCATAATGGACTCCTATTGTGAAAAATTGCAAAGTTTAAAATATTTGTGTATGCATACATACAAAATGTAAATTTTTTTCCTAGCGTAAAATTCATTATAAATTATTATTTTTCAATGTTGCTGTTAATTACAGTAGGTAGAATAAATTTACATATCTGACAGGTTTTGGACTAGTCTATCTCCTCATGGGGAATTCTCTGTATTTCCTTTATTCTTTACAAAAATACTGCATGGGAAGTGCCTATACAAAGGTGCTGGCAAGCCTGGCTCCTCACGTGTGCACTATTCTAATAGTTGTACTGTGCCACTGCTGTGCTTTGGAAGATACAGGAATTTTTGGGAATCTCCCATGAGGAGATGGAGTAGACCAAAACTTGTCAGATCTGTCAAATTAAAAAGAACAAATTACAGTAAGTGACACAGACATAGGGGAAAAAAAAGTAATTTACTCTCTGGGACAAATGCACATGTATTTAACATTTTATTTTGCGATAGTGAACCTTTAAAGGACTCACGAGGTGAAAACGATTATCAATCATTACTTACCTGGGGCTTCTTCCAGCCCCTAGGTGTCTTCTGAGTCCCTCGCCCAGCTCCAGTGGTCCCCACTGTTCACACTGTCCCCGCTGTGCGACACTTCGGTGGTCGGCTCTTCTGCGCATGTGCGTCCTCACGCCTGTGTGCCCAGATCATATCATAGGATGCGTACTGCGCCTGCGCAGTTAGTCTGCACAGGCGCAGCACAAGCCCGATGACGTGGGGTGCGGGCACAAGCATGGCCGCTTGCCCGCACATGCGCAGAAGAGGTGACCCGTCGCCGGGTCACCTAGCTTCATGGGCAGACAGCGCATCAGTGCTGCGGTGAGGGGCTGGAAGAGGCCCCAGGTAAGTAATGATTGATAATTGTTTTACCTCGTGAGTCCTTTAAGGGGCATATTTTATCTGGTACGTGAACATTGAATTTAGCAGCTTAAGAGAGAAACAGCCAGCTTGCTGTGATGATTTACAAATGATAGTATTCAGTTTTTATTCACATTTTTCACAGCATAGCAGTTTTTTGGAAATAGGGTTATAATTGCAGACAGTTTTTAAACATTCATTTCAGGTTTGCTGGATCACATAAATTATGCCAGACGTAGATGCTTGGAGATCTCTAGAGATGCCGTAGAAAATCAGGCCCTTCTGCTTGGCAAACGCCAAAAGATTACTGCATTTAGCACAACTATGCAAGGATGTGAAGGTGAGGGAGTTACAGATTACCCAGCAGGCTAATGAGCCAGAAAATGGTAAATAAGATAGCTAGTGGAGATTGTATTTATATGTGATAAAAAGTGTAACACGAGAGACACAAAATGATATAAAATTCATCAGGAAATAATATTTTAATTGCGACTTTCAAGTTAAATTTGGCTTGTATAAATGACAGGTGGCAGACAACTAAAAATATAGAACAAACAATGGTACATCATTCTGTTCATAATCCAAAAATCAACTTATCAAGTGTGTCATTAGTTGTCACCTGCTCTATAAGTGATATCACAAGATTTCACAAATGACATGGAACTTTATCATGGCCATAGTGCAGTAGCATAAATCTAAAAATAGAGTTTCACATAATATGCATTTGGCAAGAATTTATAGCTTTACAAAGTAGTGCAACAATACAATACATAAACACAAATTATAATGGATGGTCTCAACAATACAATTAAACTCATAATAGTATTTTGTGCTTAAATTGTTTGGCACACAAGAGGTTTTCTTTCTTTATACCAAGGTCTCTAAACAATCTTTATTAGACTCTCCTGTATACAAATATATAACTGATAATAACTTATATTCATATATTTGATAGGTAACCTAGTTATAACTAGTGCTTGTATAGCACTCTCTCCCTCCCTGTCCCCAAAGTGCTGGCATCACATTTTGTCACACAAAAAAATGCTGTCACTGAACAGTATGTCAACTTTCTTCCAAGTGGTCTCATGAGTAAAATACTGTGAATGTCGAAGACGGTTGTGGTTATAATATTTATCTAAATTTGTGAACTAATATTTGCATTTCTCTTCTCCAAGGAATACTTTTTCCCCAGCAAATATTGTATGTTTTCTACAACATCATAACACTAAGAGCTTCTCAACACCATAACAACATTACTTGGTAAAGTTAGAATAGGGAACTTAAAAACTGTGATTTCTTTCCACGGATTACCATTCCTTGTACATAATTTTTTTTTACAGAGCAACATACAAGCTGTGGAAAACCATGGCAACATAAAAATACTCAGAGATGTCTTTCAGTCATTTGACCTCAGTGATCACAAATCTGATTGGCTAATACAGTTTATTTTACGTTTCTCTTCAGTTTTTCTCTTCATATTACACAACAAGAATTTAGGCATAGGCAAACTAGTCAACTGTCTCAGAAATCATCTGCTGGAGGGGACATCACAGGACTATGGCAAAAACCCAGTTCTTTTTGGAGTGTTTATATACAGCTGCTGGTTACAAAAAGGTTACAGGGTATGATGTAACACCTTGCCACAGTTACCCAGTTATTAGTAAGCAGCAACTTCCCAGTTAGCTTAACAGTGGTGGGCCAATTAACATAACAATTGTGTGCCAACATATGCATTAATGTATTAATTACGCTTGTTTTAACTGTTTTTTTGTTGACTTATGATTCTGGAAACACACAAAGGCACAGTCAAATCCTATATACCTATGACGTTGACATTGGCAGAGACCAATACCCAGACCCACTTCCCAGGTCAAACAAAATTAACCCTCCACACTCCAGCATTTTTCAGCTAACAACTGGTTCTGTATGAAAGCTGGGACTAAAAGACATGTACTGTTTGATCAATTTTGCTCATAGAAACAACCAGGTTATCTCCCATGACCCTTGTGCAAAGAGCTGGCAGATTAAATATTTAGTGATATATAATGTTGTTGTAAACAGAGGCCTATCTAAAAGTAAACCAGTATGCAGTAAAACATCAATCAAGCATCCATTCTGCATTACAGATGATACAATAAGGTTTTATGACGTATCTTCATGGCAGTTCTTGGCACCAGCTCTCACCCTGCAACCCCCAACATTAATGTGCAAACAGTATCATCCTCCCCTTCTCTGAACTGCTATATGTATACATACACACCACGTTCCCTCATAACCATGCCTGGACCTCTCATGCCCTCTGTGTATACTCTATAGTGTATGAGGTCACAGAACATGGGTAGCACATAATGCCATAGTAGTTTGATAGCAGAGTATATTTGCCAAAGTGTTTGATATAAAGATCACACCTGGTAAACATTATAAATCACCCGTTATCTACACATAAAATCATTGCATTTATAATTTATAAGCAATTATCATACCTAAACTGTTCCTGTAATCACCTTGCACATCAGCTTTCATACTGTAGAGAATAAGAATTACTGCTCTGTCAATATTACATTGAAAGCTTCTTTACAGAAAGGACCACATGACTCATAAGTGTGCTGCTGCTCTACACAGTATAATTTGCCCTTATACAATTTGCTATTTCTCTTAAGTTTTCTCCTAAGTTATATTTTTATACCTTATTAATAAAATGCCTTTCAAGTCACCAGCAAGCAAGAACATACTCTCAATTTTGACTGTACTTTCTGCCTACTTTTTGATACTTACAAAGTGCTGCAAAGTTATTGATGAAAAACGATATCCTAGGAGAAACCTTAAGAGAAAAAGGGAATTAAATAAGGGCAGATGTTTGTTTTTTAATGTGCCCAGAACAAAAGTCAAGTAAAAGTCTTACCATCCATCAGAATCATAGAATGTTTGGACGGAACTGCATTTGTTGATTGGTAAAATATTTGCTATACATTATATTTCTTCTTTGTATTAAGTAGTTTGTCTAACATGTGACTTTAATGTACTTCATTAATTGAATGTCTATATTCAAAATCACCATCACTTTTTACAGTGCATAAGTCAATTACATCACTGCCTGCCCCGAAGGAGTTCAGAGAGCAACTCCTACCAGACTTGTACAGATGCTCACTGGTTTTTTTTATACTTCCTCTGTTATTAATCAGAGCTGTTTCTGATCCATTAAATAGACCTCTGAGGAACACTACCGAGAATCAGAAAAAAACATGACCACCAAATTCACAACCGTTATCACTAACCTTCATTATTATTTTATTAAGAGTTATAATTAAGGGCTAGTTCACAGTGTTGAGTTGTGTTGCAGAATAATTCTGCATGTCATCTCACTACCCATACAGTTCTGTGGGACTGTTCACAGTACTGTGTTGTAACTGATTGCATTATTCTAACTCGCTGCATGCAGGCTTTGTATTGAAATCATTCATTTCACATTCATTATAACGCCTGTGACTATACATTTCAGCAGGGAGGTCTGGAATTACTTTCATATCGCAAGATTTCTGCTTTCATGCAAAATGTGAAAACCCCTGCCCTTACACCACCAACCAATAAGTCAACAGGCAGGGGGTTTGAGGCCCCCATTGGGGAAACACTGCAGAGTTTTACATTATGCATAGAAAACACCTTTAATAAAGATCTACAAGTGCAGATAGCTTCTTTATTGTATAATAATACGCTTTGTAATTAATACCTTATCCGTGGGATGCTGCTGTCAGAAGATGTTCTCTTCTAAATATCCCCCTTGCCTCCAATGCCGCTGCCAACACAGCTACTGCTTGGACTGCTACAGCTGCTGCAGTTGGTTGTTTTTTGTTTTTTTTAAAAAGGAAGGCCATGTTGCTCATAAAAGACATGAAGGCATTTCTGAACATGAATGTATACAATGTATAGAATATTAATGTCAACACTATTCATTTGGCACGTTGTGCAATAACTCTTTAAGAAATGCCATTAAGAACACTCTGTTTTTATTATCTTTTTCTATTATCTTTAATACTTTTTACCCTTTTCCATGTGGTTAATGCCTGACAGTTACCAAAACCAGCAGCACTCTATATCATTTTTGCAGCCAACCAAGACTACCGGATCAGAGAATTTTAGGGAACACTAAATTCTAACCAACACATATTTTTTTCTTTGTTTCCAAATTAAAAATACAAATACTACGGAGCAGTATTGCAATTGCTTGCGGCAGTTTTTATAAATCGTTACTTAGTTTTTCAGTTTCACATTTTTTTTATTCCTTTGATTGATTGAAGCGTATTTTATTTTTCACTAACCCTGGCCGAGCATGTAGGTTATAATCTAGTAACTGGGAGAGGGAACATGACAGCAGCCGGGAGTAACCATAATTGGCTGGCAGATGGCACACTGTTATTTTGTGCTCTAAAGAATTATTTAATACCTTATCCATTTTGATAAGCAAGGCAAGCCCTTCTCTAAACAGCACAGCAACAAATCATGTGGAAATAGATGACACTTAAAAAAGACCATTTTCTTGTATAGGAGTGTAGGAAAAATAGGTCAACTGCAGTGCATGGGCATTCAAAGCAATTCATAAAATGGACCTTATTTTAGATGTAGCAGAAAATTTGCTGGATGTCTTATTAGTGTATAAACCCTGCAGGCAGAAGTGGTTTCACTCTGCCAATCATGGCTTCTCGCTTTATATTGTTTTACGACATAATCACACAGGATGCCATCTGGTTCCATTTATTAGAAATGAAAATATGAATTAAAAGCATGTCAGATAGCCAAGGTAAGAGGTACATTTCAAGTCATTCACTGTATTTTTATTTTTTCAGACTTGCATTTGAAAAGCTAGCTACTATAGGATCTATGAAAAATGATAAAATGTAAAAATAGAACAATTATTAATTGGAGCTCATCAATTTTCTCATCAACTGGCAAATTGCCTATTAGCATGTCACTGGTAAATTGCCTGTTAGAATGTAACTGAGTGCTGTAGGAGGCTATTCTAGATTTTCAGTGCTCCGGTGTATCAATTCCCATGTAGAAGTGTGCTGCACTAATTAACAGTAGGGAGTACATCAAGGACCCTTTCACATTATGTACTTTTGTACGTTTTCACATACTTTAAAAGCATATAGTAAAATGTGGTTTTTCCATAGGAGAACCACACTTTTTTCACAAAACATCTACTGAAGCACGGAGAAACACCCAAATTGTAATAGGAACATAAACACATATTGTAGTGCGAAAAAGTCTTATCAAAAGGAATAAGATTGATAGTAGCTGAAGTTAACAATGCTTTCTTAAGACAGGTGAGAAATTGTTTATTTTTCTTAAATTTGTTCTTCAGTTAGTTAACTCTTAATTGCTTTTAAAGTGGACCTGAACTCTTGCACACGACACAAGGAAAGCAAAGAAAAATGTACCCTGTGTGTTTTTAGAGAGAAGAGCCTGTCTAATGCCTCATCTTCAAGTAATCACAAGTGTAATTTGATCTCTCAGCTTTGTCAGAAATTCGGCAGTCCACAGCAGACAGTTAAAATGTAAACACAAGATGTTAACCCTGTCTGCTTCCATGAAAGCAGAAAGTAGACAACTACGGATATATTTTCTTTAACGCCCTGTTCACAGTGGTCAGTTGCGTTGCAGAATAATTCTGCATTTCAGCTCACTACCCATACAATTCTATGGGCCTTTTCACATTAACAGATCGCGTTATTCTAACTTGCTGCATGCAGGCTGTGTATTAAAGTCTATGGCCAGTCTACATTGCAGTTTACAGTCATTATAATGTGAAATTATGCAACTGACCACTGTGAACCTAGCCTAAAAGTTATTATGCAGTTGCTTATTTTTTATTGCAGAGAAAAAATTCTGATTTAAGGCCTGCTTTAAGGACCTCTTTAGAAAACATTTTGACATTCTGTCATCTTTATAGAAATGTATATAATATCAGCAGGATTAATCCTTTATACTTTTTATAAAAAACAAAACCAAAATAAATGTGCTGGAATGTAACGTTTTGATATTTCATAACGCCTGTCGCCAAGGCTTCTGGGAGGACAGGGAGCCCCCTCTTCATATGCTTTCCTCAATTTAAGAACATTTCTAGCTGCCAGTATTTCTCTGCCTGCTGCTCTTGACCTGTAAGTTAATGCAGTAATGTAATGGATGTTAGAAGTCTTGTCAAATGCCTTTACAGAGGATAAGAAGCGTTGTGACTGAAAATGCGGACTCTCCCAACCTGACCTTCCAGCACACAATGCTGCATGCATGCATAGCCACACCCTGACACCCCTCAGGGCCTGAACCCACTGATGTAGTTGTGTCCGCTTTTCAGTTACACATCAATGTTACAGATGCAGAAAAGCAGACACAACTACGCTAGTTGGCTCAGGCCCTTACAGCCTTTGTTAATCAGCCCGTGTGCAAAAGTGGAGTTCAACTTTCAGGCACAAATTAAATATCCAGTAACATATGGTTTATGTGGGAATCCAGTTACTCTTCACCCCAGCTCACTTGCTACTACGCTACACTACTTTTGCTGCTGGCTGGTGCAGAATTCACTATACAATTGTGTAAAGAGATTGGGATTATTTGGTCCTGTTTATATGAGGGAGAAATAAAATGTTGTATGTGAACCAAATATCTTACTAACATGGTCATGTGATTTGTTAAAACAAGAAATGACCATGATCAGCTGATAGGAGACTTACAAACTTGTCACATGGTGAAATCATTCAACTGACTTCCTATGCTTCCTCGTATCACCTCTCGTTGTGACATATTAAATAACTATTACAACCAGTTCAGCCTTGAAGTTACTTTGGAGAGGCAAACCTTCCTAATTGTTTAACTCTGAATGAATCTGCCCATTATCCCTCTTCTATTTGATTATTATAGCATGTACTGTCTCCCACCGACAAGATGTCACCAATGGTAACTGATACTAGTATGTGTTCCATTACCAGTTTCACTTTGATGGCTGCTGGACTTATTGAAAAAACTGTAATTGTGGGAGGTATATGGAATGCTTAGTAAAGGGTTACTGATCACTAACACTTGTATTTGCTAAATAGGGAATTTACTTCTGTTACCCAAGAATCAGCAAATGCACTCAGATCGATATATTCACATCCAGCAATAGTGAAAAGCGCCATCTGCCAGAATTACTTTTGTATGTACTGTATACATTGATTTCATTGCAGTTATCTATCATCCTATATAATAAAACCCCTGTGTCCCTGCATCACAATGTCCCTGTGTAGCTCAGCCTCAGAGAAACAGGAGGACGGGGCCAGGGAGCAGGCGGGCGGGAGGCCGCGTGTGCGCGCATGAGAGTCGGGTAACATGCGGCGTCGGCAAGAAACAGACCCTAGAGCCCGTTTTTAAACGGGCTTGGGTCTGCTAGTTGACTATAATATATTATAAAATACAATGTTGTGAAGGCATGGTTTTTCTTCTTAAATATATCATGTAATGCCATTAAATGTAAACATATTTGACATTATAAAAAGTAAACTCATACAAAGCGTTTCTTAAATTCTATTTCCCATCTCTGCAGTTTCCCATCCTGCAGCCTATAATAATGTAAATTAACTATGCTGTGTGCATGTGATGTGTCATTTAGGAGGGTTAGTGACCAGTGAAGCTTACATTTAGTGGGTTGGCTATGACAAAGTTTTGATCCCTAGTACACTAACCAGCTTACTTGTTACTAAAGTAATCAACATGCCAGCGTACCTATGAGTGATATATATAGGAAATATACTTGGAATAGTAGAACTCCCAGAATACGAAATAAAATATAAATTCTCAGAATAATCTGAAACAATACATGGAAAACTAGCAGAATGTTTCTCCAACCAAAGAGTATTGTGTAGTCAGCCTGCCATTTTGACAGTATGAACTATCAGATTTTTAGATGCAAAGGAAGTGGATATTACTTCACTGAGCATAACCAATTACATTGGGTTCAAATAGTCTGGAACAGCGATTACATGCAGACATGGTCCTAACTAGTACAAATCATAGGTCCTCCAGCTAAACTTTGGTGGTGCTCCCCAATGCTCACACCCCTTCCCTTGCCTCCTGGCTGTTAGTGACCCTCACAGCCTGGGGACCATCATGCAAGGATCATAAAACAAGTGTGGTCATCATGATCCTCCCGGCCATAACAAGCGCAGCCACAAAAACACCTGATCTGGAAGTTGGTCCCCAGAATTGGAGGGAGGGAAGACTAGTAACGTAGTTGTGGCCCTCAAAGCTCTAGACTTGCACAGGCTTCTTCCCCATATGTATGTCCCACATTCAGAGATCACACTCTATTGTCCAGTCTTTATTTCAATGGGTTCACAAGACCCATTCTTTCCATCAGTCCTCTTACTGCTGATAATGTCACCAACTGATTTCATGATATTTGACTTCTCTAAGTGTTTTCCTGTACCCTGCTTACAAAATCATTGGTAAGAAAGAGTAAGCTGGCATTAGTAATAAAGAGTAAGCTGGCAATTTTGTCACAGATATTGAGGATTTTGAGTTGTGATTTTTACTCCGCATTGCCTGTCTTATAATATTTTTCCTTAGAGCTTCACTTTAGTGAATTAAAAAGAATTACAAAACTGGAGAGATTAGGGTGTTACTGACAACTACTGTCTCATACTGTCTTATATGAAAATGCTTTTTCACACTGTTAGAACTAACACAATGGATGTGCTTTTTTTGTCATAGCATCAGAAAAAGTTCCAGCCAAAATGTAGACATCTTACAGCTCATGTCCTTCAGAAATGCATTAACTATATTGCTTTAGCAAGATGCGTCAACAAGAATATATTTTTGGGTGTGGCACTATCACAATAATGAGCAGCATCATAGAAAAGTTTCACATGTCTAATTTATGCCTAATTCAAATGATTCAGTTGAACAAGTCTTTTGTCTTTCAGAAATGCACAACCACTTTTGCTATCTTAATAGAGAGCTTTGTGCTAGATCAAATGATGTAATATTAAAAGGATAATGTTGCACTGAGGATTTTTTTAGTCCATTGATGTATTTTACCATTGTACTAAAAGACTTAGGTGGTATGAAAAGGGGAACCATAGCAAAAAAAATTTAAAACATAAACTACATCTGCATATATACATATAAAATGTACATTTACTTATGTCTATGTAGCTGTCACGAAGTATATTTAATCTAATAGCTCTGACCTGTTGCCAACAGTTTTTGGACTAGCCCTTCTCCGACTGGAGGAACCTAAGTGCTCCCTGGCAAGAATCCCTACAAAGATGTCGTACAGCCAGCCTACTTGGTTGGACACTATTCTGGAAATCGGACTGCAACTGCTATTAAGTAAGTGGATTTGAAGATAAAGACAATCTTGGGAATTCCCCATGAAAAGATGAACCAGCCTAAGATGAACCAGCCTAAAGCCCGTTGGTAAGAGGTGATAACCATCAGATTAAAAACACTTACTTATTGAAGTGAAAGCTACCTTGAGGCCCCTTTTACATTTGCAGGTGAAACCTGTGTGGCATTTCCTTACTTTACCACAAGGGGCCGCAAAAGCAATGGAAGTCTATGGAGACTTTTACACTTAGGGGTTGATTCACAAAAGCGTGATAACTGCTGTCACAGCAGTTTTCACGCGATCTGCCGCGCGTGGTGCTTTGCGCACATAAAGTGAAACACGCGCAAACTTTCATTTATCACGCGGAGTAATGCTTTACGCGCGAAAAGCGCAGATCGCGTGATGACTGCTGTGATAGCAGTTATCACGCTTTTGTGAATCAAGCCCTTATTGCGGTCCGTAGCGGTGCGCCGGAAGTATCCGATCCAATGCAAGGGCTGCACATAATGCACAGAGCTTGGGGTACTGCAAGTCTATGGGCGACACAAGTAGTGCAAGCAACAAAGGGCGATGGGTCGCGGTGCGCATGCGCAGACCGACGGGAATCCCAGTGAAGACCTTCCTGCTCAGTAGGAAGTACATCACTGAACAGGGGGCGGTGCTATGTATCTGACCCTGTCAGCACACTCTGTCGCAAGGTCATATGATTGACATTTTTTGTGATGTGATGCAGCAGGAGCATCACATCGCAAAAAATAAGCGTAAAACTGGCTTAAAGGGATACTGTAGATACTGTAGGGGGTCGGGGGAAAATGTCCTTGCTCCCGCTGTTGTCACCAGGGGAGTACTGCGCAGGCACAGACCGTACTGGGCCTGCGCAGTCCGCTCCTGGTGACATCAGCGGGAGCGAGGACACGGCAACGCGGGCGCAGTGGTTTTCAGACTTTAAAGTCTGAAATTCCAGAAGTGAAGCGGAGGTGGGGCCGGGGCATCGATGAGTGGCTGCGTGGGCACAGGATGTCTGTGGGGGACCATTAGAAGCCCCGGGTAAGTTCAACTCATTTTCCACCGACCCCCCCTTCAGTGTCCCTTTAAAGTAAAGAAATTTAGAGTGCATTTTACTCTGGAATAAATGTACATATATTTTCAATTTTACAGTTTTTCGTCACAGTGCCAGCTTAATGGAGTTCTGTGGGTAAACAAAGCATTACATTACTTTAATTAATATAAGACCTTTAAAAGCGTAAGACTACTATAGTGAAAAAATGAAATTTTTGGTAAGTAACCCACACTGGAGTTGACTTATAAATGGATTAAGTTATGTAATGTCTGTTTTATTGCACAGGTTACTCTGCCAACTCTACATTTTTCACTGTGCAGTTGAGGCATTTTACGGGCTTAAAAATATCACGCTAAAATAACTGTGAATGTGTAAAAATAATGCTCGGTTACCGTGTAAGTGGTCCATATTTTTTAAATGATGTAACATGAAATTACAGTCACACGTACTGGAAAAATGGAAAACCTTACACATATAACCAGTTAATGCATGAAATAACGCATTGATTGGCATAGTTTAGAATATGTAATAGCGGTTGTGTGTCATACGTAACATTTTGTGCAAAGTCTCATTTTAATACTTAAACTACGTACAAAGTTTTGTTAGTGAATCAATGCCATTACGTGTCACTGTCAACAGAGCAGATAATTTAATATGTAAAATAAATCCCCATCTGCTAAAGATCACTTTCATCTGTGGTGATGATGCCAACCTTTCCAAATATGAGGTCTTTGACCACCAGTGTTTTCAAAGCTTCCTAAGTATTGGTGAATTAGTTAGGGGAACAAAAAGAGGTAAGCCTCCCATATGCTATTCTAATGCTTATCACGCCCACGCTATGCTTCACGTGTGGTTTACTGCGCGTAAAGGTTTACACGCGTGATGACAAAGGTTTGCGCGCGTTAACATTCACGTGCGCATGCAAAAGTACACATTTGCGCACGCACACAAACGTTAACACGTGCAAAGCTTTGTCAGAGTGCGCGTAAACCTTTACGTGTGGTAAACCGCGCGTGAAGCATAGCGCGGGCGTGATAAGCATTATCACGCTTTTGTGAATCAAGCCCAATGAGTGATCTCACGCTAAAAACCAGCAATTCCCGATCATCGAATGCTGCATGAAGGTCGATTGAGGTAAGGACCTTCATGCAGCATTCGATGCTGTTTTGCAGTTTTGGCCAATTAGACATATTTTGTCAAATTCAAGGGCTAATTGGGCAACAATATTGTATAGAGTACGCGCTTTACAGCTTCACAGAGCTTCTTTCAGAAGCCTCATCTGCAGTCTAAACACATGGCAGTAGAGTTATTTCTCCCATAGAAATGATGGATAGAACAGATAAATAAATACGTAAATAAATAAGTAAATAAATAAAACACATGCAGCAGATCAGGAGGCAAATAATAGTTTCCCTCTGCCGCATGCTTACTGTAACCACTGGTTCCTGCAAAATAAAAGACACTATTGTACTTCCTCCTCATATTCTGCAAGCTCTGCTGACAGCCGCCTTCTCAATGAATTCTCCTTTTCTCTGCTGAGCCTACACCATGATTATGGTGTAACATGCAGATTTAGAGTAGTTTATCTGTGTACATTATGTAATTCTCATCCATAATGGTAACAATATATCAGGTTGGCAGATTAATCATGTAACTACTTGCTGGTAACAGAAGTATTAGGGTGGTACACTGAGTGCTGAATTGAGCTATGTTGATTTTCTAGGTGTCTGGGCAGTGCAAAGTAAACCACAGTAAGCTCCTCTCATCAGCTTCTACTATATCACAACCATTTCCTCCTTATCTGACTTATTGCCAGTGGAAGAGGAGACGGACGCAGGGAAGAGCGCCACACAGCCAGAGCAGCAACATATGAATTTGTCAGTGTGTGAGTGCCTCACAGAGGAGGTTTATTGGGGTGATTTTCTGGCAAGTGGGTAAAACTTCATGCATATCACAAGCTGCCAAAAAGGTACATTCAGAATGGAGAAAAAAATGTATTTATATTTCTACTCAGAAAACCACTTCAAGAAACACAATGAATGCCCAGGGGCCTGTTTCCACTAACATATTAATTGTATGGGAAACTATGCATCATGCAGAAATCTGCAACATCCCATCCATAATTTTTCTGCAGCAGAAAAATCGTATTTAGTGGAAACAGTCCCATAGGCATTCATTGGAGTCAGTTTTTATGCAAACAGAATCCGCGTGTAGTGGAAAAAGGCCCTATTAGCCACATCTACAAATCTGAGTCCAGAAAAACTGATGCAGAACTGATGCAGAACTAGTGGAAACAATCATATAATACAAGACTTAATATTCTGTGACAGCTATAAAAGGTTCAAGGATCTGAAGTTTGTTCTGGAAGTCATGCTTGGCTCTCAAACCACGTAATATAAGGCAAAACAAAAGATAAAATCTCCAGTGAATCCGTAATGGCCTGAGAATGTAGCTTAATCTGGGAAGCTGAAAAATGCAGATAAGTGGTATTAGTTCTGACTACATTTTATGTTACAAGGAATAATTAACTGGTGATTATTTGGGTGTCGCTACATATATCCTTAAAGGATACCTGAACTGACATCTGAGATGATGAGATAAACGTGTATATACAGTTCCATTCCTGCATATAACTAGGTTGTGTTCCTTATTTATTTTTCTTACTGTAAGGGTTAAGCATTCAGGAATGCAAATGACAGTTTCTCTCTAGTTTTATCAGACATAGTTGGATTAAAGTGTAACACTCACTCATAACTAATTAGAAGCTATAAAACTTTTGCCTGGCAGAGAACAACTTTTGAGTACAAGAAATAGATTAAAAAATTAATAGTTCATAGATTGTGGCTCTGGAATACTAAAAACTGTGTAATTTAGAAAAGAAAATTAAAACATTAAACCTACTTTTTACATGGTATTCTAAAAAAAGGAAAAGTAATATTTAGGGGTTGGAGGATAGATACAATTGTTCATCTTCTTAATTTATTTTCAGTTCAGGTTTTCTTTAAAGTAAATATACATTACTCCCTCTTCATCCTGTCTTGTTAAAAGTAATGTAGAGTACATAATTAAACTTAATGGGGAACGAAAAAATGATTGGTGTGATAGAATGACAATCAAGTGGGTGGGGCCTACTGTATAAGGAAGTGAGGACTATTTGGAGTTCGGAGACTATAGTCCTTCTTGTGACCCTGTAAAATATAACAGTAAGTGACATATTAGTGTTTCTTAGATAGGTAGAAAATATAGCTCAGCATGGAGGACAGAAGACTACATAAGAACAGTAGTATGTGCCGCTTGTATATTGTTTTACAAGTAATGCCCAAAGCTTGATCATATATTGAGATTGAAGAAAGGATGTGTGCTAAACTCTCTATTGCTTATCATTAGTACTCAAAAGTTCTGTTTGACAGTTGCAACTTCGATCCCAAAATAGCTTTGACTTGCAAAACTAACTGTAAATAATATAAAAATAAGCTTCACTATAGGCAGTGACTTCTGTAAGTAGTCATCCAATATCCAGTGTACATCCCGAAGACTGTAAAGCCCTAAAGGCCATTTACTAGCAGCTTTACAAACTTGTGTTATTCTCTGCGACAACCACCGTACCCCACAGGCTACCCTGAAAGAACAAAAAATAGATTTACTTCTCTCCACAACTAAATGCAAGTACCACAGCGGTGTCAGTACCCATGTACATCAAATAAACATCATACTTTCTTTTAAAAAAATATTTCAAAAAGTGCCTTTAAAATAAACAAATGTAGCATCACTCTTGATCAATATGATCATAAAAGCGAGACTATACATGGATCCACATTGTGAGCTTGTTTAAAGGGTGAGAAAATGCATTAAAAGTGTGAATATTACTAATCACAGAGAAAAACGATTTTCCTTAAAATGGAAAACAAAATATAAGTATGTTTTAATTCTCAATTCTCACCCTATAAATATGTTTGTCTTAGATATCTTGCTAGGAGACACATATATTTGAAGTGTTATTATACTTTTATATAAGTGTGTTGAAATAACACAAGATGAGACCTTGATCAATAATGCTACATCCTTGCAACATTTCTCACCCCCCATTTTAAGTTACAGGCATGTCACCCCCAGTATGTGCAGTATAAGCTGTTACACTGTGCGCAGTACTGCTAGTAAAAATGATGCAGTCTGCATGTAAAACAGGCACTGAAGCTATCCCAACTGCCTCTACACAGGTGAATGGATTTTTGAAACACATTAGCATGTCTTTGTTAAAATACTGATAAAATCTACATGTATTGTTTAGAGATGTATGGGCTGCTCCTAGCCTGTTTTTGTAATCAAAACATTATCAGTTACAAGCATGTATTTTAGAACAGAAGCAAAATGAGTAAAGCAAGTGCACTGCAGTACTGATCAGAGCTTCAAGTGAAGTCATATAGGCACACTGACAATTTCAGTATGCTAAATTGATGCAATGATCTGATCAATAAGGCAATACACTTGCATTATTTATTTACTCCATTTTTAAGATACAGATATGTCAACCCCTTTAAAGTGTACAAGGTGGTTTTTGTAATACAAATGGGCTGTTTGCTTAATGACATGCCTCTGTGTCCTCTGTGCACTGCTCTCCGTCCCACCTTCTCTCCACTGCGGACCCTTGAAAATGCTGACAATGGGATTGTTGTTAGATAATTAGGGGAAGGGGTGTTCCTAGCGGGAGAGGCACTCCTGCAAAATGCCCCTTCCCCTAGCCTCTCCCACGCCTCTATCCCTCCCCTCTAAGCCTCTCCCCCGCTTCTATCCTTCCCCTCTGAGCCTCTCCCACGCCTCTATCCCTCTCCTCTAAGCCTCTTCCTCACCTCTATCACTCTCCTCTGAGCCTCTCCCACGCCTCTATCCCTCCCCTCTGAGCCTCTCCTGCAGCTCTATCCCTCCCCTCTGAGCCTCTCCCATGCCTCTATCCCTCCCCTCTGAGCCTCTCCCATGCCTCTATCCCTCCCCTCTTAGCCTCTCCCATGCCTCTATCCCTCCCCTCTGAGCCTCTCCAATGCCTCTATCCCTCCCCTCTGAGCCTCTCCCATGCCTCTATCCCTCCCCTCTTAGCCTCTCCTACAGCTCTATCGCTCCCCTCTGAGCCTGTCCCACGCCTCTGTCCCTCCCCTCTGAGCCTCTCCCATGCCTCTATCCCTCCCCTCTTAGCCTCTCCTACAGCTCTATCCATCCCCTCTGAGCCTGTCCCACACCTCAATTCTCCCCCCCCCCCTCTGAGCCTCTCCCACGCCCCTATCCCTCCCCACTGAGCCCATCCCACACCTCTATACTTTCTCTCTGAGCCTCTCCCATGCCTCTATCCCTCCCCTCTGAGCCTCTCCCACGCCTCTGTCCCTCCCCTCTGAGCCTCTCCCATGCCTCTATCCCTCCCCTCTTAGCCTCTCCTACAGCTCTATCCCTCCCCTCTGAGCCTGTCCCACACCTCAATTCTCCCCCCCCCCTCTGAGCCTCTCCCACGCACCTATCCCTCCCCGCTGAGCCCATCCTACACCTCTATACTTTCTCTCTGAGCCTCTCCCCCGCCTCTATCCCTCCCCTCTGTTGCTCTCCCATTCCTCTCTGCTCTGCCAGGAGAAGCAGACAGGCGAGCTGCAGCGTTGTGACCCCGGGGTCACAAAAAATGAATGAAACTGACTGATTGCTGGCCACAGGAGCGGTGGTAAGAGCCTCTACCTGATCCAGATAGCCTCCCGGATCAGGTAGTATGTTTCCTTTACCTTTATTCTTGTGATCGGGATTGCTTTAAACACATATTAAGCTGTTACTCCATGCTTATACACTTGGTACACAAGCTACAGACTTTGCTGACCTCTTTAAAACAGTCCACTCTTTACAGATGTGCTGATAATATCTTCAGACACGTATTATGGGGGCATGGGCTGGTGATAACTAATTCTTGTAACATAAATAATAGCAGTAACAAGGTTTATTGAACACTGATGTAAAATCAGAATCGCAAACAGCATTATCGATCAGAGGCTCGCTCTCAGTTATTTTAAGCACAGTTAAGTACATGTACGTTAACACTTTCATGTATCCAAACCCACCTGATATCTGACATTACAGTGTGCAGGACAGTAGCCAGACAAGCACACAGATCCCAGACTGCTACACAACATAGAAACACCAGAGCAACTCTAAAAAGATGTATATAAAAAAACAATACCTCAGACTAAGCACTTTTCTCACTGTACACATGAACTGCTGCTACATGTGAAGTGTCAGAAAATGATAACTCTGATGTTGAAAGTATTTTCTTTTGTTATGTGCGACAAAGTTTACGTTAAATTATGCAACAGAATGGCAAAAGGTGAGCCGAAGCACTGAACTTTTATGTTGACGTGAGAAACCACTGTAATGCCTTTTCACAAAGTGCTGAAACATGAAAGCGGAGGCTTAGTTCCAAAACCACTTCTCCAGATTACTGACAGATTTGTACTCCTGATGTCTTTTAACATGATCGCAGGCTAGGCAGGCATGAGATTCCCAGAAATGGGACAAGTTCACTGTGTAGTGCCTCCTCCAGTTAAAGTAGGCCAGGTACCGTTCTGTGTCTTTGTTCAGCATTAACAGATAATCTGCCAGCTCTCTTGGAGAGAGGAAGTCTTCCACGTGGATGAAAGAGTCTGCTGGTATGTAGTTCTCATAGTTTTCTCTAGAAGGACCCAGCACGATAGGCACTGATCCTGCCATTAGAGCATTGTATAGTTTTTCAGTTATGTAATCTTTGTGGATAGAATTTTCAAACGACAAGTAAAATTTACAAGTGGAGATAGTAGGAATCAAGTTTTTGTCACTCAAGTATTCCCCAAATGCCTGGCCATAAGTCAAGATTTCGATATATTTGTTGAGTTCGTTGTAATACTTGACTCTGACGTGATCTGGATTCCAGTTGCTTACCACCCAACAGACCAGCTTGTCCTTGCTTGGCACTTCAAACTCAAAGGGCTGGGTGCTCACCACCATAAAGCCATAAGGGACCTGGATGTCTGAGTCACGTCTGTAAGTCAGTGTGAGATTAAATAAATGTTCTATGCCACTTTTTTGTGGGGTGTGAGTTGGAGACTCCAGATTCATCCAAATCCATTTCTGAAATGGTGGCCTTACCTGCACTGGTAGGTTGGTCAAGTCCCAGCTGATATCTCTGTGATGTATAAGTACTGCATGGGATTTGTTGTACAGTGTACGGTCAACAGTCAAATGGCACCCATGGATATTAAAGAGAGCTGCACAGGACTGGAGTTCAAAGGTTTGCCCAAACGGCCAGACCCATATGAGGACAATGGTTTCATTATACTCCTCCCTTTTACTTGAGAAAAAATTCTTCATCTTAAGTACAGAGTTAGCGGATTCTATTGGGCTGGAGATCCAGTTGTTTGTTGGTTTCACATATATTAAAATACATGCCATGAAGCAAATCAACACGATGCAGATAACTAGAAATGGTCGTAAGAAGCCTTTAGATGTTGATGTCATAATTTGCCCTGAAAAATAAAATACATGAAAATAATTATAAACACCACATAGTACTCATACAGTACGTTTTTATTGTGTTTTTTACTGCATGATCAGAAAGCTATGCAATTTATATCCTTTATATTTGTTTAAATACTTATGCTTATTGTCCTTAGAAATGGAAGTCGAGCAGCATTTAGCAGTATTACTGAATACCACTGGTGGATCATGCCTGGATTTCACTGCCTGTCTGGATCTATGAAAATGGTCAAGACAGTGGACCAACAGGGAGGCGGCAGGGGAAGGTCGATGGGTGCGTGCGCATGTCCTGGGGGAGTAAGGCAGCAGTGCCGTGGTGCTGAAGGACAGCACCACAACGCAAAACCTCACTTCCCATCAGCCAGGATATGGGAGCATTGCTCAGGATTTCGCCTGAGTAATGCTCCCTGACAATCGGCCATTGCACGAGTGAAACTGGCAATAGGATTTTCCAATCATCCTTGTGTGGTGACAAGGTGATAAGTAGCTCGCATTTTCAAGCTACTTATTACCTGGAATAGAATATGGACCAGAATCTATTCAGATAGTGCCTTTTTCACATAAGTTCTCTCGTAGGTGATATTTAACATCTTACAATAAAATGCCCTTTAAGCTACTAGCAAGCAAGAAAATACTCATAATACGTTTTGACAGTACTTTTTCATATACAGTACTTTTTTAAACTTTTTCAATTGTAGAGTGCTAAAAATTGATTTGCACCCAGAAGAAAAAAATGATCTCCTAAGAGGAAACTTAGGAGAAAAAGTGAATGGGATCTGGCCCATAATGTCTTAGCCCATATTTGAACCTAGGATCCTAAGGCTGCAAGCGACATTTCCTTGTTTAACATGTGGAATTTAGTATGACTCTCTGTCCATACTTATGTGGAGAAAACAAATCTACGTGAAAGAAATTAATCCTGGCACCAATAGCTGTTTTTGCAATAGCTGTTTTTGCAGTTTCATTAAACTTTAATAGTGAAAAAAATCCTGGCACCAATAAATTTAGGGGAAGTCATTTTAGTTATGGAAAATATTTACTGAATAAATGGAAAATATGCTGATATACTTTAGGCTTCTTTAAAAAGAATGCAATTGCACCCTTGGTTTCTGGAATGCTGAAAAAGGACTATGCAATACAATTATTACTTTTTTTTGTAAATAAAAAAAAAGGTTTGTCTTGCTAAACTAATATCTAAGATGTTTAATAAAAAGCCTTCCTGTCCTCAGCAGATAACTGAAGACTGTTTGGAGCCACTATCAGTTTCGGGTATGCAGACAGCACATTAGTCATTTTATATTGTTGTCGCAACTCATCTTTCACTGTCAATGCACTGAACAACTAGCAGCTGTAAAGACTTCCCAGTCAACCTGAGTTTTGGGAAAGTTGCAGTGTTTTCTAGTCTGTTAAATGAAGATAAAGGTAGAGAGTGAAGTAACATCGGAAAATGTCATTTTCATGTTTTAAATATTTATAGGCTTCTTGCACAGCTGCCAATATGAACTAACATTACTGCCACTATATTTTATCAGGGATGCTAATGGCGATTAGATATGTTAATATCCTTTTTAGTCTCTGTAGGAGAAACATTAACGTCAGTCTTAAAGCAAAATGTAATCACCGTGTTTAACTAATTAGACTTTCTAATATTAGGTGCAGATGAGATGGAATTAAAATTTGCTCGACAACTATAGTACCTGAAATTTGCTGAGATGGCAGCATGATTCGACTTTGTAAGTATTAATAGCTATTTTTAAGTTTCCCTATAAAAATGAATGCCTATATTAATTACCTTTAGGTACACATATGGTCTAAGGCAGGGGTCTCAAACTCAATTTACCTGGGGGGCCGCAGGAGGCAAAGTCAGGATGAGGCTGGGCCGCAGGAGGCAAAGTCAGGATGAGGCTGGGCCGCATAAGGAATTTCACAATCGCGGCGCATCGCCGCCTCTGCCCACCCCTCTCACTCTTCCTTTACAGAGAGGGGCGGGGAGAGGCGGCGATCCGTGTGGCGATTGACGTCAGGAGGGGCAGAGCTGAAGCTGAAAGCTCTGCCCCTGCCAGGAAATGCCGGCGGATTGCCCCCCAGACGATTTGGGAGCTCTGCAGCCCTCGTTTAGCGGCAGGGATGCGGCAGATTACTTGGGAGCACTGAAGCGAACTATAAGGAAGCTTTTGCCGGTGAGGGCCACAAAATATTGTATCGAGGGCTGCAAATGGCCCGCGGGCCGCGAGTTTGAAGCCCCTGGTCTAAGGCCTTATACACGAGTAATTTCTAACTGACATATGATCCAGTCAAAATGATAAGATTTATGGCTGATTAGAAGGGAATTCTTTTGTTGACTGATGGCCAGTAAAGAACTGTAATATTGATAATTAAAGTGGATCCGAGATGAACTTTTACTCATTGTATAATTGTGTTCCTTTCCTATTGTTTATAGGGCATTCCTCAAGCCAAATACTTTTTGTTTTTGTTTTAATACTCTAATTCCCTATAAACTAAACAAGCCTCGCCCACAGCCTTTCAGAGAGCCTTGGCATTTTCAGACAGTAGCAAGGGCTCATGGGAGCTCAGTCTGGGCAGGAGGAGGAGGTATTACTAGCCAGAGATTTCAGAGGAGGAGGGGAGATGAGGCTGAGTGCTGAAGATGCAGATAAGCTAACCTATGTGTAATGTTTGCAAACAACATGGCTGCTGTCATTGTATCACAGGAAGTAATAATCATATTCTATTGAAGCTGTTTGCAGCTAGATTTGCTGTGTAAACTATGTACACTTTAGATAAGATATATAAACAAGTTACTTCTTATAGTTAGTTTTTCATCTCGGATCCGCCTTAAGGAAATACTGATTGGCAGTGGCTGTGCACGTTACATATTTGTGGATGGTCAAATGACCTATCAAAACAATGCAACAGTAATTTAGGATTGGAGAGAAGAGACATCATAGATGGGCCTATGTTTATTACCTGCTGACCTGATATTTATTAGAATGACTGATTGCCTTTATTAGCGATACTTTGTATAATTAGCGATACTTTGTACACATTGTTCATATGACTCACTTTAAATGGATGATACCTTACTGTATTGTAAGAATGGCTGATTGCCCAAAAGGTTTTAATTTTTTTATTCAATCAAATAGTGTTGTTGCCCTGTCTGTCTCCTGCAGTCCAAGATGCGCTTGCTCTCAAATTTCTACTGTCTAAAGAGTAATAAACTAAGAGGTGGATTAGTTTTTCAGTTAGGGAAGGTGCTGGAATGTGAGTCCTCAAACTTGGTGGATCTTCAGATTATCAGGAAGTTCAATTTCAAATACCGTTATAAAAATAATTTTCTTATTTGGGAATTGAACTTTGGGCAACGTTTCTCAGAGGCTTAAAGTGATCCTTAAGTGAACTATAAAAAATGAGATTTACTCACCTGGGGCTTCCCTCAGCCCCCAGCAGCCGATCGGGGCCCTCGCAGCCCCGCTCTGACGCTCCAGGACCCGCCGGTGAACACCTCCGGTTTGGCCGTCACCGGCCGACAGGCATGGGAACGCGAGTGATTCTTCGCGTTCCCAGCCTGTATGTCGCCCCCTATGCTGCTATTGCGACCTCCGATCGGCTGCTGGGGGCTGAGGGAAGCCCCAGGTGAGTAAATCTCATTTTTTATAGTTCACTTAAGGCCAGAGCCGGGACAAGGTCCTTCAGCACCCAAGGCTGAGACACCAAAGTGCGCCCCTCCATCCCTGCCACCCCAGCCGTCACACACTGATTGCTATTAGACTTAGAGGCGCCACAGGGCCCAAAACCTCCCCAACACCTTAATATCTAGTTATCTGGCTTGCAGTCACTGCCATGTATCCCCTTTTCTTATTTCTTCCTGCTTCAAACACAATTAGGAATGACAGCTGAATGAATTCTGCGCCCCCTCCTACACTGCGCCCTGAGGCTGGAGCCTCTCCAGCCTATGCCTCGGCCCGGCCCTGCTTAAGGTTCACTTTAATGCAGGCTGAGGTGTGTGGTTGTTAGCCAAACTAAGTCATGAGATTTAACTGTTGAACAAAAGGAGAAACACCAAGAGGTCGCACCAGGATATGCTAATAATATGTTACCTTTATTAAACACATGAAAGTAGAAAAAAAAATATAAAAACAGAGTAAAGGGGGCAGGATATGGCCGCAATAATACATGTATAGAACCACAATAAATGCATATGTTTGTGTCTACCATAAAGGATATATGGGTAGTAATGACACTAATTGCTCCCAAGAGAATTACATCTCATAAATAATCATATGATACACCAACCATAAATGTAAATAAAATGTGAGAATATACAATCATAGAGTAGTACGTGTATTCATTGAGGAGAGAAATGACAAAGTGCAATGATGTGGAATGCATTGCCACAGGAAGTAGCATTTAAAGGGGGCTTAGATGCTTTCCTTGCATTGAAAGACATATATGGCTATAATTACTAGGTAATGCCCAGTGGTGTTGATCCAGGGATTTTATCTGATTGCCATCTGGAGTCTGGAAGGATATTTTTTTCCCTTTTGGGGCTAATTGGACCATGCCTTCTAAGGGTTTTTTGCCTTCCTCTGGATCAACAGGAATATGTGAGGGAGCAGGCTGGTGTTGTACTTTGTTTTCTGGTCGAACTCGATGGTCGTATGTCTTTTTTCAATCCAAATAACTATGTAACTATGATAAATATATTACTCTGCACAGCAGAGCAATAATGCAAATCAACTGCATCTGCAACGGTGCATATATAAAGTGCAAGTGTTGTGCAGAGAGAACCACCAAGGTTATAGAAGGGAATGTATCACACCAAGCACAGTGCGAATAGAAAAACCACCCCAGTGAGGGAAGGAGTGAGACAGAGGAGTGACATCCACAAATTAAAGAGAGGTAAAGAAAGAAAGTGCATGTGAAAAGGAGATAGTATTCTCTCAGTAAGGAAGGAAACTGTGTAAGGGAAGTATACTACCTGGATAGAGACTGCAACAAGCACGCTACACCCCGCCGAGCCTGACGTGTGTCGTGGCCATGCACACCTCATCAGAGGCATGAGATTTAACTGCTCTGCGACCGCCTAATGCCAATTGGCGGTTGCAGGGTGGCTCCCCCAGGACCACCTAATGCTGATTGGCATCAAGTCCTGGGGGCGGAGATTAGCAGGGAACGCATGTGCATGCGCGATCATCCCCTGCCAAGACGCGGAGCAGAGCTCCGTGATCAGCCTACCAGCCCACGATCGCGGTTGGCAGGCTGTTAGAGAAAAAAAGCAGTTTATCTACATTGTAAAGCAATGCAATCTACCGCAGCACTGTACAGGGGACAGCTCTGTCATTTAGCTGTCCCCTCCAGTGGCTCACAATCTGATCACTCTCATAGGCTGATGCCTATGAGAAGCGATCACAGTGATTGGATCTCGGGGGGAGGGAGGGAGGGAAGGTGGGAGGCAAAAATATGCATATTTTATTTAAAAAAATAACAATAAAATTATTTTTTTTAAAATATATACAAATCGCAGCAGTAATCAGATCACACCAACAGAAAGCTCTGTTGGTGGGCAGAAAAGGAGGCAAGATTCATTTGGCTGCTAAGTTGTATGGCTCTGCAATAAACTGTTAAAGCTGCAGAGTGCTGAATTGTAAAAAAAATGGCCTGGTCACTAAGGGGCTGTAAGACTGTGGTCCACCAGTGGTTAAAGCTAGTGTTTTTCCTCCCATCTGTATCTACACAATGCTTAGCTCATGCTTGACCATGGGTCTGAAAGGTTTCTAATTTTGGGTGCTGGCAGGCAAGAAATCCAGTGTATCTTGGACAGCTCTCATTTCAGCAGTAAGATTAGGTAGGGTGGCATGATTGTAGTCATAGTTGGATAGAATTGTGGTTAGTTGATGGTGAAATGAATGGAGTTGTAAAAAACTCTGCGAAGGGCACGTGAAAGTTCCAATCTTCCTGCAATACAGAGGGGACAAATCTCCCCTGTATCTAATTGTCAAATTGCGAATAATAACTAGTCCATAGATATACATGAATATTTACACATCTGCAGAGCTTCTCCTGAACTTCAGTGTGAATTGTACTCCTTGGTCCAAATAAATATCATCAGGAAGGGCATGGAGTCTTCCACCTTCTCTACTTCATACTTCTACTGTAGCCATGGCCTGAAGTGTTTCTTGATAAGAAGAAACAGACTCACTTTGAACAAAAGATTCACTACAACTAGTAAAGAAGCGAAATCACTGGAAGGAGGACGTTGGACAATAAAGACCATGGACAACATGTCCAGGGGTGAGAGGAGATGAGAAATGAACTTAATGGGCACCACGGTTTGTTTTTATGAGTCTTATAATAGGTACTGGCTGGGCTTGCAGCCCACAATAGCCTTTGCTAAAAAGGTTTAAGAAGCTAGCTAGAATGTCTGTCAAGCAAGTCATCCTGACAGCTCTGAAAGATAGAGGCTTGAACTTTCCTGGGGACTAAGACTTTATGAAATAGATTGTTCTGGTCACGTACCACTGCAGACATCCTCAGCTCATTCCCACTCGTCTTCTTGCCTGCCCTATTCATAGAGCAGGACACACTGACCTACAGTGAGCTGAACAATATTGTTTGTATAGGGAGAGGCCATCTGAAATGTAAGGATGTTTATTTTCTTTTTGGGTTATAAATATGTAGGTGCCATGGTCTCTCTCTCTCTCTCTTGCAGCTAACCCAAGTACTGTTCAGTGGCGTAACTATAAATCATGGGCCTCACCTGCAAAACTTTGCTGGGGCCCCCCAGTGTCCACACCCTTTGCCTTGCCTACCCTTGGTGACCCCTGCAGACTGAGGGCCCATTTTACAAGGATCAAAAAGCAAGTGTGGACATCACAATTTTCACACTTATAGCAAGTATAGCCACAAAAACACCTGACCTGCAGATGGACTTCTTAATCAGAGGGAGCAAAGTAGCAGTCGGGTGCCCCCTTACAGCTCTGCCCCCCCCTGCAGTCACAGGGGCTGCTCCCCTGTAGCCACGCCCTTGGTACTGTTCAACCAGACAAAGTACTGGAGTAAAAGCTTGTTTTCCTATAAGTACTGCAAGTCTACTATTAATATGTAAGTGTTGTAATGTAGTGCAAGGTTTGTAGACAAGACTAATGTATTAAAGAGAACCCGAGGTGGGTTTGAAGAATGTGATCTGCATACAGAGGCTGGATCTGCCTATACAGCCCAGCCTCTGTTGCTATGCCAAACCCCCCTAAGGTCCCCCTGCACTCTGCAATCCCTCATAAATCACAGCCATGCTGCTGACAAACAGCTTGTCAGAGTGGGCTGTGTTTATCTCTATAGTGTCAGTCTGCTGCTCTCCCCGCCTCCTGCAGAACTCCAGTCCCCGCCTGCATCCCTTCCCTCCCTGCTGATTGGAGGGAAGGGACGGGGGCAGGGACCGGAGCCATGCAGGAGGCGGGGGAGCAGCTGAGACTGACACTACAGATGTAAACACAGCCTCACAGCACGGCTGTGATTTATGAGGGATTGCAGAGTGCAGGGGGACCTTAGTGGGGTTTGGGATAGCAACAGAGGCTGGGCTGTATAGGCAGATCCAGCCTCTGTATGCAGATAACATTCTTTAAACACACCTCGGGTTCTTTTTAATTTAACCATCAGGGCAACAATGGAGGCAATGTTATAAAAAAAATAATAATAATCCAATGTACATTTGCTCAATCACTTATGTTTTCCGGGGCACTATTTCCTGATATTTCTTGCAGTATTCATGAAGTACTGTTTTTTTTCACTAATGCATTTCTCATGAAAATAGTCCATGGCATTGATGTTTAAAAAGAACCTGAGGTGTGTTTAAAGAATGTTATCTGCATACAGAGGCTGGATCTGCCTATACAGCCCAGCCTCTGTTGCTATCCCAAACCCCACTAAGGTCCCCCTGCACTCTGCAATCCCTCATAAATCACAGCCGTGCTGTGAGGCTGTGTTTACATCTGTAGTGTCAGTCTCAGCTGCTCCCCCGCCTCCTGCATGGCTCCGGTCCCTGCCCCCGTCCCTTCCCTCCAATCAGCAGGGAGGGAAGGGATGCAGGCGGGGACTGGAGTTCTGCAGGAGGCGGGGAGAGCAGCAGACTGACACTATAGAGATAAACACAGCCCACTCTGACAAGCTGTTTGTCAGCAGCATGGCTGTGATTTATGAGGGATTGCAGAGTGCAGGGGGACCTTAGGGGGGTTTGGCATAGCAACAGAGGCTGGGCTGTATAGGCAGATCCAGCCTCTGTATGCAGATCACATTCTTCAAACCCACCTCGGGTTCTCTTTAAGGTGACAAGCCTTAGTACAATATAATCAGCCCTAATTAACTAACAAACAAACTGACTATCCTATACCTAGAATGATTTTTACAGATGGAGACTGAATGAGGAGGGTTACAATGAGGGCTTACATGTAAACTTCTGTTTTGCAAAGAAAGGCCTAATGGACCACTGTATCTGTGTTTTGGGGTTCAGAAGTTGACCCTGCTTAACCTGTGCTGGATTCAGCCAATTACACAGTCATGCCAAATGCACCATTTACCATAGTTTAGAGTCCCTACGGTGTGGAGACACAAGGGACTCTCCTGAAACACTATTCCAGTGCTGATGGGCATATAATCTATCAAGTAGATGTCAGCATCCATTCTTATCTGTGTGAAGGACCCCATTCAGTGCAGATCTGAGCTTACTTGACTTTATTTCCTGTTCTTTAGTTATTTAACTTACGCAATTGTAAAATCTCACAAATACATTTGTGGTGTTTGGGCACAAAGATGAACCAAAAAATGATGTCAGAGGTGTTTCTATGCCCACATTAAATGCAGCCACTTTAAATACTGTAACCCCAAGGTATATAGCCAAATGAAACATTTATCACTGCACACCACAAAACTAATAATTCTTGTAAGTTCTGTATAGGTGTGGCTACAATACTCACAAATAAAAAGGGCACTGGAGTTGATGCACAACAGTGCCGTAATATTGCTGCGCACAGATAGCACATGACAATATTACTATTACTTCCTGTATTGTATACCGTGCATTATGCTATACGCGCGACCCGCGGTACTTGAGTAGCATGAGCGTTGTTATGGTAACATGCGTTACTAATGAGCATTACTGTTAGTAACACCGTTTAGTATGGTCACACTCGTGCTACTTGAGTATCGCGGTACACCGTGATGGTAGTAATGGTAATATTGCAGTGTGCTGTCTGTGCATGGCAATATTACCGTATGTTGGTGAATCAACCCCACTGTCAGACACACTCCTAGATAATCTTACTGATTTCATAGTTTTAGGTGCGCCAACAGCCCTTTTCTACAAATGCACCCAAGGCTGTTGCTTCACTGACTACCCCTTGGCCTGGCCCTATACCACCTATAAATGTAGAGGAGAATTCATTTGTATTAACCATGGTATTATACCTACCTTCTTCACTGTTTACATCAGTAGAAGCTATCCTGTGAGCCACAGTGTTTTTTCTTAAACACAACACAGGATGAAACACATTGTCCTAGCCCTTGTACAGTGGAACACTTGTACACTTTCTGTAAATCCAATAAACTACATTTCACTTCTCAAATATCACTGTGTGTGTCTCCTATATGATACAGTGGCTTGCAAAAGTATTCGGCCCCCTTGAAGTTTTCCACATTTTGTTACATTACTGCCACTAACATGAATCAATTTTATTGGAATTCCCCGTGAAAGACCAATACAAAGTGGTGTACACGTGAGAAGTGGAATAAAAATCATACACGATTCCAAAAATTTTTTACAAATCAATAACTGCAAAGTGGGGTGTGCGTAATTATTCAGCCCCCTGAGTCAATACTTTATAGAACCACCTTTTGCTGTAATTACAGCTGCCAGTCTTTTAGGGTATGTCTCCACCAGCTTTGCACATCTAGAGGCTAAAACCCTTGCCCATTCTTCTTTGCAAAACAGCTCCAGCTCAGTCAGATTAGATGGACAGCGTTTGTGAACAGCAGTTTTCAGATCTTGCCACAGATTCTCGATTGGATTTAGATCTGGACTTTGACTAGGCCATTCTAACACATGGATATGTTTTGTTTTAAACCATTCCATCGTTTCCCTAGCTTTATGCTTAGGGTCGTTGTCCTGCTGGAAGGTGAACCTCCGCCCCAGTCTCAAGTCTTTTGCAGACTCCAAGAAGTTTTTTTTCAAGATTGCCCTGTATTTGGCTCCATCCATCTTCCCATCAACTCTGACCAGCTTCCCTATCCCTGCTGAAGAGAAGCACCCCCAAAGCATGATGCTGCCACCACCAAATCTGCCAGTGGGGATGGTGTGTTCAGAGTGATGTGCAGTGTTAGTTTTCTGCCACACATAGCGCTTGCATTTTGGCCAAAAAGTTCCATTTTGGTCTCATCTGACCAGAGTACTTTCTTCCACACGTTTGCTGTGTCCCCCACATGGCTTGTGTCAAACTGTCGACTTCCGATTCCCTCACCTGAACTGTAGCTCTCTGCAGCTCGTCCAGAGTCACCAGGGGCCTCTTGACTGCATTTCTGATCAGCGTTCTCCTTGTTCGGCCTTCGAGTTTAGGTGGACGGCTTTGTCTTGGTAGGTTTACAGTTGTGCCATACTCCTTCCATTTCTGAATGATCGCTTGAACAGTGCTCCATGGGATGTTCAAGGCTTTGGAAGCCTAAGCCTGCTTTAAATTTCTCGGTAACATTATCCCTGACCTGTCTGGTGTGTTATTTGGACTTCATGGTGTTGTTGCTCCCAATATTCTCGTAGACAACCTCTGAGGCCGTCACAGAGCAGCTGTATTTGTACTGACATTAGATTACACACAGGTGCACTCTATTTAGTCATTAGCACTCATCAGGCAATGTCTATGTGCAACTGACTGCACTCAGACCAAAGGGGGCTGAATAATTATGCACACCCCACTTTGCAGTTATTGATTTGTAAAAAAATATTTGGAATCATGTATGATTTCCGTTCCACTTCTCACATGTACACCACTTTGTATTGGTCTTTCACGTGGAATTCCAATAAAATTGTTTCATGTTTGTGGCAGTAATGTGACAAAATGTGGAAAACGTCAAGGGGGCCGAATACTTTTGCAAGTAGTACCAACGATTTGTACAGGAAAATCATGACGATTAACAAGGTTGCGCAAACTTTCGCATCCCACTGTATATGTTACTGCCAGAACTAAAAGTAGCTATCTTGCTGCAGCCAATGTGCAAAATGAATTGAATCCCGGTGGCTCCCTTCCTCTCCCCCCCCCCCCCCCAGCTCTGGCTGCTCCCCTGCCCCCCACCTATTGGCTTCTGGCAGCCGGGGACACACGCAATGCAGCCAGAGTCATTCGTTGCTGCAGGGAGGCAGGGATGTGAGCCATTCGTTCCTGCAGAGTGGGTGCTGGCAGAAGCAATGTCTGCAGCGTTCCTGCTCTGCTTCCCTGCCGCAACTAACAACTCTAGCTGTACTGCTTGTCCCCGGCTACCAGTTGCCAAAAGGAGGGGGGGCAAGAGGAGGAGCCAGAGCTGGGGGACAGGACCGGAGCTGCCAGGATTCAATTCATTTCGCGCATTGGCCGCAGTAAGAAGGACACTTATAGTTTTGACCGCCAGAACCCGAAGTGGCCAGACTTTGGGTTCTGGCTGTAACATATACGCCATACAGGGTTTTTCAGGGATAATCATGTTTAAAACCTGATCTTTTTTCAAAATAGATCACTCTCATATAATGAATCCAGACCCCCCCTCCCTCACCTGGGTCCCCCGATCTGCGCTCCTCCTCCAGCGTTAAGTACTAGCCTGCTTATGATGAAGAGGCAACGGGCGGGGGAATCACTCACCTCTTCCGCGTTCCATCGTGTGCTGCACTGACGTGGGCGGGCCCAGCATCCATGTACAGGCGGGTGCTGCCCCCCCAGATCTGCCGCCTGAGGCAAATGTTTCACCCCGCCTCATGAGCGGGCCGGCCCTGACTGATCTGCATGCTTGTTCAGGGTCTGCAGCTTAAAGTATTAGAGACAGAGGATCTGCAGGACAGCCAGGCAATATGCACTATTTAAAAGGAAATAAACATGTTGGCTTCCATATCCCTCTCATTTTGGCTTCCCATTACAAGGGGTGTACAAACTGTCCAAAAACCTGGACAGTGGCATGGTGGAGGGGGATCAATAGCGAAATAGTGGAACTGGACAGTGGCATGGAGGAGGGGGATCATTGGCAAAATATTCACCAAAAATACATTTTACTCAAACGCTTTTTTTTAATGGTTTTTAAAAGATATGTCAATGGCTGGTAACTTTAGTGGGAACAAGAGGAAATAAAGAAAATACCTTGTAGTTTTTGAGAAAATTTATTTTAAATACTTCAAAGAAAAAATGACATTATAGCTACAGCTGTGTCTGTGTGTGGCGGGGGAGCGGCGGGGTGTGGTGGCGGAGAGCTTCATTCAAGTTGTCACGAAGATCGCAACATTAGAGGATATTGGCGTGGGAACATTTTCTTAAAGGTACAGGTAAGTATTTCTGAAGATCGCAAGATAGAGGTTACTGTCATGGGACATTACAGAGGATATTGGCGTGGGACCTTTTCCGAGGATACTGGCGTGGGAACATTTTTTTAAGAGGTACAGGTAGGTATTTCTGGTAATTAAGAATATTAAAGGACTTTATTCGTTGTCGTGTTTTTATTTCATTTAACCCCTTGTGGAAATGGGTAAGGGGTATATATACGCATTTCTCCTGGAAGGGGGGCAGGCCTCTGAGGTCCCCTTCTCAAGAGGATTCCCAGATGCCCAGATACCACCATGACACCCCCCCACCTCTGTTGCCCCAGGATTGGACAAGAGCTCTGGGGGGGGAAGGGGAAGGTTTGGCCGCCCTGGGGCTCCGCATTCTGGCTATCCCAGCTTGCATTGGGGACAAAGGGTTAAAAACGCTCGGAAGGGGGGACCCCACGTCATTTTTTTTTATATTTCCCACAATCTGAACAGAAAAAGAAAAGTAAAAAATATAGGAAAAGATGCCAGAGATATTTATACAGCCATACTGTACAGCACGGGCAGCACGGTGGCGTAGTGGTTAGCTCTCTCGCCTTGCAGCGCTGGGTCCCTGGTTCGAATCCCAGCCAGGGCACTATCTGCAAAGAGTTTGTATGTTCTCTCCGTGTCTGCGTGGGTTTCCTCCGGGCACTCCGGTTTCCTCCCACATTCCAAAAATATATGGATAAGTTAATTGGCTACCCCTAACAAATTGGCCCTAGACTACAGTACTTACACTACATAATATAGACATATGGCAATGGTAGGGATTAGATTGTGAGCTCCTTTGAGGGACAGTTAGTGACAAGATATATATATACACTGTACAGCGCTGCGTAATATGTCGGCGCTATATAAATACTAAATAATAATAATAATAATAATAATAATAAAATACTGCGGCTGTATAGCGATACCTGGCCAAAGCGTTGTGGTTCCAGAGGGGCTTCCTGGGGGTCCGTACGTACTGCGTACAGACCCCCTAGAAATCCCGTCAGGAAATTCATTGCTCTTTTGATATATGTAAATTTACACTACTGTTAGGTTTGCTACATTATCTGGCATTTACCGCATTTAAATGTATACTTTTTTCCTTTGAAAATTTAAAATCAATTTTTTCAAAAACTATAAGGTCCTTTTGAAAAAAATGTTTTCTCTTGTACCCACTGTCTCCCTCCTCATACCCTGTAAATTTTGCGGCCGTTTTCCTGCCATTAAAGTGTATGGCCATCCGCCCGGTCTGCCTGTACGCAGACTTTTTCGAAAGTTCACTCAGCATTCCACAGACCCAAAATCGGAAGTTTGTACATCTCTAAAGATGTTCAGGTTCATAAAAATAACTCCCTGAATCAAGCTATCAAGCTACTTAACATAGTGTTCTATAAAATTTACTGAAAGTTTGCTGGATTCATTCATAAAGACCATGTACTGTGAGTTTAGCTCTATATTATGTTCCTAGGTACAACAGTCATTAGTTGAAAATGTAATGCAATCTCAAAAAAGTACTTATAGAGCCTCATCACAAAAATAAGATGAAATGTAATATCGGAAGTGCAACGGTGTCCACAGTAAATGTAACAGCTTTAATTATTTTGCAGTTCACTGGAATTTGTATAAAGATGAACATACTCCAAAAACTGATAAGCTCTTAAGAATGGCTGGATTTAAAAATCTCACATGTAAGACACATACTGAGATTATATATATATATATATATATAAATATAGCACTTGGCCAATATCCAACGTTTAGGGTGCTCTCAGTAAGCTCAAGTGTTAAAGGGACTCCGAGCAACTCTTATGCCTTTAAGCTAGACGACTTCCAAGTCATGCTATGACCCCTCTGGAGGAGCCTCTTGCATTGGCCATACATGTCACTTCCTCTACCTGCTTCATTCAGTGATGCACTTCTCTAACAGAGAAGACAGGGGTGACCTGGAAGTTATAACATAGCCAAGATGGCAGCCGCGATATTTAAATTGAAATCGTATGAAAACTATTTGGTGTAGAACAGCGATTCAGGCATCAAATTAAAGAGGAAAGCACAAGGTACATAATGCATCTTTAACCACTTTGTCCTCCTTGGCGTAGAACTACTCCCGGTCCGCAGATCGATAGCCCAGGAATCAATGAATTGGGCCATGGTGCCCGATCACCGATTCCTCTCCCCCGCAGAAAAAGCGACAGCTTCTCTCGAAGCTTCACTTTTTCTGGCTCCTATGTCCCTCTAAGCGTACACTGTACGCTTAGAGTGACGTCATGTAAACAAACTCAAGGTAAAACTACATCTAAATGTAAAAAAAAAAAAAAATAAACATATATTTACCCCAAACAAATACTATTTACATCCCACCCTCCCAAAAATACCCACATAAAATGTTTAATAATAATAAAAAAAAACATTACAATAAAAAAAAAACACACACAAATATTTACCTAAGGGTCTAAACTTTTTAAATATCTAATGATTGGGAGGTGAACATTGCTCGGATGCATAAAGTGAAAACGACTGAGGGCTTAAAGAGACACTGAAGCGAGACTAAATCTCGCTTCAGGTCTTATATATAGCAGGGGCACGTGTGCCCCTGCTAAAACGCCGCTATCCCGCGGCTTAACGGGGGTCCCTTCACCCCCAACCCACCCCCCGCAAACCTGGGTCGGAAAAAGGTCGCTGGAGCTGATCTTCCTGGAGGCAGGGCTAACGGCTGCAGCCCTGCCTCCAGTCGCGTCTATCAGACGCGCATCGCCGCCTCTCCCCCGCCCCTCTCAGTGAAGGAAGACTGAGAGGGGCGGGGGAGAGGCGGAGGTACGCGTCTGACAGACGCGCATGGGGCAGGGCTGCGGCGGTTAGCCCTGCCCCAACCAGGAAGCGCTCCCCCGCTGCTCGGAGGGGGTTTGGGGGGACAGGGACCCCCGTTAAGCCGCGCTATAGCTGCGTTTTAGCAGGGGCACGCATGCCCCTGCTAGCTATGAGGTCTGAAGCGAGATCTATTCTCGCTTCAGACTCTCTTTAAGTGGCTGAGAACTTTGCAGTACTGCTCGGAGTCTTAAAGACATGCCTATAAGAGGTGCTCAGAGTCCCTTTAATAAATTCTCTATCACTTCCATTAGAAAAGCTGTACATTAACATTACTGTCCCATCAACTATCACTATAGGACCCAGAAAATACTGTAACCAAATGCACACAGATGCAGAGGTGCAGAACGGTCCATCATCTTCACACTTGCACAACCGCAGTTCCAGGACAACTTCACACTTGGACAGTCAGGTGAGCTATCATCTACAGCAGTGGTTCCCAACCTTTTCCGGCCCGGGGAACAGTTTCTGACCAAATTTTTCTCCGGGCAACGGCGGGGAAAAAGGGGGGGGGTGGTTGGGCGACCTAGTGGACAGTGCCGTGCGCAGCAGGCTATGGGGGGGGGGGGGGCTGCATAGCTAGCATAGTTGCCCCAGTGTAGGAGGGAGTTTAGTTGCCTCAGTATAGCTAGTATAGTGCCCCAGTATAGCCAGTATAATGCCCCCAGTATAGCCAGTATAGTGCCCCAGTATAGCCAGAATAGTGCCCCAGTATAGTGCCCCAGTATAGCCAGAATAGTGACCCAGTATAGCTAGTATAGTGCCCCAGTATAGCCAGTATAGTGCCCCCAGTATAGCCAGTATAGTGCCCCCAGTATAGTGCCCCCAGTATAGCCAGTATAGTGCCCCAGTATAGCCAGAATAGTGCCCCAGTATAGCTAGTATAGTGCCCCAGTATAGCCAGTATAGTGCCCCCAGTATAGTGCCCCAGTATAGCCAGTATAGTGCCCCAGTATAGCCAGAATAGTGCCCAGTATAGCTAGTATAGTGCCCCAGTATAGCCAGAATAGTGCCCCAGTATAGCTAGTATAGTGCCCCAGTATAGACAGTATAGTGCCCCCAGTATAGCCAGTATAGTGCCCCAGTATAGCCAGAATAGTGCCCCAGTATAGCCAGAATAGTGCCCCAGTATAGCCAGAATAGTGCCCCAGTATAGCCAGTATAGTGCCCCCAGTATAGCCAGTATAGTGCCCCAGTATAGCCAGAATAGTGCCCCAGTATAGCCAGAATAGTGCCCCAGTATAGCCAGTATAGTGCCCCCAGTATAGCCAGTATAGTGCCGCCAGTATAGTGCCCCAGTATAGCCAGAATAGTGCCCCAGTATAGCCAGTATAGTGCCCCAGTATGAGTAGGTGGTGCCCCCCGCCCGTCCCCGCCGCTGTTATTACCTTAGTAGCGGCAGCTCTCCCCTCTCCAGCGCATGTGTTTATTCAAGGCAAGCAGCGTATCTCCCGACTGCTCTGTGATGCGTCAGGAAGCAGGGCAGCGGCTTCCTGTAGCGGCGATGTGTATCGCCGTTACTATAGTAACCGAGCCCTGATTCCTGCGCATCACAGAGCAGCCGGGAGATACGCTGCTTGCCTTAAATAAACACATGCGCTGGAGAGGGGAGAGCGGCCGCTGCTAAGGTAATAGCAGCGGCGGCCGCGGGGACGTGCGGGAGGGGGGGGGGGGAAGAGGACGGCACACCAGGCAACATGCCGCGGCACACTGGTTGAAAAACGCTGATCTACAGTATACCAGGATCTCTTTGTATAAGACCAGATTCTTTAACCACTTAGCAACCTTTGCCACGCTTATCTACGCCCCTTTAAAATTCACCTGGGTCACAGGGGCGTAGATAGGCATCTCCTGTTTGTTTTCCCGCTGTGAGCGTTCGCGTGCGCGATCGCGTGCACGCGAATGCGCAGACGCGTGCACGCGGATGCGCGGTCGCGTTCGGCACCCGCTGGTCAGCCAATCAAAGTGCTTACAAGTTTGAATAAGCACTGCCAAAGCCAATGGCAGTGCTCATTCATTCAGAATGTTTACAAACAATGTATCTGTCAATGTATCTGTCACTAAGCTGTTACAGTTACTGAGATCACTCGTGAGAGGATCTCATAACTAGAACAGCATTAGTGACTGATCAGGATCAGTGAGTTTTTTTTTTAATAATAATTATACCCCCCATTGAGCCCATTAACCCTTACCTCCCCTGCCACTGCTCCTCTGCTCCAATTTTCATTTTACTGTGCAGGCATTTCAGGCCCTTTTGGCTTTTCCCATATATATATACTGTATATATATATATATACTTCCCTACTTGTCTAGCCTAGTATAGCCTAGCCTAGCATAGCCTACCTACATTTACTATGGCGAAGAGGCTTTACACTGCAGAACAGGCGGCCGCCATTCTGCAGGAGGACAGCGACAGCAGCAGCAGCAGCGAATGGGAAGATTTAGATGAGTCGGATGCTGAATGGCTACCTATGGAGGAATCTGACTCTTTCTCAGAAAGTGACTCAGATTCTGAGTCCTCTGAGCCACCACCAGCTCAGCGAGCTAGGAGAGAGGTACAGGGGAGAGGCAGTGACACCGAATCTGCATCTGAAGGTGGATCACCTGTACCTACCACCAGCAATGCCAATGTCAGAGGGCTGCCAGGCCAAAGCGGAGCAAGCCAGTGAGGGAACAACTACCCTATGATATAGCCCACCCACAGTGGTCCACCCCTAATATGGAAGCCCCTAACATCCCTCCCTTCACAGCAAGAAGTGGTTTATTAGTTAATACCCAGAATATGCAGCCAATTGATTATTTCAGTCTGTTCCTTACTGACACTTTTCTGGACTGTATTTGTGAACAGACCAATCTTTACGCCCAACAGAAGATAGCAGAAAATCCCACCGCATATTTGGCAAGAAAATGGGTCCCCACTACTACCCCTGAGCTAAAGGTCTTTTTGGGCTTGACCTTTAATATGGGCCTTGCTCCGAAACCAAAATTATGCCAATTCTGGTCCACAAAATCCATACATTGTATGCCTATCTATTCCGCCGCCATGCCTAGAGGCCGGTACACATTGCTGTTAAGATGCCTGCATTTTAATAACAACGAAGAGCAGCTCCACCGTGACGACCCAGCCTTTGACCGGCTATTCAAATTGCGGCCGATCATCAAACATTTAAATGAAACATTAAAAGAAGCGTATATGCCAGAGCAAAACTTGGCTATAGATGAGTCCCTAGTCCCATTCCACGGAAGGCCAGGGATCAAACAATACATTCCCAACAAGAGGGCACGTTACGGGATAAAAGTCTACAAGCTGTGTGAAAGTGGGAGTGGATATACTTTTACGTTCAAGATCTACGAAGGAAAGGACAGCTTGATAGAGCCTGCTGGATGCCCTCCTTACATGGGTACAATTGAGAGAGTAGTCCTGGACTTGCTAAACCCGCTTCTCCACCAAGGGTATCATTTATATGTGGACAATTTTTATACTAGTGTCCCATTATTTAAATTTTTATTTTCTGTCCAGACTCCAGCCTGCGGAACTGTTAGGGCAAACAGGAAAGGCCTGCCGCCACAGGTTGTCAGTAAAAAATTAAAGAAAGGGGAGACCTGTAGCCAAAGGAGCAATGAGCTGCTTGCCTTGAAATTCAAGGATAACAGGGATGTCCTAGCTTTGACCACCATCCACTCCGAGGCCACAACAACAGTCAGGTCTCGTAGAGAGCATCGAGTCAAGCCAGTAGCCATTGTTTATAATAAATTTATGGGGGCAGTAGACCTGGCTGACCAAGTAATGGCACCATACAGGATTGATAGGAAAAGAAAGGCCTGGTATAAGAAAGTTGCAATAAACTTAATGCAGGTCGCCGTTCAGAACTCTTTTGTTCTGTACAAAAAATCAGGCAACAAGGGCGCTTATTTAGACTTCCTGGAGGAGATCATAACATCATTGATACATGAATCTGGACAACCTGCCATAAACCAAGACCTGGTTTCAGAGAATGTCATCCGACTCGAAGGAAATCATTTCCCCACCCCAATCCCCCCTACTCCATCAAAGAAATATCCCCCAAAAAAATGCAAAATTTGCCGGAAAAATGGAGTTAGAAGGGACACTCGCTATCATTGCCCAAAGTGTCCATCCAAATTAGCACTGTGCCTCAACCCGTGCTTTGAAGTGTACCATACAGCAGTCCGTTTTTAGGTTTTTTTTTTCTTTTTCTCTCACTGCTTCAATTTTTACTTTACGCTTAACCTTCTGGATCTGACCTCTGGCATGGACTACGACCACCCCCTGGCTTCTGACCTCTGGCATGGACTACGACTACCCACGGCTTCTGACCTATGGCATGGATTATGACTACCCCCTGGCTTCTGATCTCTGGCATGGATTCCGACTACCCCCGGCTTATGACCTCTGGCATGGATTTCAACTCCCCTCTGACTTCTGACTTATGGTTCAGCTAAAGACACTACAGCTTCTGACTTCTTAAGCAGTGAGTACCAATGTTTTTGTGTTTAATGTTAAGAGAACTTGCTGCACTTGTTTCATTTTTTTAGTGAGATGTCAGTGAAATGGTTTAGCCACCCTTCATGACCAGGCCTTAGTCTAACAAGGTGTCTTCTGAAAAAAAAGTATGCCTTAGTAAGAAAGAATTTAGAAAAGTCCAAATGTTACAAAATGGCAATATCTGAGTAGGCATGGGTCTCTAGTTTTCAGAATGGTAACATTTGTGACTTTTATTCAATGATCTGATGTTACAGGGGTTTTTATAAGAAAGAATGGCATTGTTACATTTGGTGAAAAAATGGCCTTGAAAAAGCCACTGGTGCTACTTGTGGTTAATAGTCTGCGGTGTGCCCAAAAAGCTATCTGTTTATGTATATAGGGTATCATTTTACCCGTGAAAAGTGAGAGAATCAAATTTGGGAAGTTTGTGAGCCTAGGCATATGTCAAATTATTTTTTTTTCATGCCAAAGTGAAAAAACTGTAAAAAAAATACAATTTTCAAAGTTATAGTGCAATTTCAGCAAAACTGCATGGGTGCAAATGTTACAAAATATGTATATGTGAGTAGGCCCAGGTCTCTACTTTTCAGAATGGTGACATTTATGGCTTTTCTTGATTGTTCAAATGCTCCAAAGGCTTTGCTAAGAATGAATGACTGCATTACTTTTGGTACAAAATATGGCCTTGAAAAATCCATCGGTGGTACTTGTTGTTAACAGTGTGCCCTATGCCCAAAAAGCTATCTGTTTATGTATATAGGGTATCATTTTACCCGTGACAAGTGAGAGAATCAAATTTGGGAAGTTTGTGAGCTTAGGCATATGTCACATTTTTTTTTTTCATGCCAAAGTGAAAAAACTTTAAAAAAAAATACAATTTTCAAAGTTATAGTGCAATTTCAGCAAAACTGCATGGGTGCAAATGTTACAAAATATGTATATGTGAGTAGGCCCAGGTCTCTAGTTTTCAGAATGGTGACATTTATGGCTTTTCTTGATTGTTCAAATGCTCCAAAGGCTTTGCTAAAATAGAATGACTGTATTACTTTTAGTACAAACAATGGCTTTGAAAAATCCATTAGTGCTACTTGTGGCTAACAGTGTCCCATGTACCCAAAAAGCTATCTGATTATGTATATCGGGTATCATTTTAACCGTGACAAGCGAGAGAAGAGAATTTGTGGTGTTAGAGAGCTGAGGCCTATATTATATGAATTTTTTTTGTAATGAACTGAATCAAAAGCAGTAAAATTGTTATTTTCATTTACTCTACACCAAAATAAAAACACTTGTAAAAAATCCCTAAAGTGACAGAATTGAAAAAAGAATACATAATTTGTTACCTTGGGGACTCAGCTTTTTAAATATGTATGCCACGAGGGCATAACACCATTATTTTTGCCAATAAGGGCATGTAATCATTCACAGAGTACAAAGTGAAATCAAAAAACACAAAATGGAAAAAATACACCTTTTTTCCCAATTAATATATTGTTGCCATGCATTGTACTAGAGACATAGTTTAAATGTAATAACCAGGACAAACGGGCAAATAAAATGTGTGGGTTTTATCTAAAGTAACACTTTTTATTTTTAAATTATAATGGCTGAGATCTGAGAAATAATTACTTTTTTCTTTTTTTTCATTATAATTCCTTTTAAAATGCATACAAAATAAAATATAACTCAGCAAAAAGTACCCTCCAAAGAAAGCCTAGTTTGTCTTGAAAAAAACAAGGTATAGATCATTTAGGTGCTATGAGTAGTGGTAAAGTTATTGACGAATGAATTGGAGGAGCGTGAAATGTGAAAATCGCTGTGGTTTTTAAGGTGAAAACCCTGTGGTAGAGAAGTGGTTAAATAATCAAAGTGTAGGACATGTAACGCTAGTCAGCAACAACATGATTAGATTGCAGCTTTTAATAATTAAATGGACTATATATGGTTTCATATATATTGAAGTCGGACAAGACACAGTCATAGGAAAAGCAACATGTATAATGATTTCACAGGTCTGCTTTCGTTCACAGGATTTGAACATAAGTTCTCTTTAAAGGATACACAAGGTGATGTGTGACATGTTGAGATAGACATGAGTTTGTGAAGTGTCAAGCACACAAATAACTATGCTGTGATCCTTTTTAGTTACCCTGCCTGAAAGAGTTAAACATCAGGAATGCAAGTGACAGTTTTTGTCCAGCCAGGACCTCGTCTGACTATATCTTAAACCACACGTATAAGGAATTACAAGCAGAAAATGGCTTCTGAGAGCAGGAAAGAGATAAAAAGGATCAAAAAGGTTTAGATTTTAGCTCAGATATACTTCAATGAATGGGTCATTGAGCAGAGATAATAATTCAGCAAAAAAATTATAAAGTAGATTTAAGTATAAAATAAAACTGTGGAATACCATTTTTAGGAGAAGGAGTATAGATACAGTTGTTTATCTCATCAGTTTATTTTCCCCTTGGTATTCCTTTAAAGGGACCGTGAGCACTCATTAAAAATGAAATTGTAACTTACCTGGGGCCACCTCCAGCCCACAATGTCATTTTTAATGAGTGCTCAGGGTCCCTTTATGGAAGGAAAGCAAAATACTATTTTGAACGTGTTTTTATGCAGCATTTTTATCATTATGCTATCACAGCATGTTAAACTTCACATTACGTTGTGCATTCATGATTCAGCGCAGTGAGCTACGGCAATCATTATCTCAATAACAGGAAAGTCTATATTGTACATTGTATCCAAAGGTCTGCTGCGCCTATGAGAATAGCAAGAAAAAGTTTCGAGATGAAAGGCCGCAGATACCTTTCATCAACTCGGCTTCTGCAGATACAGTCAGAGGCTGGATTAAATCAGCCTGTTGCAATTAATCTCCTTGAACCTCTCTGCTGAAATCTCACTCTGCTGGAAAGGCTTCTGCCTCCAGGATTATTAATCAAAGGCTAGATATGAATCACATTTCTTCAGCATTAAGCCCGCATTAGGAGGGTGTCTCAGAGTTCTGCTGATTTCAAACTGATGAAACAAGTGCAGCCATAGGACTGGCTAAATCAATATAATCGTATATTAAATTCTGCTCTGTATTGCTTCCTTATAGTGTATGCACAGCTATATAACAAGAGTGTTTACACAGGAAAATGGACACATTTATCATTACATCTATAGTATTCATTACAGATAAACACAGAAACACATGCGCAGGCGCACACACACATTTTTTTGTTCGCACCATAAGATGCATCCCTTCACCCTCACCCCAAAAAAGGGTGAAAAAATCTGTGCGTCTAATGGACAGAATAATACATATTAAGGTGGCCACACACCATACAATTTTTTAAATATCTGTTCAATTTAAGAATTGCAATCAATTTTTCTGGCTGTTTGTAACATATCAAAAATATGATCAATGTACCACACACCTATGTTCAATTTTTTCCTCAATTTTGATAAAAATGATTGGAAACTCAGAGAAAATTGCTAGGGTGTGTATATTAATAAATTAACAATCCAACACACACCATACAATCTTTAGTAGAAATTGAAGAGAAATATCTGTCATTCCGGATCAATTTAATACGATCGTTTTTATCGAATTACTGTAAAATCGGATCATTTTATTGTATCGTGTGCTGCCACCTTTAGTGTTGGTGCCAGGTCTCCCACCAAGCTGTTTCTCCAGTGTCTCCACCACTCTGAAGCTAATAGCAATCCCTACAGGCCCTGCAGAGTACAACAGCAGAGCACCCTCACCTCTCTGGCCAGCACGCTCCTCCTTGTCTTGTGTCCTATGTTTATCTTCGGTGGTGTCCTCTCAACGTGACCCAGTGGATGCGTAAGGGGGCGCCACCGACTATGAAGAATATAAGACAGGGAGGAGTGCACCGGCCAGAGAAGTAAGGGCGCGCCACTGCAGTTATAATGCTCAGGGGCTGTAGGGATTGCTATTGGTTCGGGGGTGGTGGAGAGACAGCTTAGGGGGCAGACCTGGAACTGGCTCCTGCTACTCTACTGGGGCCTCACAGGGGATTTTTAGCTTAGGAGTGGGAGACAGCTTGTTGGGGGGGGGGGGGGGACACTCTACAAGACTCCGCTGCACCATGAAGATGTACCAGGTTTAGAATATTTTTTTCCTGATTTTTATCTTTTAAACCTAGGTGCATCTTATGGTGTGAAAAATACAGTAATCAAGCCTAATAATGTTTCCATCAATCATTGCAATCTATGGAGCCAAAACGTGCAATTTCCTTTTAACATCCCTATAGAGCAGTGATGGCTAACCTTGGCACTCCAGTTATGACACAACTACAAATCCCATAATGCCTCTGCCTCCCCGAGTTATGCTTAGAGCTGTCAGAGTATTGCAATGCTTCATGGGACAGCTGGAGTGCCAAGGTTAGCCATCACTGCTATAGAGGTTCTTTAGAGGCCAGCTATAATAGACACATGCAGCCTATGTTGATGTAGTGATTAGCACTCTTGCCTTGCAGCACTGGGGTTCCAGGTTTAGATCTCAGCCAAGACACTTTCTACATAGAGTTTGAATCCTCTCCCCACATTTGCATTGGCTTGCTTCCGCATCCCAAGAACATACTGTAAAACTAAAGGTGGCCATACATCAGGTGGCTTGGCGGATGATCGACCATCCAATTAGATTATTATAATCAAATAAGATGAAAATCGGTGCCGCCAAGTGCATGCCCGACTGACAATGCGACCAATTTCTCGATGAAAATTGGTTTCATTCTTGATCGCACATGCTGCAAGATGTTGCTCGATCGGGTGCGTGGCGGTACGGCGTGCAATTTCCCAACAATCAACGAGCACAATCAAACCCCCAACGCTGTCCCCCTAATGTAAATGTCCCCCCGTGCCCCATGTAAATGTATACATTACCTCTCTGCTGTCTCTGCTTGTCCCCCGCTTGCTTCCGGAATTCCATCTCTGCATACACGCACGCCCCACATGGTTTCCTAGTAAGGGAGCGTGTGCGACATCACATACGCGCGCCCTTACTAGGAAACCACATGGGGCGCACAGGTAGGCTGCGGATATGGCGCACAAGGCCGTATCGATTCTGGATTGATTTTACCATGAAATTGATCGGGAATCGACCTGTGGTGTATGGGCAGCTGACAGATCTCTCTCTTATCAGATTCGATAAGAGAGAGATTTGTCTCTTGGTCGAATTTGCCCATACATCGCTAGATGTATGGGCACCTTTAGTGGTGTCTCCCAAAACCGCAGATTTTGGTAAGGAGGAAAACAATGCCTGTGATAAGGATTAGATTATGAGACTCCTTCTACAGACAGTTGATTAAAAGACTGTGAAGCACCGGGGAAGATTCCAGAACTATATAAATAGATAATCCTACTAATATTATAAATGGGAAAGTTCGGATGTTTGTATGTTTAGATGTTTGTTACTCGATCACGCAAAAATGGCTGAACGGATTTGAATGAAATTTGGTACACACACAGTACATTACCTAAAATAACATATATTATACTTTTTATTCCCATAAACAAAACAAAAAGTGGGTCGGAGACAAATACAAATTTCACAGGGAAAATGTAAACTGCAGCCATTCTTACACTGTTGATGGCAGGGTTCTCAAACTTTGCACAGTTGGTCGCTGGGTGACTGGGATTAATATTCAGAAAAGTGGGTGGAGCCTATAAAAGCCAATAAAAATTCACCTATTGCTTTTCAAGGGGAATATTTACATTGCTGCCATTCTTGCACTGTTAATGGCACAAGCCTCAAACCTGGTACAGTTGATCATTGGGTCACTGGGGTTCAATTTGAGAGAGGGGGTGGAGCCAAAAACAACCAATCAGATTTGTTTCATTCCATTGCAAATTATTCATGCCAAACACCGCAAAGCTCACAAACTTGGTAATTGAGTAATTGATGAATTGTGTGTTAGGGTTAGGAAAGTGGGCACAGCCAACACCAGTCATATACATAATCGGGCAATGCGGGGTCATAAGTGGGCGGAGACAACTAAATACATTTTACTGGGAAAATGTATACAGCAGCCATTCTTACACTGTTAGTGGGTGGAGCCTACAAAAGCCAATCAAAAATGACCTATTGATTTTTCAGGGGAATATTTCATTGATGCCATTCTTGCACTGTTAATGGAAAAAGTCTCAAACCTAGAGCAGTTGGTCATTGGGTGACTGCGGTTCAAATTCATAAAAGGGGTGGAGCCACACACAGCCAATCAGATTTTTTTCATTTCAATGCAAATTATTGATGCCAAAGACCTCAAAGCTCACAACCTTGGTCATTGAATAATTGTGTGCTATGGTTAGAAAAAGTGTCTAGAGCCAACACCAGCCAAATACATACCCGGGCAACGCTGGGCCATCAGCTAGTACTGTATAAAAAGATGCACCAAAGTGGCATTAAAGACTATGTCATGTCTAAAGAAACAGTGTGCTTTTAAAAAAAAAAATTTGAAGAGAGCACCACTTTATGCAGACTGGAGAGTAACATGGTAAAGACACATTCCTTCAGGCTTGCTATTATACTATCACTACAGCATTGCATGTAGTACAACATCTCATGGTGGCAGCATTTTACTCAGTCGGCTAATTAATATGCTTTTCTCTAGTAGGAGCCTCAACACTATACTATACACTGTGAATGCTGTCAGAACTATATAACTACTAGATAACAATAATAACTAGAGTTAGTTTAGCAGACGCCATTGGCTATGTTTTTGGCTGCTCTCCACAAACCTTTTATTTCAATACAGCGAGCAGCAGGCTGTTTTCTTCTTCAACTTCCTAAGAAATTAGCCAGTCCTTACCTCATAGGCAGGGAGCCCTTGAACGAGTCTTCCTAGCTTAAGGTTTTCTGTGCCAAACACTAACCTTAACCCCTTAGTTACTGCCCCCCAATGTCCCTAACTTTATAACCTTAATCCTTCCCCTGACCCATAGCTAACACCTAACGCCTACCTTTCACCTATTGACTAACTCTAACTTTAACTTTTAACACTTTGTATCATGTATATTTGAAATTGCTATTGATTAAATTGGTTAACAGGTAACTGTTAGAGTTGGGCCGAACGGTTCGCCTGCGAACGGTTCCATGCGAACTTCCGTGGTTCGCGTTCGCGTCCCGCAGGGGAACCTTTGCGGAAGTTCGGTTCGCCCCATAATGCACCATGGAGGGTCAACTTTGACCCTCTACATCACAGTCAGCAGGCACAGTGTAGCCAATTAGGCTACACTAGCCCCTGCCCCTGGAGCCACTCCCCCTACTAAAAGGCAGGCAGCGGCGACCATTACGGTCACTCGTGTGCCTGCATTAGTGAGAGTAGGGCGAGCTGCTGCACACTCTCTCTCATAGGGAAAGATTAGTTAGGCTTAGCTTGTCCCTGGCTGCATACCTGTTCTGTGAACCCACCACTGCATACCTGTTCTGTGAACCCGCCACTGCATACCTGTTCTGTGAACCCACCACTGCATACCTGTTCTGTGAACCCACCACTGCATACCTGTACTGTGAACCCACCACTGCATACCTGTACTGTGAACCCACCACTGCATACCTGTTCTGTGAACCCACCACTGCATACCTGTACTGTGAACCCACCACTGCATACCTGTTCAGTGAACCCACCACTGCATACCTGTTCTGTGAACCCACCACTGCATACCTGTTCTGTGAACCCACCACTGCATACCTGTTCAGTGAACCCGCCACTGCATACCTGTTCTGTGAACCCACCACTGCATACCTGTACTGTGAACCCACCACTGCATACCTGTACTGTTAACCCACCACTGCATACCTGTTCTGTGAACCCACCACTGCATACCTGTACTGTGAACCCACCACTGCATACCTGTTCTGTGAACCCACCACTGCATACCTGTTCAGTGAACCTGCCACTGCATACCTGTACTGTTCAGTGAACCCACCACTGCATACCTGTTCTGTTCAGTGAACCCGCCACTGTATACCTGTTCTGTTCAGTGAACCCGCCACTGCATACCTGTTCTGTTCAGTGAACCCGCCACTGTATACCTGTTCTGTTCAGTGAACCTGCCACTGCATACCTGTTCTGTTCAGTGAACCCGCCACTGCATACCTGTTCTGTTCAGTGAACCCGCCACTGCATACCTGTTCTGTTCAGTGAACCCGCCACTGCATACCTGTTCTGTTCAGTGAACCCGCCACTGCATACCTGTTCTGTTCAGTGAACAGTTTGGTGTGTCAGTGTGAAGCAGTACCTTAATTACACTACCTGATTGATGTATACACATGCAAGATGTTTTAAAGCACTTTAGGCCTGTCATTTAGCATTCAATATGATTTCTGCCCTTAAAACGCTGCTTTGCGTCAAATCCAGATTTTTCCCGGGGACTTTTGGCGTGTATCCCACTCCGCCATGCCCCCCTCCAGGTGTTAGACCCCTTGAAACATCTTTTCCATCACTTTTGTGGCCAGCATAAATTTTTTTTTTCAAAGTTCGCATCCCCATTGAAGTGTATTGCGGTTCGCGAACTTTAACGCGAACCGAACCTTCCGCGGAAGTTCGCGAACCCGGTTCGCGAACCTAAAATCGGAGGTTCGGCCCAACTCTAGTAACTGTATCTGATGAAATGTTTAATTTATTAGTTTGTGTCAAAATGGTATGGCACCCCAGTGAATTATACTAGAAGTGCAGCATCTAAAATGCACACCTCTGAATTCCTACAACAAAAATATGGATCCTTCAGGCCATTGCCATATGCATCGTAACTGTTTATTAGGAGTATTGCACTTGGTGCCCAGCGCTTTGCTCCTTTCATTACGGCTCTTTTACACTAGGAGCTGATCCATGCGTTTTGACGGATAGTTCCTAGATTGCGCTTAGAAAGGTAACATGAAAGTCAATTTGACTTTCATTTAACTTTCACATTAGATGAAGCGTTCCAGAGTATTACGTTGTACCGCATCTGGGAGCTTTGTAACATCCAACCGCTGCGTTTTCCCGTTCGGAGAATTATAACCTCTGCCGCTAATCAGCGTCACAACGCAATTTCCTGACGTCACTCAACACGTGCATGAAATCAGGTTCGTGAACGCGTTGACTAATGTGAAAGAGAGGCCCTGCAATAAAATGATTTATGTAAGAGCAGATGTATTTCTACTGCTGGTGACTATATTCAGGAAGTGTGCATGACATCTCTGGGTCAGCTGCGCTGTGCATATGCTGGAATATATGCAGCAATACCTGGAATTTGGAACACAAAATAAGAACTGTATGTAAGTAATTGAAGCTTTATAATTAAAGCAGCAGAAACTGAATAATGAATACAGATCAGTAAGTGTTCTTAAGGGAGTTTTCTTCCTTCTAATCTTTTGGGATAAGTTGATTTTTTTGTGTGTGAAAATGTGTCTAGTTTAAAAACTGGGGCACATCAGAACTGTCTGTGTATGTGAACACGTGGGAATTCTTAAAGCCAGTTAAAATGAAAGACTATATGCTTTAATTTTCATAGTATACATTCATCTCTTCGGTATAATGACGTTGCGGTTTTGACATTTATTTTTTATGTGGTGCAGTGTCTTTTTTACATACAGTCTGGTTTATCATGGAAGACCTTGACATTGAATTCTCTGTGTGTTGTGGGCGCAGTTCAGATGTCAAAATTTCTGCCTAGCAACACATAGAAATAACAATAGACTATAACAGTACATAATGCTCAGCTATTATGAAGGCAGGATTTAGCATATGTTGAAGCTCTACAGGGGAGCAAACACACACACACACACACACACACACACACACACACACACACACACACACACACACACACGGCAGGACAGGTTGCCTGGGCAGGAGGACCTAACCTAAATGAATCCCAGGAAGGGTACTGACTGGAGGAGATCCCAGAAGGGGAACAGACAACTGTGGGAATTCTAAACATGCCTAGAATCGCTCTGAAATCTGCTTCAAAAACCTCTAGCGTATTGCGGATCTGCTAGAGGATTTTGGTGTGCACTGGGCCTACCAGGTACCAACAGGAGAGATAGACAGGCAGGCTAACAGGGAAATAGCCGGTAGCAGATTATGACAGGCAGATAGGAGCAAAATAGGGAATGTTAACAGGGATCAGGAGAGGGCATTCTGGAAGGGAACCTGGCTGAAAGGAAGGGGGGAACGGTGACGGAACACTGTGGCTGTGACCAGGGATGCAACAGCATCACTGAATGAGAGCACAGGCTTTAAATACCCTGGCTCTCAATTATGGAGGGCGCAGTACCGCCCTCCACCAGCAGGATAAAGAGTGAAAGAGGCACACATGCGCGCCTAGCAACAGGGAATGCCGAACCCGGAAGTCTGTCGGGTCGGCGTCCCTCCGACATGTTGAAGGAGAAGGAGCAGCATAGGACTCGGCGGCTGGAGGGTAATGACCAATCCCCGAGCCATCCTTACACCGGCTCCTGTAAAGATGGTGGAGGAGCAATCGTTACCCTCCACCATCCTTACAGGAGCCAGCGCAGGCTGCAAGGCAAGGTAAGTAACGAGCAATCGTTACACACACAAACTCAATCACACACACACTCAAATACACACTCACAGGCATAGCTAAGAAGCTATGGGTCCCAGTATGGGTCTTAGATTAGCCGTGGCTCATTATTGAGTAAGGACACCTCAAGTGAGAGGGATATGCAGGCTGTCATATATATTTATTTTTAAACCATACCAGTTGCCTAGTGTCCTGCTGATATTTCATGCATCAGTAGTGTCTGAATCACACACCTGAAACAAGTATGGGACTAATCAGGTCAGTCTGAAACATCTGATCTGCATGCTTGTTCAGGGTCTATGGCTAAAAGTATTATGCTGAGCATAGACGGTACGTTTTTTTTATTACCAATCGAGCCACTGATGGCTTGATTGATAATTTCCGACGAGCCCAGCATTAGAGGCAGACGATCACCAGGACAACCAGGCAATTTGCATTGTTTAAATAAGTGGACCTGGACTCTTGCACAGGGCACAAGGAAGAGAGAGAAATGCACCCTGTGGGTTTTTAGAGAGAATACAATACAGTAACATTTCTATAGCGCTTTTCTCCCATAGGACTTAAAGCGCTTAGGCTCTCTCAGATTCAGTAATTGGTAGTAGGATGAAGTATTCACACAACAAAAGTTATATTTCTGCAAATGCCAAACTGAACAGGTGAGTTTTCAGTCTGGATTTAAACACGTCCAGTAATGGAGCTGTCCTGATCTGTTGAGGTAAGGAGTTCCAAAACGTAGGGGCAGCATGACAGAAGGCTCTGGGACCAAAAGTTTCCAAGTGGACTCTGGGTATGACTAGATTATTAGAACCTGTGGATCTGAGAATGCGGGGATTGCTACGCAGCTACAACATATCTTTCATGTATCCAGGGCCTAGATTATTCAGTGACTTAAATGTCAGTAGGCCGATCTTGAATAGGACCCTCCATTCTATAGGTAGCCAGTGAAGGGAGTGCAGGACTGGTGTTATGTGGCAGTGACGGGGTTGGTTGGTTGGTTAGCAGTCTGGCAGCAGTATTCTGTATCAGCTGTAGGCAGTACAAGTCCTTTTTTGGAAGGCTAGTGTAGAGAGCATTGCAGTAGTCCAGTCGGGAGGTAATGAAGGCATGAACTAAAGTTGGTAGATCTTCTGGGGGGATGAGGTGCTTGATATTTGTGCGATGTTTTTAAGGTGAAAATAGGATGATTTCACTACAGCAGAGATGTCAAAGACAAAGACAAACACTTATATAGCGCTTTTCTCCTGACTCACTCAAAGCGCCAGAGCTGCAGCCACTAGGGCGCGCTCTATAGGCAGTAGCAGTGTTAGGATACTTGCCTAAGGTCTCCTGCTGAATAGGTGCTGGCTTACTGAACAGGCAGAGCCGAGATTCGAACCCTGGTCTCCCATGTCAGAGGCAGAGCCCTTAACCATTACACTATCCAGCCACTACTTACACTATCCAGCCACTACCAGATGTGAGTTCTGAAGTTTAAATCCCCATCAACTAGAACTCCCAGGCTACGCACATGATCGGAGCTGCGTAGATCCGTGCCTCCTATTCCCAGTGGTGAAGACTGCAAGTTAAGTTGTTTTGTTGTCATGCGCTGCCCTCCGATCAGAAGCACTTCAGTTTTGTCTGCATTTAGTTTCAACCAGTTGTCATTCATCCATTGCTGTAGTTCATGTAAGCAGGCGTTTATAGTTAGAGTTGGGTCTGTCACACCAGGCTTGAAGGAAAGATATAGTTGGGTGTTGTCCGCATAGCAGTGGTATGTCAGGCCATGTTTTTGGATTAGTTTTTCAAGCGGTAACATGTAAATCATGAAAAGCAGGGGAGAGAGGATTGAGCCCTGGGGCACCCCGTACTTAAGTGGTACAGAGGCGGACAGGAAGGGCCCCATAGACACCTTTTGGGTTCTGCCACTTAAGAAGGATTGGAACCACTGAAGAACTATGCCATCAATGCCACAGTATTCCTGTAGCCTGTTTATCAAGATGTCATGGTCAACTGTATCAAAGGCTGCAGAAAGGTCTAGCAGTATGAGGATCGAGCACTCTCCTCTGTCTCTTGCCATGAGCAGGTGGTTGCATATTTGGATGAGGGCAGTTTCAGTGCTGTGGTGTTTCCTGAAGCCAGACTGGAATGGGTCATAACTGTTGTTTTGTTGGATTTTGGCTTCTAGCTGGAGGTATACAGCTTTTTCTATTAGCTTACCCAGAAAGGGAAGGTTAGAGACAGGTCTGTAGCTGGTCATTGCATCTGGGTCCAGGGAGGGTTTTTTGAGGAGAGGCCTGATGATTGCTTCCTTCAGTAAAACAGGAAATATCCCTGATTGTAAGGAACAGTTAACAATTTTGAGCAATACCGGTACAAACAGCTTGGTGCAGTTCAACATGAATTGTGTTGGACCAGGATCCAGGTCACAGGTAGTAAGGCGGAGGTGAAGGAGGATGCTTGATGTGACTTCTTCATCAATTTTTTTGAAGTTTGACCAAGGTGTTACGTTGTCTCTGCTAATGGTCTTCAGCGCTATATTAGGCACAGATGTTGTAAGTTGGATGACGGACCTTATAGCGGAGACTTTGTCTGTGAAGAAATGGGCACATTTCTGTATAATCCCCTGTATAATCCCCCCTTTTCTTCAAGTAATAACACATGTAATTTGATCTCTTAGCTATGTCAGTGCAGGAATTCGGCAGTCCTAGGCAGACAGACACAGACAGACAGACAAACTAATATATAAACACAGGCTGTTAACCCTTTGCTGGCTTCCATGAAAGCAGTAAGTAGACACACTGCAGTTTTATTGCAGGAGTTCGGTAAGCTGTAACAAAGAAATGTTTTTCTTTAAAAGTTATTTTATTGTTGCTTATCTTTTAGAGCACAGAGGAAGTTCTTAGTTCAGGTCCACTTTGAAAGGAAATAATTATGGCTGCCTCCATATCTCTCTTGCTTCAGGTATTTTTTAATGCATCTTTACAGCTGCTTTAAAACAACCTAAGTTTCAGTTTTTTAGAATTCCTCTAAATGTTATTTCTAGTACAATGCAGTACAAGTAAGCAATGCTATACCTTACATGGGCTTCCTAAAGGGGGGCCTGATTCCCAGTATGTGCACCTCTGGTAAGCAATAAAGCATTGCAGAATCAAGCAATTCCAGCATCTTATCTTCTGTTTGTTGGCACAATTTATTACCCAATTGAAAGAGGTAATGGAGTCCACAGAAAGAGCCTATTAATAACAGCTGTAGTATTGATTACCCTTAAAATAACTACCAGTTAACATCATTTTCTTGTATAATGTGTTGCCAGATCTTAAAGCACCTGGCCCTGCACTATATTGTATATTTTTGGGAAGAATTCCTGGAATGTAGACCCCAAAATACATTTACCGGTATACATTTTGGCAAACACGTTAAATCTATCTTTACTCTAGGTCACTGCAATAGGGATAATATAGTTATTTGTAAACAATAAGGTAGCCATTTATTATATTTTTGCCATTAGGACATGTACCCTATTGTGCATTCTGTATTTTGGAAAATGCATTTCTGGTATACATAAGTGAAATGCACACTAGACAGAAGAATATTCACCATTCAACATGGAATTCAGTAATTACAGTATGGTGCAGTAAACATATACAAGCTAGAAAGGGGATCTTCAGAATTTTAGCTATTTGTTGAATTTAAGATACAATGGGGTTGATTCATTAAAAGGGAACTTCAGCCTAAACAAACATACTGTTATTAAGTTACATTAGTTATGTTAATTAGAATAGATGGGTAATATAATCTCTTACCCACCCTGTTTTAAAAGAACAGGCAAATGTTTGTGATTCATGGGGGCTGCCATCTTTGTCATGGGGCAGCCATCTTTTTGGTTGAAAGGAGGTGACAAGGAGCAGGAGACACAGTTCCAACTATCTTGTGTCCTGATCACCCCTCCCAGCTGCACACGCTAGGCTTCAAATGTCAAATTCAAACTGTTAAAAAAAATTGCACCAAAACAGCAGAACGAGAACAACAAAATCAGAAAGGCCATCATGCTTTGCACAGCATCAGGGGAAAAAAGCCCGGGCAGTTTTCTTCTGTGCAGCTAAAAATGAGGCTTGTATAAGTGAAATAAAGTTCGGATGCTGTGAAACTGTTAAAGAAACACAAAGCCTTTTCAGTGATGCTGAGTCGATTTTTAGTCCGGAGGTTCACTTTAAGCTTAATGTGAGGAGCGCGAGTTGTGCGCATGCTATGTGTGGTAGTGCAGCAGCATAGCATGCAGTGGTAACTTACATGTGCTCCATTCATCCCGCCCTGAGCCCTGTCGGGTCCAGTGTTTTTGTAGGACGTGATCCCCGCACTTTGATTGGCTCAATAGGCTGCCTGTCACTTGATTAGCTTAGTGGGCCAATCAAAGTGCGGGGATCACATCCTATAAAGCCACTGGACCTGACGGGGCTCAGGATGAGAAGAGTGGAGCGGCCATTATGTGAATGGAGCGCGTGCAAGTTACCAGCACATGCTACGCTGCATGTAGCGTGCGCACAACTCGCGCTCCTCACATTAAGCAGCGCTAAGCTTTATTCACAAAACATATCTCTTATGTGGCAACTTCCAAACTGGCCACTACAACTCCAAGCTCACTACGGTTACTAGACAATAAGCCTGGAACTCTAGCAGCCAGTTCAGAAGCTGTCTGGGAGATTGGGGGACCGGAGCCACAGCGAGGACAGGTAGATGCTAGGATTGGAATAAATATTAGCCCGTGACTGTCTATCCAAGCACTGCTGTGAATCACAGAGTTCTTATTGCACTGCAGCCTGCCTCCTGAGTAAACACAATCAACAAGAGGCTGCTTGCTAATGTCTTTTTGTATTTTTATCTGTCCTTTACCTCAACGCAATATGCACAGGCTGCTTGCAATCTGCCCACCAATGATACACAATTCTCCTTCCTGTCCGGCTTATGTGCACATGCTTTCGGCCTGCTGTGAGGGGGAATCCATTATTACTCTGAAGGCTCTGTAGTGTGAACAAGAACGGCGTACCCTTTGACAGATGGTTCGTGCTGTATACCAACACTGACTCCACTTTTCTGGGATGCTGAGTACAAGTTACTGCAAGGTGACAAATGACTTTTTCTTAATCTTTACTAGTACTACCACTCTTACTACTAAGTCCATCCTCTCTCTTAAAGGAGATCTGCGAATAACTCCTCCTTTGAAAGTTGTCCTTTACATTTTTAATTGCCTTTATTGCATCTTGCCAATAGGATTTATAATCATTTTCATTCAGTATTTGATAGCGGTATTGGTACATCTGCCTCTTACAGGTACATTTTTGACTCTGCTAGTACTGGCCATTCTAACTAATACAGGATATTTCCTGGGTATACAAGGTTTGTGGTCTATTTTATTAAGCCCTAATTAACAGCATGCAAATTGTGTAGCACAACCATGCTATGCGTTTAGCGAGCAATGTAACACTTGTGAAGGTTTGTGTGCGTAAAGATTTACATGCGCGCGCTAACGTGGCAAAGTGCGCGTGACAACCTTTGTAAATCTTTACGCGCACAAAACTTCACGAGGGTTACATTGCGCGCTAAACGCATGATCGTGCTATGCTTTAGCACGCTTTTGTGAATCAAGCCCTATGTGCCTTATACACACAGTGTGTAGAGAGCATTGAGCCAGAATTAGCTTATACTGCCTTTTAAACTGCTTTTTTATTGTTTGGCTGGGTACAGTTTCTGTATTGTTAAACCTTAAGAACGTAAACTATTCTTATAAACATCTGCATTTTTTTTACATCATCTGAACTCAGGTTAGTAAAGATACGTCTTCTCGATTACAAAGGAAAAAAAGGAAGAAAAAGCCCAACTGTTAAATTTTGCTGCGGACAAGCCCTATGAATGACAGCTTGCTGACAAATGCTTTCAAAAGTTCCATCAGAAGAAAGAAAATGTACCAGGGTAATGGAGTTATATTAGCTGGGGACTGCAAACCAGGCATTTTCTCTCTGTGTTCTGGTGCCAGTGTGTAATGTGCGTATTATCTGTAACCCATAATTGTTCATGCAACTGTATGATATATACACACAAATGACATATATACACACAGACATATAATCAGCCTAATGGAAGATGATAGCGATATACAATTCAAAAATAGTCATGTTCTTCAAGCCTGCTGAAGCTGGATGACAAGTTTGTTGATTTTAAGCTTGCAAATAGATTCAATAGGATTTTTCCTATTAGATATGCAATTTTACATGGCCACAGTTCTAACGTTTTACATTTAAATTGGCAAACAGATGTGCTGTACCATTTGTGCGCTGCATGCGTGTGCAATGCAAATTTGTCATGGAATCAACTACAACATAAATAGATATAAATGAATGACAGCGCTGTTCTGCAGCACGGTACACCAGATATTCAGTGTGCCGCAAAGAATGCTATCTACTTCAGGCTAGATTCACACTACCATCTGAAAACATCAGCAGCAGATGGTGTATCGTTGTTGCCGTGCGTTTCCCAGGCATTTAGTGCAGAGGTAGCACAGTGTCAGTTTTGTATATGAATAAGTTGTAATCATTATAATAATAATAATAGTAATTACCATAATAATAATTTGGTAATTTAGGGTGAATGCTACCACTGAAATCTCACGTCTCCATTTTTTGTCTCAGTTGACGGGAAAAACACCTTAAATTGGACCTGAACTCTTGCACAGGGCAGAAAAAAAGAGAAATGCACCCAGTATGTATTTAGAGAGTTTAGCCTGTTTAATTTCCCCTCATCTGTGTTTAATCACAAATTGTAATGTGTTCTCTGCCCAGTTTCACATGACTGCCATGGCAGAGATGGCAGATAAGCTAATGTGAAAGCACAGGATGTAAACAATATGTCTGCTTCCATGAATCAGGAAGTAGAATTAGTGCAAATGTATTTTAGGATTTGTATCAGCTGTAATAAAGAAATGTTTGTCTATAAAGGTTTGTATGCTGTTGCGTATCTTTTAGAGCAGAGAAGAAGTTCTGGGTTCACGTCCACTTTACTGCCTGATGTGGCTAAAGGATTATGGTTTCTTTGATATTGCAGCCTAAATCCACACAACTAATGTCCATAAGCTATTGCAAAACATTTCATTTCTAATGAAGCAGCAACATATCTGTACTGATCTTGTCATTTTCATTCAAATAATGCCACCTAGAAGAACTGTGTGTGCAGCCATCATTGGCTTCAAGCTGGGAATGAGGTGGGATTTTCATGCTATTGCATACTGTTCATTACAAAACTGGTCTCTTAGTAGAGTGGCTGAGCTCTGGCTCCTAGGAAACCAGGAAATGTTTTCATTTAATATATCAAATCAGTAGTTCCCTTACATAAAAACATGGCATCCATTACTGATGTTTACATGATGTGATGTAAACATGTCGCTTAATGTAAACAATACACACTGGTTACCTACATCAGTTTTTCTCAGCAGCGATATGGCATGTACCTTTTTATGAAAGGTGTGTTTGTAATGTTCTTACTAGTAAATTCATTTATCCTTTTATGCATATTGAATACTCCTTAATTGTTCATAAAGGCAATACAAACATTCCATTGTGCTTTGATTAACTTAAAATATTTATTAAGGTCTGTTTAGGTATTAAATCATACCTAAACAGACCTTAGTGTAACGATTGGTGTCAGCACGCAGAGAGAATCTGATTATTGGTGATCTGCAGTATAACCAAGAATGCAGATATATACCTGATTATTGATGATCTGCAGAATCACCGATAATACAGATATATTGCTAACCTCTGGACACCTATTGGTATGTGAGGGTTTGGTGTAACAGTAGTACTTTGAGTAATGCACCTGCAGAGCAGGTGATAATAGACAGTAAAGAGACACTGCTCTGAGAGCACAGGAACCTTCCAGCAGCCTGAGACTCCTCAAAGGGTGGAGTCAGGCTAAAGACAGGGAAGGCCAGAGAGTGAGTGACACCAGAAGGTGGATGTCACTATCTGGTCTGGAGACTATCTCTTAATAGGAGAGATAGCTCTCAAGGTCGGGCTCGCCAGGTCGGCAACACACTGACAGATAAAGTACAAAGACAGAAGGCTGATTCGGTATCCAAGGCAAGCAGGGTCTGGCAACGGAATATCAGATATGCAAGGTACCGAATCAGAAGACAGAGGAGTAGTCAGAAAAGCAATAAGTCATAACAGATATCAAACAATGCCTAGTCTGGGTGCGAGGTCCGTGGTCTCAGCACCCTGGAACTAGTCTGAAGAATAACACAGATGATAATATAGTTCCCTAGTCTGGGTGCGAGGTCCGTGGTCTCAGCACCCTGGAACTAGTCTAAAATATAACACAAATGATAGTACAGTTCCCTAAGCTGGGTGTGAGGTCCTTGGTCTCTACACCCTGGAACTAGTCTGGAGTATAACACAAATCATAGTACAGTTTCCTAAGCTGGGTGTGAGGTCCTTAGTCTCTACACCCTGGAACTAGCTTGAGCATAAACAGAATAACAGTTCAAGTAATCTGGCTAAGTGTGAATTCCCAGGTCCACCTGGTTCAAACACACTGTTGGATCTGACTGAGGTCTGAGTGCTTCCACGTAGTGATCGCAACGGCAGACAACTTGCAACTGGCCAGCAGAAACTATATATGGAGTAGTGCTCTCCAGCACCACCCCTAATTGCTCAACCAATAGTATCCTGCTCAGGAGTCAGCTGATCGGCGTGGTCAGCTGACTCTCCCTGACTAGTATAAGAATTCTGCCTCTCAGCGCGCGCGCATGTATTCCTAAGCCTGTGTGCACTAACAGACCCAGCCACACCAGACACACGCTGCCGCGTGCAAACTGCCGCGCTGGGCGCGGAACCAGCCACCTGACTGTTGTTGCATGCTGCGGCTTTTCCGTGTTCCGCCCTGCCACTAGACACACGCTTCCGCGTGCAAACCGCCGCACTGGACGCGGAATCAGCCGCCTCCTCAGTAGCACACGCGGCGGCTTTTCCGCGATCTCTCACACTTAGTAAATATTTTAAGTTAATTAAAGCACAATGGAATGTTTCTTTTTTAATGTCAAAACTTACTACAGTTGATTCACTGTGACAAATGCAAGTCCTCCCTGAGCCCAACATAGGAACAGCAAGAAGTTTTAAATCAGGATGATACCATTTATTGGCTAACTAAAAATGAATAAAAATAAGCAAGCTTTCGGCCTTGCAGCCTTCGTCTGGCTTGTATCCTGTTAGTTTGCAGGCTGGTGGTACAGACAGCTTATATACATGCAACATCAAAAGGGAAAACAGATATTTTTTTCAAGCATAAATACATGTCATTGAGATGCCTTAATTCACACAGACCATCGACATGGGGTTAGAGGTTATTAGCTAAGATCCTGAGAGTGCCATCTGCGGAGATCAGGGCATGTGGAGGCTGGAATCAATCAATGCAGGACAGCAGCAGTAGTGTCTGGACAGGGGGGGCCTGCAGATGTGTGGATCAGCATGGGCTGGGAATTCACGTGTGGCCGAGGCATGCAGGCAGACAGAAATCCAATCCAAATGGAGGGGGGGGGGAGAACTGCAGCAGCTGGGCTGGGGCCAGGACCTTGGCACCGCTCCTCACGTCCTCTACGTTATGACGCATACGAGGGTACGCGTCACGCGTACCCTCGTATGCGTCATAACGTAGAGGACGTGAGGTCAGAGAAAGGGCGGAAGTACCACAAGGGTACTACCGCTGAACCGCCCGCTGCCCGGCCTCAACGCGTCACTCTCCTAGGCGGACTCCTCCTCCTCACTCACTCCACTGCCAGGCCAGCCACCGGTACTAGTATTAACTAGGGATGGGACGAATCCACAATTTTTTCGAATCCGAATCCGAATCTGAAAAGGTTCTCGAATATCTCGAACCTTTCAAATCCCGAATCTCACGAATCTTGTACAAAATAATTGTGTGATATATGGAAGAAACATAGTAAGGTACAGTACATTGTGCCCCTCAAAAAGACATACAGAATGCGAGTATATTACTACTTTTCTTACTGTAGCAAGATGTCTGTGGTGGTGTCTATTTCCTACTTTGGAGGCAGCTTGTGTGAGGCTCAGGCAACAGTAGCCATCAGCGAGTATCTGGCTTGTGTGGGACTTGGACTGCAGGCATTCATAAAGGGAGAAGGGTAGGAAAGGCTCATTAAGTTCAACCACCAAACCTTTTCTCAAAGAACAAGCACATGATAATCAAAATGACAGTATAGGTAGCTTCTGGTAAAGGTGCCCCCAGTATAGATAGTCAGGCATAGGTTCCCCCAGTATAGATAGACAGGTAGATAGGTCCCCCCCCAGTGTAGGTAGCCAGGCATAGGTCCCCCCAGTATAGGTAGCCAGGCATAGGTCCCCCCAGTATAGATAGCCAGGCATAGGTCCCCCCAGTATAGATAGCCAGGCATAGGTCCCCCCAGTATAGATAGCCAGGCATAGGTCCCCCCAGTATAGATAGCCAGGCATAGGTCCCCCCAGTATAGATAGCCAGGCATAGGTCCCCCCAGTGTAGGTAGCCAGGCATAGGTCCCCCCAGTATAGACAGCCAGGCATAGGTCCCCCAGTATAGATAGCCAGGCATAGGTCCCCCCAGTATAGACAGCCAGGCATAGGTCCCCCCAGTATAGATAGACAGGTAGATAGGTCCCCCCCCCCCAGTGTAGGTAGCCAGGCATAAGTCCCCCCAGTATAGATAGCCAGGCATAGGTCCCCCCTGGTATAGATAGCCAGGCATAGGTCCCCCCAGTATAGATAGCCAGGCATAGGTCCCCCCCAGTATAGATAGCCAGGCATAGGTCCCCCCAGTATAGATAGCCAGGCATAGGTCCCCCCAGTGTAGGTAGCCAGGCATAGGTCCCCCCAGTATAGACAGCCAGGCATAGGACCCCCCAGTATAGATAGCCAGGCATAGGTCCCCCCAGTATAGACAGCCAGGCATAGGTCCCCCCAGTATAGATAGACAGGTAGATAGGTCCCCCCCCCAGTGTAGGTAGCCAGGCATAAGTCCCCCCAGTATAGATAGCCAGGCATAGGTCCCCCCTGGTATAGATAGCCAGGCATAGGTCCCCCCAGTATAGATAGCCAGGCATAGGTCCCCCCCAGTATAGATAGCCAGGCATAGGTCCCCCCAGTATAGATAGCCAGGCATAGGTCCCCCCAGTATAGATAGACAGGTAGATAGGTCCCCCCCAGTGTAGGTAGCCAGGCATAGGTCCCCCCAGTATAGATAGCCAGGCATAGGTCCCCCCAGTGTAGGTAGCCAGGCATATGTCCCCCCAGTATAGATAGCCAGGCATAGGTCCCCCCAGTATAGGTAGCCAGGCATAGGTCCCCCCAGTATAGGTAGCCAGGCATAGGTCCCCCCAGTATAGATAGACAGGTAGATAGGTCCCCCCCCCCAGTGTAGGTAGCCAGGCATAGGTCCCCCCAGTATAGATAGCCAGGCATAGGTCCCCCCAGTATAGATAGCCAGGCATAGGTCCCCCCAGTATAGATAGCCAGGCATAGGTCCCCCCAGTATAGATAGACAGGTAGATAGGTCCCCCCCAGTGTAGGTAGCCAGGCATAGGTCCCCCCAGTATAGATAGCCAGGCATAGGTCCCCCCAGTGTAGGTAGCCAGGCATAGGTCCCCCCAGTATAGATAGCCAGGCATAGGTCCCCCCAGTATAGGTAGCCAGGCATAGGTCCCCCCAGTATAGGTAGCCAGGCATAGGTCCCCCCAGTATAGGTAGACAGGCATAGGTCCCCCCAGTATAGATAGCCAGGCATAGGTCCCCCCAGTATAGGTAGCCAGGCATAGGTCCCCCCAGTATAGACAGGTAGATAGGTCCCCCCCAGTGTAGGTAGCCAGGCATAGTTCCCCCCAGTATAGATAGCCAGACATAGGTCCCCCCAGTATAGGTAGCCAGGCATAGGTCCCCCCAGTATAGATAGCCAGGCATAGGTCCCCCCAGTATAGATAGCCAGGTAGATAGGTCCCCCCAGTATAGATAGCCAGGCATAGGTCCCTCCAGTGTAGGTAGCCAGGCATAGGTCCCCCCAGTATAGATAGCCAGGCATAGGTCCCCCCAGTATAGGTAGCCAGGCATAGGTCCCCCCAGTATAGGTAGCCAGGCATAGTTCCCCCCAGTATAGATAGCCAGGCATAGGTCCCCCCAGTATAGATAGCCAGGCATAGGTCCCCCCAGTATAGGTAGCCAGGCATAGGTCCCTTCAGTATAGATAGCCAGGTAGATAGGTCCTCCCCAGTATAGGTAGCCAGGCATAGGTCCCCCCAGTATAGATAACCAGGCATAGGTCCCCTAGTAGGCCGCCCGCCCGCCCGACCTCACGTAGGCCCGCACCCGACCTCCAGCCGACCACCAGCCGACCTCCACCAGCAATGTCCCCCACCAGCAACGTCCCCCACGGGTGCCCCCGGACATACTGTACCTGTCGCTGTTCTGTCCGTCCACGCCTTCCGATCTAGTCCGTCCGTCCACGCCGGGTCTTCTCCGCGAAAGCGACGTCTAGAGGCAGGGCAGCGTCAACGTCATCACGCGGGAGCAACGCGCGGATGGACGCGAGGTCGGAGGTGGTCGCGATGACGTCACAAGCGGCGCAGGTAATGTATACGCGTGCGACGAAATGTTGTGGCGGGTTGCGCGGATTCGTCGGATTCGAATGCGCGCAAATGGCCTGGGGATTTGAATCCACGAATCTCGAATCTTTCCTAAGATTCGATGGATTCGTGGATTCGCCGGATTCGAAGTCCCATCCCTAGTATTAACTTTCAACAAACTTTTGTTATGGGGAAGCGAGCAGAGGGGGGAGCGCTAGCGGAGGGGGTGGGGGGAATTTCCGACCCCCCCCCGCGATCGGGGCATGCTCCCCCCTTATGCCTGCGACCCCATAGGGGGGCCGTATTGCGGCATGTTCGGGTCCCCATTGACTTGCATTGAGTTCGGGGTTCGGGCCGAACATGCCGAACATCTGGCCCATGTTCGGCCTGTTCGGCCCGAACCCGAACATCCAGGTGTTCGCCCAACACTAGCTATAAGCAGCACATTACCTGCCCCACCAGGCTCCATAACACCCTGGACCACTGCTACACAGTCCACAAGGACGCATACAAGGCCACCCAGGGCGCCCCTTTGGGGAACTCCGATCACAATCTAATCCATCTGATCCCAACCTACAGGAGGTTCCTGGAGACTGCTAAACCCACTGTCAAGTCGGTCAAAAAGTGGACAGAAGAGGCTAAGCTGAAGCTGCAGGCGTGCTTTGATCTCACTGACTGGTCGTCCCTGGAGGCACCCACCCTGGACGAATGGTCAGAGAACGTCACCTCTTACATCAGCTTCTGTGAAGAAATGTGCATCCCCTCTAAGACCTTCAAGGCCTTCCCCAATAACAAGCCTTGGTTCAGTGATAAGCTGCGCCAGCTTCGTAAGCGTAAGGAACAAGCGCACAAGTCCGGCACCACAGAAGAATTCAGGGAGGCCAGGTACGCCCTGAAACGGGAACTGCGAGCTGCAAAGAGAGCTTACTCTGATAAGCTGGGACTCCGACTCCAGTCCAACAACTCGAGGGAGGTATGGCGAGGCCTCAGAGCGGTCACTAACTTTAAACCCCCTCCTCAACAGGTGACCCCGAGCACTCAACTGGCTGAGGAACTCAACGAGTTCTACTGCAGGTTCGAGCAACAGCCCCAGCAGCTCGGGTCCCTGGGGACGATGATGAGACCAGCGGCTCCCTACGCACCGAGAGACCAAGACATCGATGCACCGGTTGCAGTCCAGGAAGTGGAAGTTCTCAAGCTGCTTCACAAGCTCAACCCCAGGAAAGCCTCAGGCCCGGATGGTGTTTCAACAAACTGCCTAAGGACCTGTGCAGACCAGCTAGCCCCGGTGTTCACCTCTCTGTTCAGGAAGTCGCTAGCGGAAGGCACAGTCCCCTCCTGTCTCAAGAGGTCCACAATCATACCGGTCCCCAAAAAGCAAGGCAGCAGAGACCTCAACAACTTCAGACCCGTGGCCCTAACATCCACCATCATGAAGGTTTTGGAACGTCTAGTTCTCGCTCACCTCAAAGGCACCACTGATGCACTGCTAGACCCACTCCAATTCGCATACAGGGCCAACAGGTCCATAGAGGATGCAATAAATGTCGGCCTGGCATACATCATGGAGCACCTCGACAAGCCTGGCTCCTATGTCAGAGTCCTGTTCCTGGACTTTAGCTCGGCCTTCAACACGATCTGCCCAGACACCCTGGTCGACAATCTGGCGCAACTCGGCGTCGATCCCATGCTTCGGGCATGGATCAAGAGTTTCCTCTCGGACAGGACACAACAGGTCAAGCTCGGCAACTGCTCCTCTAGCGTGAGAACCACCAACACGGGGGCACCTCAAGGGTGTGTACTGTCCCCGCTTCTGTTCTCCTTGTACACAAATAACTGCACCTCCTCCTCGGACTCTGTCAAGGTCATTAAATTTGCTGATGACACTACAATCATTGGCCTTATCGGCAGCAACGGAGAACAAGACTACCGCAGTGAGATAGAGAGAATCTGCAATTGGTGCAAGAACAACAACCTTGTCCTAAATGCAACAAAGACGGTCGAGCTGATCGCTGACTTCAGGAAAAACCCTCCCACTCGCCCACCAGTCCACATAGGTGAGACCGAAGTCTCCAGAGTTTTATCAGTCCGGTTCCTTGGCAGAACCTTGTCGTCTGACCTAAAATGGAAGCTGAACACCATCACAATTCAGAAGAAGGCACAGCAGAGGCTATTTTTCCTGCGCCAACTCAAAAAATTTGGCATGCCTCGGGAGCTGCTCACCAGCTTCTACACCGCCACCACTGAATCCACACTTTGCTCCTCAGTCATCGTCTGGTATGCCAGCGCATCAGCTAGTGACAGACATAAACTGCAAAGAGTCATTGGTGAGGCGGAAAGGATCATTGGTTCGCCCCTGCCACCGCTTGAACTCCTTCACAAGGCAAGGATGAAGAAGAGGGCCACCTGGATCTCCCGCGACTCCTCCCACCCTGGCAGCCGCCTCTTTGAGCCCCTCCCATCTGGCCGGCGCTTCCGCACCATCCCATCCAAGACCACCAGGCGCAGGAATTCCTTCTTACCACAGGCTGTTCTGTTGCTGAACAACACAGACCCCTGACTTTCCACCTTCTAGTCTGCAACCAGCACGTCTGCCTCTGATGCGGCTATTTCACTTCTCCTCTGCATCCCTACTCACACTGCCTTTCTACAGCATTACTTTCCGCCTTCTCTCCTGCACTTTCCGCCTCCCTGGCAACTCCGACACTAATACCACTCCGAATGTTATGGTAATGTTATCGTACTGTTTATGCTGCTAGCCTGTTTAAACGTAGTTGTAAATGTACTGTATTGTTAAATGCTGTCAGCATATGTAAATGTAGCCGTGTGTGTAACATGTACAACTGTTGCTGTTGTATGTTGCCTAAGCCATGTGTACCACAAGCAATTCAGAGTACGGCTTCACCGTACTTGGCGAATAAATCCTTCTTGTATCTTGTATCTTGTATCTTGTTTACGCCATGCTCACAGACCTGGGATTAGGATTGACCCAGAGGTATCGTAAAGTCTTAATTCACAAGTTCAGCTAGAATGGCTGAGAAAGTTTAAATATCATCAGTCTCATACCAATATAAGAAGTTGTTGTCCTTATTCAAACCGTTCTGCACAGCTTTGAACCAATTTATAAATTTTGTTTCTGCTATTAATCGATCATTTGACGTTTTGAAGCCACCCTTCAGGGCAGTGACACGAAGATCATCCATGCTGTGTGTCAGGAATATATTGGGGTGCTTATGATGTAAGGATAATATTTTCATTTTTCTGTCTACTGGGTAAAACCTCAGATGTGTATTGGGCTTGGGTGTAATTGGTCACCTGGCCAGAGTAAACTAAAGTCTAATGTAATTCGGTATGTAGATGTCCATTACCTTTGCCCCATTGTCCAGCAGGGGAAACTGTGTGTACTGCTAATTAGCGGCCAATTGAGGAAGAATAGGCTGGTCGGCATGGCTTTTGAGTCTGGTGTCAGCCATTGTCCCATTATTCAAGGAAAGCCTGCTAGAGTCTTGGGGGCAGGGGGAAGCTGACACCTGAATGTTTGAAATGTATTTGACAGCCTACGGGAAATTATGGAAGGGGTGAAGTCCTTTTGATACCATTTTCTACCTGTGGAAATTGAATTATTGGTGGAGGTGCAACCTCCTTATCTTTGATCAGCTAGGAAGTACTGTCAACAATGGGGTTGTCACCTGTAACTTGGACTAGGGAAATCTTTTCATGTATGTGGATCTCTGAAAATCCCATTTATGTCTGAGAACTGAGACAGGAAAAAGCCGTAATCAAGTTTTCACCTGCAGTTGAAAGGCTCACTTCACAATCTTTGATGTATGGACTTTTACCTGGAAATGGAATATGTCTGAGATTTAATTAAAACCTAGTTCCTCCCCTCCCCAAGGAAGTTGCAGCCTACAGGCGTAGCTCAGAGTATAAAAAGCAGAGGCGGATGCCTAGTGACTGTCTTCTTTCGGAGGTAGCGAATAGCTAGGGAGGATCGCGACTCCTGGTCGAACCGGCGTCCTCCCGTCAAACAACGTTCTAACCTAAGCTGGTAACGTTCTTTTTTCCCCCGTTTATTTTTACGCAAATATCCGTGTGTGGTATCTTTGTAACTCTTAATTGTGTAACTTTTTTACTTTGTCTTTTTGTAATCTTTTTGTATATATTAAGTTCTGCATTGTTCTATGTTTTTCTAGAATATTAAATTATTATTTAATAAGTTTGACTTCTGCCGTACTAAACTAACACTCATAGCCTAGAAGAGACTGAAGTGTAACCGTGTATAAGTTCATGCCTAATTGTACGCTTGAGCAACACTACCGTATGAAATTGTAATTGCATTGTGTGTGGGGGCGTTTGTCATACGTTGGCCTAAGCGCGCAGCTGACCCAACGTACGAACAACGCCAGTGCGAGTAGCGACAGCAGAGTGGCTAGCAGTATCGTTCGGAACGACTGTTAGTGGGTCTTTGCTTCACGACAGTGTAAGATTGCAACTGTGTGTGTGTGTGGGTGCGTGGCGTTCCCGTATTTGGCCTAAGCGCAAAGCTGACCCAAATACGAAAACGCAGATTGCGTATTGAGCACTCAATAGCTGAGTGAACGTGTCTAGCAACGCTAGTGGTGGCAGTGGGAAGTGTTTGAGGGGTTCCAGCCGCGGGCCGGTTCCTGACACTGTGTCCATTGGATCGAAAGTGTGTAGCAACTGGGAGTCCAGATTTGGTATCATTAATAGTGTGCCTCTGTCCATTCATACGTTTGCGCAGAGTTTGTCCAGTTTCTCCCACGTACAGAACATTACATTAAGGCATTTAGCACACATGATCAGATATACCAGATTGATGGAACCTCTAACCCCATGTCGATGGTCTGTGTGAATTAAGGCATCTCAATGACATGTATTTATGCTTGAAAAAAATATCTGTTTTCCCTTTTGATGTTGCATGTATATAAGCTGTCTGTACCACCAGCCTGCAAACTAACAGGATACAAGCCAGACGAAGGTTGCAAGGCCGAAAGCTTGCTTATTTTTATTCATTTTTAGTTTGCCAATAAATGGTTTCATCCTGATTTAAAACTTCTTGCTTTTACTGATGGCTAACACGGTACAATACCCTACTGCTACAACATAGGAACATAGCAGTGGTTGGATAGTGTACTGGTTAAAGGTTCTGCCTCTGACACAGGAGACCTGGGTTCAAATCTTGGCTCTTTCTGTTTAGTAATTTCCAATACTAACGTCAGTAAGCCAGCACCTATTCAGTAAGGCATTCCTTGGGTAAGACTCCTTTTTCTTTATATTTTAATTTTCTTTTTATAAAAACCATACCCAAAAAGTAATACTGTAACTTGAAGGTGAGATATTGGAAGCAAAAAAATTAGACACGCATAAAGATGCAAATGACTTTTGCCAGGGCCAAATTGTGAGAGCTAGAGGATTCAGAATCTGCGAATTGCAATGTGGGGTGTTCCTAGCAATGCAGTGGTTAGTACCTGCCAAAAAAACTTATTGATCCATATAGGGTGAAAAGGAAAACCTACCTGTCCTAATCCTACAAGAGTTACTGCAGCATGAACGTGATTCTGATCATACCAAAAGGTTGTCAGAATGCACAGAGCAAGGTAGCTCACTGCAAATGCAATCATGTTGCTGCAGACTAGTCACGGTGCCCAAGCGGACACTTGTCCATTGCGGCAAGTGTGTACAAGATGCCAGTGAGATTCAGAAAAAGACCATGGAGCAGTGAAAAAAAAGGTGACTTGGTCTGAAAAATCACACTTTTTCAGGCCTCTGAATTCTCCAGATCTCAATCCAGTTGAGCATCTGTGGAATGTGCTAGAAAAGCATGACCTATTCATTTGGCCTCATCGTGCAACATACAAAGTGTAAATTATCGGCTGCTAACATCTTGGTGAAAGATACCTTCTGAGCAAATGCAAAGCAAAACCCCCCAAAACTCCACAAAGGTGTGGGAAACTGGGGCTTTGGGAGCTCACTCCTCTCTGCTCCATCCCAGGGTCCTCCTCCTGAACTTCCCTGCAACACTTGCAGAGTTATGCAGCAGAACATGGTGTTATACCTGCTGCAGTGGCAGATCAGGGCCAGGATCCTCTCCTATTCTTATAGCCACTATGCCGGGTACAGTGCTGATATCCATGTACGGCTCCAGATACATGTCGGTAGCCATACCTAAGTGTTAGCACAGTGCCCGACAAAGTGATGAGAAGAGGAGAGGACCGTAAATCCGACTTGCCGCTTGCACAGATATAATACCATGCTCCACTGTGCTACTCTGCATATGGGAAGAGGGTGTCTTGGTGAGGGATGCGGTAATGTTGGCCACACTTGGTATTGGGAGTAGGCTACATTTTCTTTGAGGGGTAAGGAGAGGGGTAATATACTGATCACCCTTGTTGTCAGAAAGACACTTTTGTGAGGGAGAGGTTTGATGTTGAGGGATACTATACTAGCCTTTGTGGGGGTGGGAAGGGGGATGAAGGAGGAGAAGTGATATACCGGCTACACTTGCTATTGGAGGGGAGGGGTGTTAGACTGGTCACACTTGCAATGTGGGAGGCCCCATGTGTTCTAGCTAAACCCCGCTTCTTCTTTAGACTCCATGCCTTGATGAGTTAGAGCTATTTGGATGTAAATCGGGAGGGAAACCTACCGTATATAACATAAGGCAAATACTTTTAATATGTTGGCAGATAATATAACAAAAGCTATGAATTTATCTGAACATTTTTCATTTTTTATAGCTTTTTCCATTTCCTTCTACCTGTTTGTTTATATAATATCTGGTTAGACTGCAGTTTGTTTTCTTTGCTCTTACATGTAGCAATTTCCACATAATAAGGCTTTGACCAGGATTGGCTGTAGATTCTATCACTAGCACCAGTAAATGGCTATTTATAAAGATAGCGGTGACACAAACTATATGCTAATTCCAGAGAGGTCAGCAGGAGACGTGCATCTGAGAAGAACATCAAGCTAAGATAAATTGTAGACACGAGATAGCTTCTTCTTGAATATGTATTCACAGGTCCTTCCCATCTCTGCTGCAAGATTATGTAAATACTGCTGAAGCCCATAACGACCCCTGGCAGCAACAAATTAGATAAAATTATTTTTCACATTCAACGCAACTTATCCAACTCAGCCAGCATGCAAGCAGGCTGAAGACTGACGTGCGACATCTTCTACCTTCTACTCCTCGGAGCTACAGAACCCTTATTTCCAGAGATAAACACAATATTATATACAGCCTCAAAGTGCATCTCAAGATGAGACGCTTGCAACATACTGTAGCCATTATAGGGGATGGTTATGGGAATGACATACAGTTTGATTTATTTTACACATTTTTAGTATTTCAAAAAATATGGCTGGTAATTTTATATTTTAAAAGAGACAGAATGAGCTGAATGAAAAATATATGGATGTATAAAGCAATTTCCATCCTCCTCTTTATCCACACGTATTCCAAAGTGATTGGAATAAACATTATTGCCTTAGTAAAGTTATAATGATGCTATTATATACTTTACCCTACCAACAGCTGCAGTGTGTATTGAAATGTCCATAAAAAAAAAAAACGTTGTCTGATCTTGGGCTTTAAAGGAAGTGGAAGTGGAAATAAACTGATGAGATAAAACATTGTACCTATCCTCCTACTACTAAAAATGACTGTTTAGATATCCCCCAATTCTATTTTGTATTTAAATCTACTTTTTAAGTTTTTTTCTTTGCTCAATGACACATTTGTTGAAGTATGCCAGAGACAAAATATATGAACTCTTGACCCTCTTTATTTTTTTTTCTGCTGTCAGAAGCCACTTTCTGCTAGGAAAGAGCTTTATGGTTGTAATTCCTTATCAGTTAGGGTTACTATTTTCCGACCCAGTCCCGACCCGGCAGAAACTGTCACTTTCATACCTAATTTTTAACTAATTTTTAACTCTTACAGGCAGAAAAGAAGGAGCACAGCATAGTTATTTGCGTGCTTGGCACTGTACATACAAATATTGCTGATGAAGAATCTAATTGGGTGGAAGCCCCCTTCTCTTGCCTGGCTCTGTTGAGATGGTGGCACTCTCCTCTATTCTGTATATTTTTACATGTATACCTATTCAAATCCTGAATCTTGACCCTTGACACATAACATTTTCTATTTTACCTGGAAATACTGTACAAGTATTGCTCAAGCAATAAACTCCTAATATAATAGTATATTACGGGGCTTGTTAAATGGCTCACTTAGAGCTAATTAAAGGTAATTTGAGTATGTAGACTAATTCTGATTCTGATAAAGATAAGGATAATTCTTAATGTACAACACAATAAATGAGATGGGAATAACTATAAACTAAACCCTCAGCCAATTGTGATGGCCGAAACCCCAATTTCCATTTAAGTAGTCACATTCTCAACATTAATACGCTTCCTTGATACTCGTAATTAATGGAGTAAAATAATTTCTACATAAAACATTCCTTCAAAAAAACTTTTCAAGGGCCAAATATTTCATCTACTTGCTACCTCTGCATATCAAAGTATTTAGACACCTCCTTTCAAGTTTCTGAGGCCTAGCTATGCAGCAGGCATGCCTGCTTCCTAATTTCACCCCTCTTTGTGCAACACTGTCATTGATTCTCCTTTCTATGAAAAAAGGATGAGAGTGCTTTCCAGGACAAAGCATCAGATGACACTTCCTCAAAGACTTTCAAGTAAGAAGGCTTTTATCTTTTCCCATATAAAGTGCAGAAGACTATGAAAGCAGGAAAATACCATATAAATGACATAAAAGTTTGATACAGTTATAATATTGAGAGACTAAAATGGGTAATGTCAGTCTCTAAATAAAGTATCACCTACAGTATGAGAGGAAACTGTGTAACATGATTATGGAAACCTGTACTGCACTTTGGGCTCTTATTATTTAATGTACGCATAAGTAGCACTTAAAGGACCACTATAACACATTTACAGTTTATTTTGTAAAGACACAATAATAAATGCAGCATTTCAATATGCATTGGTGTATTTTTTGGCTTTAGAATCAGAAAGTAGCCTTAGCTGACTAGCAGTGTGTTATCACCACAGCAGTAGTCAGGTGTGTGTGGTCTAGTGTTAGTCATGGAATGTATCAGAAGGTATAACAACAAAAGTTATGTAGGTGATACCTTTGATGACTAACTGTACAAAAGTTCTTTGCAAGCTTTCAAAACTTTAAGGGCCTGTTTCCACTACACACTGATTCTGGATGCAGAAAACTGACTCCAATGAATGCCTATAGGCAGGGCCGGATTTGTACTCTTTACCGCCCTAGGCCACTGTCACCAGCCGCCCCCCTTCAGTATAGGTAGCGAGATGACCTCTCCCCCCTTCCCTCTAGTGTAGGTAGCGAGATGACCCCTTCCCCTTTCCCTCCAGTATAGGTAGCCAGATGACCCCCCCCCTTCCCTCCAGTATAGGTAGCCAGGTGACTCCTCCCCCTTTCCCGTCAGTATAGGTAGCCAGATAACTCCCTTAATCCCTCCTTTTCCCACCCCCCTTTCAGTATAGGTAGCAAGCTCGCCTTCATACCGCAGCAGCCATCAGTGTCACTCATTTCTCCACTCGTCTCCAGTGCCAAAGCTTCCTCTTCCTTTCCGTCTCCAATGCTGCCCAAGTCCATAGCCGTCGGCCACAATGCAAACGTGCACAGAGAGCAAGGTGGCTGCTGCACAGGTTGCTGGCAGCAGAGTACCGCAGTCAGGCGCTCGCCTGATCTCCCTGCATTGCAGCATTTGCAAGCTTGCAAATGCTGCACCAGCTTAGCCTGCTGCTTTGGTGCCTTAGGCCATGGCCTAGGTGCCCTTGGCCTAAATCCGGCCCTGGAAATCTCCATCAGAAAAATCGCGTTTAATAGAAACAGGCCCATAGGCATTAATTGGAGTCTTTTTTTTTTCTCCTGTAACTTTATGTGAATGACTGCTGCTAGCAGCAATCATTCCCAATGGGATCAGTGCACTAGCATGCATATGCATGAGTGTGCACATGCACTATCGCAGCGTTTTTTAGTGCTGAACGCAAGTCTCACGTCCAGGAACCTGCAGTGTGGCTAATTTGGATATGAGACTTAAGGCCCAAGAACCAAAAGTGGTTAAAGGTATCACCTAAACAAGTTTTGTTGTTATGTCTTCGGATTCACGGCAGTAGTGTGATGGAACAGAACATGTTTGGCAGTAGATTCAAGAAGAGTAGGAGGCGCCCATAGACTTATATCAGCAGTAAGTAATATGGTAGTAATAAAGTCATAATAAAAAATATATAAAGGTGGGGCGTGGCCTGGCCGGCGAGCGAGATGGCGGCGTGAAGAGAGAGCTCCGCTCATGACTCCTCTTGATGCACTGCAGTCAGTGCTCTAGAAGCGATGGCGGGGAGAAATAACAAGCCGAACTCCATCCCTAAACCTCAGGGAGAAGAAAGACCCCAAACAAGCCGCAGTATACCTGCTATTTTCAAGCAGCAAAAGAATTCCTCGGTCAGCATGGCAACAGCCAACATGGCGCCCGCTTCCACAAGAGGCCCGGACCCACCCGATCTCACTGACGAGCAAACAACCTCTCCGGTAAGCACATCAGATATGTTCCAATATATGAAGCAACTTCCAACAATGCATGACATGATGTCTTTAGCCGCTGACATTAAAAACAGCATGATGGGCGCTGTGCATGAGATGAGGGAAGACCTCCAGGGCCTAGTCTCCAGAATGGGGGAGATAGAAAAAGCTGGAGTTAGCCGCGACGCTGCCATTGAGGAGCTGCAACTAGCAGCGGTCACGCACAACACCCAACTCATTGAACTAAACAGACAGATGGAAGACCTAGACAACAGAGGAAGGAGACACAACATAAGAGTGAAAGGCATACCGGAGTCGGTGGGTCCGGAGGATATACACTCGGCCTTACAATCCATCTTTAACAGTCTGCTAGACAGACCGAAAGAAAGTACTATAGTAATGGATAGGGCACACCGAGCACTGCGGCCGAAGGGGAAGGAAGGGACTACGCCACGAGACATTGTGTGCCACCTAGTTGATTTTACTATTAAAGAAGAAATAATGAAACAGGCCAGACTGCAGGACGCTATACTTTTCAACGCAGACGAAGTTAAGCTGTTTCAAGACCTCTCCCCTATAACTTTGCAGAACAGACGCGCGCTTAGGCCGCTACTAGACGAGCTACGGAAGGCCAACATCACCTACCAATGGCGGTTTCCTTTCGCTCTCTACGCTTTCAAAGATGGCGCCGCTGGCCTATTACGCATTCCGGAAGATCTGGAGAAGTTCTGTGATGAACTTGAGATTCCGTATACGGAAGTCCCGGAGTGGTACCAGGAATTCCGCCTTCCTAAAGTTCTGGGACAAATGCATGACAAAGGCGCTATCGTTCCCTTGAGGAGCTACACCACCAATCTCCCACGCAGATTCAGGGGCAGAGGCATGAGACCGAAACGAGGTACCCCGTATGGCGCATTCCGCAATCAGGAAAGAGAGAGACATACCCCGCAAAGGGACAGTGAATCTTCTACGGAACCATCCGGGGAGTGACTCACCGGGTGCCCTGCTTCGGGTAACGTTCGGAGTCTCACACAATGTACCACAAGATGGTTGATGTTCTCGAGCTGGTCTTCTCCTGTTTTTCTTTCCCTCTTTCCTTTCTTTAGCTCCGTGGACACTGCAATATGATTGTTAATTACCTGTGTTAAGATACATATGTTATATGGAAGTCCACTATGTGACAGATCATGGTTGCAATGTCTAATAATATTTCCTCCCTTATCCCCTGGATAAGAGGGGAATGATGAGTGGTCACTTCTCCCTTGAGGTTTATGGGCTGTGATTTGAATGTTATTCACTTTATTGTGCAGATATTCAGCCACTATCTGATGCCAAACCCTCTCCCTCTACCCTCTCTCACCCCCACCCCCCTTCCATCCCCATCCTTCCCCCCCTTCCCTACCTCAACCCCCCCCCCCCCTTCTCAATCCTCTTTCCCCCTCCCTCTCATCTTGGTGGTATTCTGCATTATTTCTGCATTGTTTTTGATAGTTGCGGAAAGATCGGTTTAATATTAGTGTTCGACTCCCCTAGCCTACATATATTACAAATGATTAATAATTGACTGCCTGCATTGAAAGGAGCCAATGAGAGCTAGCTGACAACTTTTTGGTTGATATAGTCTTTGTTAAAAATAATCTACGACTAATAGGTTGTTTATCTGCTCTCTCTGAGGTTATTTTATCTTTACCTCCAAGCTCTCACTGTTTCCTTCCAAAGTCTCGCGCTTGCTGGTTGGGTTAAATCCCCCAACTGGGGCTGGCTCGGCGGCTGACCCACTCCTCTCACGGGTGGGAGGGTGGGCTCCTGGTGAGCGGTCCCAACTATATCCCGAACGCACTCTGTGAGGGGCCTCCTGCAACTAGAGACCCCTCAGGGATTATTGTTCACCACTTCCTGACTCCGTGACACCCTTCGGGGTTTTCGCTTTGCGAATTCCTTGCAGGGTTTCGCAATTTAGAGTCAGCATTATATACCAGATAAGGGGGGCGTTCTCCTCTTGGCACGTTCTGTTTGGGCCACTATTACCTTTTGCTTGTACAAGCTAGTCCCTCTGAAATCTGCAATATTCTTATTGGTTCTTGCCAGCTTTGCTTTAAACATGGGACCCCTGCGTGTCACAACATATAATTTGAAAGGGCTAAATAACCCCAACAAAAGACACTCTCTTCTACGAGAGTTACACAAACTTAATTCTGATATTGGCATATTACAAGAGACCCATTTCAAATGAGGCCAAGTACCGCCCTTAAGAGATAAATACTACACACAGGTCTTCCATGCAACGGCACTAACTGGCAAGACCAAAGGGGTGTCAATTATCCTGCATAAAAAACTGAACTTTAGCTTAATGGATCAGCTCAAAGACGAAAATGGAAGATTTCTTTTTATTAAGGGTAAAATTGATCAAGAAATATACACAATAGCGTCAGTATACTCACCTAATACCAAACAGACACGCTTCTGGAGTTCTATCATCTACAAGTTAAGAGGATTTTGTGAAGGCACCTTGCTTATTGGTAGTGACATAAATGTCCCTCTCGAACCGGCTGTGGACACCTCTAACGGGAAATCATCCGTACCATACCACTCCATAGCTCAAATTAAAAAGTCCCTCATCTCCCTCCAACTACTAGACGCCTGGCGTTTAGCAAATCCCTCAGGAAGGGACTATACCTATTTCTCCCCACTACATAAGAAGTACTCACGAATAGACACTATTTTCCTGATGCAGAGAGATTTACATCGACTAATCTCAGCAGATGTGGGTATTCTCTCGATATCTGATCATGCACCAGTCACTATTGCTCTCCTTGATCCACAACCTACACATAAACAATGGATCTGGAGGCTAAATCCATCTTTGTTGACATACGAGGGAAACAAAGATAAAGTGGAGCGGACATTAAGAGAATACTTCCATCTAAATGATACTGATGACATTAAACCAATGACACTCTGGGAGGCCCACAAGCCGGTTATTAGAGGACTGTTTGTCCAGTTGGGGGCCCAAAAGAAGAGAGAGCTGGAAGCCATGCTAGATTTACAAATTCAGAGAATACGGACTCTAGAACTCCAACACAAAAAATCCCCAGTGGATTCTTTAGCGGAGGAACTAAAACAGGCCAGACAGACACTATTAGTAACTCTAAATAGAAAAGCAGAAAGGGCCTTTTTATATAGGAAAAAACTATTTTACGAAGAGGGCAACAAACCAGGCAAACTACTGGCCCGTACCTTAAGACAAAGGAAAATGGCTCTCCAGGTAAATGCGATCAAAAAAAGTGATGGCACCACAACTCAACACATAAAAGATATCGCAGATAGATTCAGACAGTTCTATAGCAAGCTCTATAATATCAACCCAGACCCTACACTCCAAAGGTCCCCCAAGGAAGCCATACAGGCTTTCTTACAAACCAATACCCTCCCGAAGCTGAGTGACCAGGCCTTGGAGGAGATGGAGGGCAGCATAACCAATGATGAACTCACTCTGGCGCTGAAGCAATCAGCAACAGGTAAAAGCCCAGGCCCTGATGGACTAACCATACAATATTATAAAAAGTTCCGAGATATGCTGTCCCCCTATTTCCTGAAGGCCTTTAATTCAGTCCCGAAAGACGACAAACACTCCTTAGACCTCTTAGAAGCACACATAACAGTGATTCACAAAGAGGGTAAAGACCCTCAAGACTGCTCTGGATATAGGCCGATCTCTCTTTTAAACAACGACCTGAAATTGTTTGCAAAAATTCTTGCCAATCGTCTCATTATACATATCCCACACCTGATTACAAAAGACCAAACTGGATTTGTCCCTGGACGCGAAGCCAGGGACAACACCATTAAAACACTAGATATCCAGTGGTGGCTTTCTCGGCACTCGGTGGGCGGACTCCTTCTCTCCACTGATGCCGAGAAGGCCTTCGACCGGGTCTCATGGGACTATATAGGGGCCCTTCTCGATGTTATTGGGCTGGGCCAGAGTATGAAAGGATGGATCTCCCTCCTTTATACAGATCCTAATGCTAGGGTAAAAGTAAACTGTACCCTTTCTGACCGTTTTACACTCCACAACGGTACGAGACAGGGGTGCCCTCTCTCCCCACTCATCTTCATACTTTCCTTGGAACCCTTTTTAAACGCCATACGGAAGAATCCAAATATCCATGGTGTACGTATTGGAACCAGGGAATATAAAGTAGCAGCCTTTGCGGATGACATGATTTTCTATGTAACACAACCCCTGATCTCGATTCCCAACCTTCTGAAAGAGTTCAAAATCTTTGGAGAACTCTCCAACTTAAAGATTAATTTTCAAAAATCTATTGCGATGAATATCTCTCTCCAAGAGAAAACTGTAGAGATCTGCAAGAGCAGTTTCCCCTTCACTTGGACTTCAACATCTTTTAGATATTTGGGAATCCAGATCACAAGACACCTTAAAGACCTCTTTAAATGTAATTACCATCCCTTAGCAACACAACTTCATTCGTCTGTAGATGAGTGGGGAGAGAGACCACTATCGTGGTTCGGCCGTATAGCCAGTTTAAAGATGACAGCTTTGCCACGCATACTTTATGTCTTTCAGACAGTCCCTATCTCTCTGCCCAGGACATGGCTTAAAGATATGCAGAAATCACTAGTGAAATTTGTCTGGGCGGGTAAACCCCCCAGAATACACCATCACAAGCTCACATACCCCAAACCCAAAGGCGGACTAGGCCTTCCAGATTTGACATGCTACTACCACGCCTCTCTCCTTTCTAGAGTAGTAGATTGGCACTGCAACACTGACTCAAAAGACTGGGTTACTTTGGAGAACGAAAGTTTTGAGATCCCTCTCAAATGGCTTCCTTGGACAAAGACTTCTGACATATCCAAACCGTTACTATCACATTTAATTGACCACCCCTTATTAGCTCCAATTTTCCAAAAATGTCACTCAATATTCTCCACTTCAAATCTTTCCTCCATCCCAAGCCCATTATCTTCGATTAGAATGAATAGAACATTCCCCCCAGGTGAACAACCGAAATTCTTAAAAAACTGCTCTCCATTCCCAGATTTGCTGGTGAAGGACTTACTAACGGAGACATCTCCCCCATCAATGAAACCTCTGGTTGCTCTCAATGCTGACTTGGATCAGCCAATTCCCTTTTGGGCCTTCCTCCAAATTCGCAGCTACATAACCTCTCTCACCTCAAAGGACACGTACACAAGAGCCCTTACACCCTTAGAACTCATGTGTAGGCAAGCTAATCCTCAGAGACACTTACTGTCTAAACTATACCTAGATTTATTATTAGGGAAGGCCTCACCCCCTTTTCTCTTCTTAGAGAAATGGGAAACCATTCTAAGTAGAACAGTTGATGGAGAGGACTGGACGAAAGTATGCAACCTAGTCCATAAAAGCTCTATGAATGTCACAATGCAAGAATGCAACTTTAAACTTTTAGCTTGTTGGTACCGCACTCCGGTCCTCCTCAACAAAATCTACAACTCTCAATCAGCATTATGCTGGAGATGCACCACTCATCCGGGAGACATTCTCCATATATGGTGGTCTTGCCCTCTCATAAACACCTACTGGAAATCTATACAAAAGTGGATCAAAACCATTGCAGAATTTGACATACCTTGGGCCCCGGAAGCCTTTCTTTTTCACCTTATGCCTGGTACAGGCAAAGGATACAAAGGATCCCTGCCCTGTCACCTTCTTAACGCAGCAAAAGCCTGCATACCAGTCTTGTGGAGATCAACTAACCCCCCTTCAGTAAAGATGTGGCTGGAAAGGGTCCAAAGCATAGTAAACATAGAAGAATGAATCTCTTTAAAGCAGGAAAAATCGGATAAATTCACTAGAACCTGGGCGCTATGGTATGATTTTACAGACAAAGAGAGTTATAAAAACATTATGAGAAATGGATGAAACAAAACAGTCCTAATTTTTCTGGTGACTCTGGCTCCCTCTCTCCTATCCGCCTCCTCAAGATTTGTGGGGAAACCCCCACCTGGACAATATTTATTATTTATTTAGTTGAAACAACAAGAGGCCTCTACCGTGCCATGGGGAGACAAGACCCATTAATACTTGTCGCTATTGGTGTGTACACACCTAACCCCCCCCCCCTTTGTCAATCTAACCAATTGTTAGAGTAACCCAAGCAGTAACACGTCCCATTGATGCTGATCTGAAGTAGTAATACTGGGGTAGAATTAACAGAGGATGCTAGAGAATGAGGACTCATTTTCTTCGCATTAGGATGATACTACTTTGACGCCTCCCCAAACATGCCAACCTTCCTTCTGATGTTGAACTCTGTATTATGTGATAAGATGTACCTGCTTACTATGATGTTCCTTCTGTATAGCTCCAGATTATGATTGGAGTGTTGCATTTAACCTGATGCAGTTGTATCTGTACTCTATCTGCTGTCTCAATAAAAGATTGTTTAAAAAAAAAATAAAAAATATATAAAATAAAAAATAAATAAAAAATGTTTTCTTGTTCCTACCTTGTTCCTACCATTTTTACGTTATTTTCAGGATCGAAATCGCGGCGGCCTCAATTTCGATCACGAAAATAGCGAAAACTAAAAGGTGTAGGGTGGCGATTTATATATCGTTGGAAAGAAGAGAGAGAGAGCTTCAAAATGGTATGCATCTTTCCATAGTTACTGCACTGCTTGGAGTCCCTTACATAATAATAAGCATGTCCTAGAATTAGCAACGTTTGTTTTGTTGGAGGTTCCAACGTTTACCGAAAACTTTCTAGCAAATTATGATGTCTGCATTGACAGAAAACAATTCTGAATAAAAATGTTTTAATATGTTTCTTTTCATCATCATCAGTTGTTTTTTTTTTTTTTATTCCGTTATTTCCCTATTGTGTAATACAGGAATTTCAAAGAGTAAGCCTATTGTAATAGAAAATAAAATAAAAAACAAAAACATGATATTCCTGTAAGATACAGGCATTACCTTCACAAATCTTCCTTACTTTGGATTCATGTGGGTTATGAAGCTGGACAATGGTGGACTCAGGTTGCTTGGTCTCTAAGGCTTTTAGAAAAGCTGGACATTTTCATTGATGGCAGGAATCAGCTACGAGAGGCATTCATACATATGTTCTGAAAACAGAAAAAAAAATGCAAAGTGCAAGTTAATCAGCTTGTTAGACATTTGTATGTAAAATTTTAAAATCATTCATTTTTAAGTAGGAATTACTAACCAATGGTTAGTAGTCCACTGGCTGGTAGAGGTTTTTTTTTCCCCACCAGCTTCTCAGTACCTCACAGTGCTACTGCTTGTGGTGTAATAATACTTTAGAAAGCACAATGTAGCTGTCCAAACACTAGCATTTTCAGAAGTTGCCAATTATGAAATCCGTCGCGAGATGCCAAATGCATATCATGATTGGTTCAGTGTGAACTTGCACTTAAAAACCTACGCTGCTTGACCCCCCCCCCCCCCAAAACAAAATGTGTATATATATATATATATATATATATATATATATATATATATATATATATATATATATATATATATATATATATATATATATATATTACTGATGGGCTGGCATTGTCTGGGTATGTATTTGGCTGGTGTTGGCTCTGGCAACTTTTTCAAACACTAACACTCAATGTCCTAGTTTGTGAGCTTTGCAGTCTTTGGCATCAATAATTTGCACTGAAATGAAACAAATCTGATTGGCTGTGGCTCCACCCACTTTTTTGAATTTGAAACCCAGTCACCCAATCACCAACTGTATCAGGTTTGAGGCTTGTGCCATTAACGATGCAAGAATGGCAGCAATTAAACATTCCCCTTGAAAAGCAATAGGTGAATTTAATTTGGCTTTTGTAGGCTTCACCCACTTTTCTGAATATTAATCCAAATCACCCAGTGACCAACTGTGTAAAGTTGAATTTTTGGACAAAGCTCTCACAAGTTATATTACCCAGAAGTCTTCAAGTTACATCTCAAGTGTCACCAAATAAAAACCTTTTGCAGTATGTGGATAATAAGTTTGAGGAAAAAGTCACCAAAACTGCCAAGAACCAGAGAGAATCCATTTATAAATATGCTCGAATGACTTTTTCTTTGTTTGAATGAAGTGGAGGAACAGAGAGTCTCCAGAGAGCTTTGCATGCCTGGCCTTCATAAAATCCACTGAGGTTAAGGAGATGCCTTCAGGTAAATCTTATGTCAGTTTGTCTATTGCTATACAATGCTAAGATGGTTGCACTATAATGCAGGTCCCTTCTGGGTGCATCTATCAAACTTCTGTAACCGGGAGCATTCTGCACATGCATAGTACAACTTCTCTGTGGACTACATATGCGCAGAACCTTCCCGGTGACAGAAGCACAATTAATGGAGGCGCGGAGGGGACCGCGTATGCACAGTAACCTGCGACCAAGCCGGGTCCAAGATTTTTCTGAGGGGGACAGTGTCATAATGGAGGGGACCCCAAAGACACTGAGGGGCCTCAAAGACTACAGGGAGCTAAAAGAAGCCCCAGGTAAGAAAAAGCCATCTTTTCATTCCAGTTCATGTGCGCTTTAACCACTTTACCCCCGCCCTTACGAATTTCTCCGTCCCTTTTTCCATCCTTTAACTCCCAGGGATGGAGAAATTCGTACTTTCCGCGCTCCCGCCGTTGCCCGCGCTCCCGCTCGCTGTAGCGCGCACTCCCGCTCGTAAACACGCCTCCCGCCGCTCGCCCGGAGATCAATGAAAATCCATTCCCGTTCGTTGATCTAAGCCCCGCAATGATCCGCTGCTTTTCCGCTAAGCAGCGCGATCATTGTGAAAAAAAAAAACGTAACTGTTGCCATCTTGTGGCCAAATAGTAAAACTACACCCTAAACTCATTACCTCCCACACTCCCCATTTTTTTTTTTTTTTGTATTTAAAAAAAAATTAAAAAATGTACAATTAAAAAAAACATAAATAGTTACCTTAGACACTGAACTTTTTAAATTTTTATGTCAGGAGGGTACAACACTGTTACTTTATAAACTATGGGCTTGTAATTAGGGATGGATGCAAAACTGAAAAAAATGCACCTTTATTTCCAAATAAAATATTGGCGCCAAACATTGTGATAGGGACATAATTTAAACGGTTTTATAACCGGGACGCATGGGCAAATACATTTCATGGGTTTTAATTACAGTAGCATGCATTATTTAAAAACTATAATGACCGAAAACTGAAAAATAATTAATTTGTTCCCACATTTTTCCTATTTTCCCATTAAAACATATTTAGAATAAAATAATTCTTGGCATAATGTCCCACCTAAAGAAAGCCTAATTGGTGGCGGAAAAAACAAGATATAGTTCATTTAATTGTGATTAGTAATGATAAAGTTATAGACGAATGAATGGAAGGAGCACTGAAAGGTGAAAATTGCTCTGGTGCTCAAGGGGTAAAACCCCTCAGTGGTGAGTGGTTAATACATCACACTGTGATAGTTATTTTTGATAGGATGAAAAATTGCTATGATAATATGGTTGTTATCGCAGAGATGTGAACATGCCCATACAATTGTGTGTGGAATGGTGATTAGAGTGTGGATAATTTATTAACATTTGATGAATGTAGACAACACTGGAAAACAGGTCATCCAGAAAGCCACTCGCCTTGCAGTGCTGCGGCCCCAGCCCAGATTAATCTGCATGGAGTATGTAGGTCCTCTCCATGTCTGAGTAGGTTTCCTCAGAGCAGAGCACTTTGGTTTCCTGCCACTTCCCAGAAACATACAGATAAATGAATAGTCCTCCCACAAAACTGGCCTTAGACCGTGATGGACATATGACAATGTTAGGTATGAGATTGTGAGCTCCTCTGAGGGATAGCTAATGACAAGGCTATGTACTCCATAAAATGTTGCAGATGACGTCAGATCTACATATATACAAAATGAACAAACAAAAGAGATGGAATCTGGCTTCCAACTTGCCATTTTTTTCTCTATGACAAGTGTTAACTCCCCTGAGCTGAACTGGAACTTTGCACAGCACTTATCAGATTCAGGAGGCCAATGATTGAAACCCTGGCAACTTATACATTAATCTGCTGACAGATGATCAGTCATTAATTTTCAAATCTCAATAGCCCCATCCAAAATCCCACTTCCTGTATAGCAAAAATTGCACCAAAGCTGAAAGCCATGTTCATCTTTGTTCATGGGTAGAGATGCTGAATTGATTTTTAACATCAGATCATGAATAAGAAATTCATTCAGAAAAAAAACAACTGCATACGGGAATTCTTCACTTCATGAATTTTCTTTGTTTCAATTAAATCACCACTGCAATACAAATCTGAGATGATTTTGCAGTGTACATTATTCATATTGGAAACCAAATCTCAGTATGTTTTGTGTAGAGCCCCCATCATCTTCTCTCCATGCCGCTAAAACAGCTGCTGAACACAACAGAAGCCTAAATATAGCTCAAAGTACAAAAGTGTCATGCACAGCCTATGATTTTTTATAGTGTGTTACTTCAAGACTGTCTGTTTGTAAGAAGGCTGTTAAGCTGAGCCCTGGTATGGGCCTCATAGACAAATGAATATGGACAGTGGCATAACAAAGGAGCTTGGGGTCCCAGTGCAAGCTTTACATGGGGTCCCAACCACTATATTAATATGGAGCCCCAAAACCTACCAAGGACAGCTGCAGTATCTAAAATGTGTAATTGGACTAAGGTTTGTTAACCACTTCCGTACCAGCAGTCTCTGACCCCTTAAGGATCAGAGACTGCTGGTACCGAAGAAGGTTGCCTCCGGACGAATTGCCGCACATACCCACTGCTCCTGTCGGTCACATCGCTCCTCCATCCCCACAGGCCGCCCGCTCACAGTCGTTACGACGGCAGAGCTGTGTGAGAAGATCAGGAGCTGCTTTGATTGGCTCCTGACGCTGTCCATCAATGTAAGCCAATGGGATTGGCTTACAGTGATGACATGGCCTGGAGCCAATGAAATTGGCTCCTGACTGGCTCACACAGCTCTGCCGTCATATTGACGAGATATGCAGCATTGAGAAAGCAACGCTTTCTACACCCTGGCAGCGGTAAGGGGATCAAAACGGCGTAGATTTCAATCATTAAGGTCCAGAAGGGGTTTAGGATTACTACTATTCAATGCACATATAGAGGTATTCATTACCAGCACAGAACCAGTGAAAAGCTAATAAGATCGATGAATGAGGGCCCCTAGTGGGCCCTCTAGTCCAGGGGCCTCAGTCTGGTCACAACCTCTGCATCCTCTATTGCTACGCCACTTGATACGGAGTTGTCAACACTTTCTATTGAACTAAGAACACTGTTGTGTTAGCGATTAGATTACAGCAAAGTGTATCATTGTGTGATACACAGGGACATCAGACTGTGCATAAACAGCACTGTCCGATGGGCACACTAATGCGCTTGGCAGCAGTGCATTCTCAAAAAGAACTGCTGTATATAACACATGTGCAATTAATTTGTATGCGTAATGCATGGCTTCCTACGTTGCTGAGCAAAGTGTAGTGGGCTCAGGTCTTTACCAAGTAGTATTTCCCCATGTAAAGAGACCACCTTCCACCCTCTGCACAGTTGCACAGGCCAGAGTATGACATCATGGTTCCTTGCACAACATCGGTGCATAGCAACACAGACAGAAGCAATGATAGCTCTATGGGGTTATCACAATGCTCCCGGTGTGATATGACGGCTTCCATCAGGGCAACGTAGGAGATACTCTTGTGATCAGGACAATGCGCTGGCAGTGAGGTTTACTTTCATGTTAATGTAAGCCTCACTGTTCGCTTGTTTTGTACCGTTAAAGTGCGATACCACTTTTAGTAACCGTTGCAGTGCGACTGAAAAACATCAGGTTGCAACGGAAAGTAAGAAGTATGAATGGGCCTAAGATATCAAAGCGGATGTGTTTCAGCTTTGATTAGAAGTTCAGATGTGCTTTAAATCACCTGTTCGTGTGTGTGTGTGTGTGTGTGTGTGTGTGTACAGTATATATGTATATATATATATATATATATATATATATATATATATATATATATACACAGTGGCTTTCAAAAGTATTCGGCCCCCTTGAAATTTTCCACATTTTGTCTTATTACTGCCACACACAGGAATCAATTTTATTGGAATTCCACGTGAAGGACCCATACAAAGTGGTGTACACGTGAGAAGTGGAACGAAAATCATACATGACTCCAAATTTTTTTTAACAAATTAATAACTGCAAAGTGGGGTGTGCGTAATTATTCAGCCCAATTTGGTATGAGTGCAGTCAGTTGCCCATAGACATACCTGATGAGTGCTAATGACTAAATACAGTGCACCTGTAATCTAATGTCAGTACAAATACAGCTGCTCTGTGACGGCCTCAGAGGTTGTCTAAGAGAATATTGGGAGCAACAACACCACGAAGTCCAAAGAACACATCAGACAGGTCAGGGATAAAAATATGAAAGAGAGCAGTGGGCGCACTGGTGAAAAAAAGCAGCCTAGGTCAGAAATCTCAGGGTCAGTCCTCAAACCCCAACAGCTCAGAGTCAATGTAAACACTAGGAGGACCTGAGCGCCAGGTCCTCCTAGTGTTTACATTGAGGTCAGGGATAAAGTTATTGAGAAATTTAAAGCAGGCTTAGGCTACAAAAATATTTCCAAAGCCTTGAACATCCCATGGAGCACTGTTCGAGCGATCATTCAGAAATGGAAGGAGTATGGCACAACTGTAAACCTACCAAGACAAGGCCGTCCACCTAAACTCACAGGCCGAACAAGGAGAGCGCTGATCAGAAATGCAATCAAGAGGCCCATGGTGACTCTGGACGAGCTGCAGAGATCTACAGCTCAGGTGGGGGAATCTGTCCATAGGACAACTATTAGTCGTGCACTGCACAAAGTTGGTTCTTATGGAAGAGTGACAAGAAGAAAGTCATTGTTAACAGAAAAGCATAAGAAGTCCCATTTGCAGTTTGCCACAAGCCATGTGACGGACACAGCAAACATGTGGAAGAAGGTGCTCTGGTTGGATGAGACCAAAATGGAATTTTTTGGCCAAAATGCAAAACGCTATGTGTGGCAGAAAACTAACAATGCACATTACTCAGAACACACCATCCCCACTGTCAAATATCGTGGTGGCAGCATCATGCTCTGGGGTTGCTTCTCTTCAGCAGGGACAGGGAAGCTGGTTAAAGTTGATGGGAAGATGGATGGAGCCAAATACAGGGCAATCTTGGAAGAAAACCTCTTGGAGTCTGCAAAAGACTTGAGACTGGGGCGGAGGTTCACCTTCCAGCAGGACAATAACCCTAAACATAAAGCCAAGGCAACAATGGAATGGTTTAAAACAAATCATATCCATGTGTTAGAATGGCCCAGTCAAAGTCCAGATCTAAATCCAATCGAGAATCTGTGACAAGATCTGAAAACTGCTGTTCACAAACGCTGTCCATCTAATCTGACTGAGCTGGAGCGTGTTTTGCAAAGAAGAATGGGCAAGGATTTCAGTCTCTAGATGTGCAAAGCTGGTAGAGACATACCCTAAAAGACTGGCAACTGTAATTGCAGCAAAATGTGGTTCTACAAAGTATTGACTCAGGGGGCTGAATAATTACGCTCACCCCACTTTGCAGTTATTGAGTTGTAAAAAATGTTTGGAATAATGTATGATTTTCGTTCCACTTCTCACGTGTACACCACTTTGTATTGGTCTTTCACGTGGAATTCCAATAAAATTGATTCATGTTTTTGGCAGTAATGTGAACAAATGTGGAAAACTTCAAGGGGGTCGAATACTTTTTGCAAGCCACTGTATACAGTGGTGTGAAAAACTATTTGCCCCCTTCCTGACTTCTTATTCTTTTGCATGTTTGTCACACTTAAATGTTTCTGCTCATCAAAAACCGTTAACCATTAGTTAAAGATAACATAATTGAACACAAAATGCAGTTTTAAATGATGGTTTTTATTATTTAGTGAGAAAAAAAACTCAAAACCTACATGGCCTTGTGTGAAAAAGAAATTGCCCCCTGAACCTAATAACTGGTTGGGCCACCCTTAGCAGCAATAACTGCAACCAAGCATTTGCGATAACTTGCAACAAGTCTTTTACAGCGCTCTGGAGGAATTTTGGCCCACTCATCTTTGCAGAATTGTTGTAATTCAGCTTTATTTGAGGGTTTTCTAGCATGAACTGCCTTTTTAAGCTCAATAGGATTCAGGTCAGGGCTCTGACTAGGCCACTCCAAAGTCTTCATTTTGTTTTTCTTCAGCCATTCAGAGGTGGATTTGCTGGTGTCTTTTGGGTCATTGTCCTGCTGCAGAACCCAAGATCGCTTCAGCTTGAGTTGACGAACAGATGGTCGGACATTCTCCTTCAGGATTTTTTGGTAGACAGTAGAATTCATGGTTCCATCTATCACAGCAAGCCTTCCAGGTCCTGAAGCAGCAAAACAGCCCCAGACCATCACACTACCACCACCATATTTTACTGTTGGTATGATGTTCTTTTGCTGAAATGCTGTGTTACTTCTACGACAGATTTAACAGGACACGCACCTTCCAAAAAGTTCAACTTTTGTCTCGTCGGTCCACAAGGTATTTTCCCACAAGTCTTGGCAATCATTGAGATTTTTTTTAGCAAAATTGAGACGAGCCTTAATGTTCTTTTTGCTTAAAAGTGGTTTGCGCCTTGGATATCTGCCATGCAGGCCGTTTTTGCCCAGTCTCTTTCTTATGGTGGAGTTGTGAACACTGACCTTAATTGAGGAAAGTGAGGCATGCAGTTCTTTAGATGTTGTCCTGGGGTCTTTTGTGGCCTCTCGGATGAGTTTTCTCTGCGCTCTTGGGGTAATTTTGGTTGGCCAGCCACTCCTGGGAAGGTTCATCACTGTTCCATGGTTTTGCCATTTGTGGATAATGGCTCTCACTGTGGTTCGCTGGAGTCCCAAAGCTTTAGAAATGGCTTTATAACTTTTACCAGACTGATAGATCTCAATTACAGTACTTTTGTTCTCATTTGTTCCTGAATTTCTTTGTATCTTGGCATGTCTAGCTTTTGAGGTGCTTTTAGTCTACTTCTCTGTGTCAGATAGCTCCTATTTAAGTGATTTCTTGATTGAAACAGGTGTGGCAGTAATCAGGCCTGGGGGTGACTACAGAAATTGAACTCAGGTGTGATAAACCATAGTTAAGTTATTTTTTAACAAGGGGGGCAATCACTTTTTCACACAGGGCCATGTAGGTTTTCAGTTTTTTTCCTCACTAAATAATAAAAACCATCATTTAAAACTGCATTTTGTGTTCAATTATGTTATCTTTGACTAATAGTTAACGTTTTTTGATGAGCAGAAACATTTAAGTGTGACAAACATGTAAAAGAATAAGAAATCAGGAAGGGGGCAAATAGTTTTTCACACCACTGTATGTATGTATATATATATATATATATATATATATATATATATATATATATATATATATATATATATATATATATATATATATATATATATATATATATGTGTAATACTGTATGTAGCCTTGTCAAGATTTACCTGCTTTCCTTACTCAGCTGTGTGTAGTTGGTGATACATGAAAATATCTTTCTTATTACTATTACACTTGTGCCATGCAAAGCTTTGTTGTCGGTTCTGCAAAATTGCACTGCTTTAAAAAAATGGCTTTATGTAGTCAAGGATCCCGAGTTAAGATAATGTCCTTCATGTTTATTCTCATCAAAGAAATCATGATTGTGTTCTATGGCAAGATACTGCGCAACCTTGAAGGAACCATTAAACTGAAGGTGACTCAGGCATTAATATCATATTGTAAAATCACTCAGCTATTGATTCACCGCACATCCTGTCAGCTGCACGTAAAATTAATTCAAGCTCTGGAACATCTTCAATTCAAAAGACAAAAAGGCCATTTTTGTACTGTAGATAAAAAAAATATAAAAATAATAAAACCACTTACCAAAATACAGGAGTGCTGGAATGCTTAGACAGGTAATTATTAAAAAATGAATATGGCTTAGGAACCTTGTGCCTATAATCTAGACCTAAAATGATGACATATCTATCCGATGTCAGCTCTGTGTAGCCTCTGGATGTTCAGAACTGATAGAAGGGAAATATGCCAAATTAGCCTTGTATGGTTTCTTTAGATACATCTGCAGTAACAATGGATCTACAGTTCTCTCCTGCTTTACGTGAGGAGAGTCTCCAGCAAGATCTTTAACTGGCTGCAAGGTACAAAGATAACTGTTTCATTGTTTCATACCAGAAATTGGACTTGCTTGAGGTTAAGCTTTATGGACACAATATTTGTAAGGAAGACCTGGGATGTGTCAGTATCTTTAAGGGAGGCTGCTGCTCAAAGTGGCGGTTGGACATGAAAGAGGGGGATCCAAAAGAAATAGAGAATATATAAATGGGGACCACTTGGACGAGGAGAACTGTCACCCAACTTAGCTGTACATGAAGAAAAGGAGGGTTCAGAAATCCCCCCCCCTCCCTTTGAAAATTCTGGGTTTGCCCACGATCAAGTCTGTCTGGGGCCTGTCATGAAATTATTTATAAGGGTATATGTGATTGTGTGTAGTATGTTTTTGAGACAGATTATTATGGTGGCAGTATTTTATTTCTGTGCGTTTGTGTGTGTGGTTATTATATAAATTAAGCAAGTCAGGAGTAGGGTGCACCACACTGGTTTTAGGTAAGCAATTGATCCCTGCATAGGTTTGTATGGCATCGAGAAGTGCAAAGATAACAATGGCAATGTTATGAGTTGAACAAAATTTGGTTGTTAAAGGCTGTTCTTTGTCAGATTGAGTATCTGTTGTAGGGAATAGTAGGGCAGTTAGGAGCAGCCTATCATAGATGGTGGTATAGCTCTGTAGTGCATTGAGCAGCCTATCATAGATGGTAGCATAGATCTGTAGTGCATTGAGCAGCCTATCATAGATGGTAGCATAGATCTGTAGTGCATTGAGCCGCCTATCATTGATGGTGGCATTGATCTGTAGTGCATTGTGCAGCCTATCAAAGATGTTGGCAAAGGTTTGTAGTGCATTGAGGAGTTAAAGTAGTGGTGTTCCAATCCATATTTTATCAGATTTTGATGGAATGTAATAAAATATCTAGTGGTACTTTTGATAAATGGTTGATATCACAGAGATACTGTTTACTTGAACTACCATCAATTACATAGTGTGTAGATAGTGGGGTTGTGTAGTGTCTAATGTGTAGACAGCAGGGTTAGGCTATGTACAAACAAAGGGATCTGTGGGCAATTTACTGTATTTGGGTGATCGATCTTTTTGATGGATTTTCCAAAATGTAACTTATCATTTGGGAAAGCAAGTACACTGTAAATGTGTACAATAGATTTTCCAATGGATCCTTTGTTTTCTTAAAGAGGTACATTTATTGGAGGAACCCCTCCCTTCCTTTCATATTGCCGGGACAGAATCCGACAAACTGGTGGAGTAGGTGGTGTCCGGCAAAGGAGGAATTGCTAATGGCTGCCACCTGTATAACCCTAGTTGTGAAAAGAGAAGGATGAAAAGCATGCACTGAAATGCTCATAGGCTTGAACGAGTGTTTATTTATATGTGTATGTGTCAGAGTGGTGCAATTAAATATTTTGAATTAAAAAAATGTTTGGTTTGGGTCCGCTTTAAAGTTTGCTGAGTTTTTGTGTATATACAATTTGCTGTACCAATTGATATTTGAAAGAATGCTAGATTGCAATGCTAGGAAATGGTAAATTATTGGTTATTTCTGATCTGTTGTGTAAATACTAGGCAAACAGCAATGCAGTAGTCTAACCCAAGGCAGAAAAATAGTCTGACTTCTATTATTCTTCCTACTTTGAGAGTGACACTCCTAACTATCCCAACCACCAGCTAATGTTTCAGGGAAAGCAAGTTGTACTGCAGCTCCAATCAGTTTTGGCTCATGAAACAGATATTTTGTCCATCACTTTGATTACACTGTTCTAAAATGGAGAATCTATTTTAAGATCTGCCTGCTGACATTCAAGGCTCTACACAAGGCTCTACAGATCTATTGGAACTATATGTCCCCCATGCACCCTCCGCTCTGCCAACAAGATGAATTCGGTTATCCGGTTATGGATAGCACGGTGGCGTAGTGGTTAGCTCTCTCGCCTTGCAGCGCTGGGTCCCAGGTTCGAATCCCAGCCAGGGCACTATCTGCAAAGAGTTTGTATGTTCTCTCCGTGTCTGCGTGGGTTTCCTCCGGGCACTCCGGTTTCCTCCCACATTCCAAAAACATACGGATAAGTTAATTGGCTCCCCCTAAAATTGGCCCTAGACTACAGTACTTACACTACATAATATAGACATATGGAAATGGTAGGGATTAGATTGTGAGCTCCTTTGAGGGACAGTTAGTGACAAGATATATATATATATACATTGTACAGCGCTGCGTAATATGTCGGCGCTATATAAATACTAAATAATAATAATATTCCCAGGATAATATTCCCACTTAAAAACATTTAGTATTCGGGTCTTTTCCTATGCAGCCCCCACTCTATGGAACTCACTTCCACAATCAGTACGAGTGACTACTTCTCTGGACAACTTTAAAGGGAAGGTTCAAGCAAAATAAAAAATGGAGTTTCACTTACCTGGTGCTTCTACCAGCCCCATGCAGCCATCCTGTGCCCCTGTAGTCACTCACTGCTGCTCCAGTCCCCCGCTGGCAGCTTGCCGACCTCGGAGGTCGGCGGGACGCATTGCGTACATTTTTACGCATTCCTGCTAGTCCAGGAACATAAAAACATACAATTTACGCGTTACTGGTTCAATGCGTAAATTTTTACGCATTGAACCAGTAATGCGTAAAAATGTATGTGTTAATGTTCCTGCACTAGCGGGAATGCGTAAAAATGTACGCAATGTGGCCAGCTGACCTCCGAGGTCGGCAAGCTGCCAGCGGGGGACTGGAGCAGCAGTGAGTGACTACGAGGGCACAGGATGGCTGCATGGGGCTGGTAGAAGCACCAGGTAAGTGAAACCCATTTTTTTATTTTGCTTGGACATTCCCTTTAAGAAAAGGCTAAAAACCCACTTCTTCTCCCGAGCCTTTGAGACTGTATAATTCAGGGTTACAGTGCTTTGAGTCCCCAGGGAGAAAAGCGCTATAACATATAACTATTATTTATTCACTTTTCAACCTTTCTAACCATTGCTGCTAGAATTTGCCCACCCCTGTTCGATTTAGGGTTTAGCTAGGTTTGAAGTTTGCTCTTGTGTGAAGTCAAGCAAGGAGTGGCTGGTGGGCACTACAAAAGGCCATCCCTGCCTGGTCAAGACAAAGCTTAGATTAACCTTATCAACTCTGTGGATAATGGAGGGGGATGTTCTAACAAGATAAGTGTCTGCCTGGAATAGCATATTATATGTTATTGTATTACAATGCAACCACAAGACTGACCAAATTTCAGCCTGCGCTGAAAGGTAAGGATCCAGAGTTTGGCTATCATGCTGCAGAATGGTGTGCTAACCATTTCAGTTCAGGATACCTTCCACTTTGTGCAAGTCACTGATCCTGGATCCAGAAAAATAGCCCCAGGCTTTCACACTTAGGTACTCCTCCATGTTTGACAGTTGATGTCACACACTAAGGAACCATCCATTCGCCTCCTTGACGATGTATAAAAATTCAGGATGACAAACCGAAGTTTTCCTGTTTTGATTCATCAGTCGATAATACCTTCTTCCAGTCTTTAGTAGACCAATGACAATCATTTCTCAGTAGGAAAGACTCACACTTTTGATGGTCTGTCTCTTTTCCTTTGGTAATAGTCTTTTTCTCACCATTTTTTATAAAACACACTACTTTCTGCAGTTTTCAAATATTTATGAGGGTGTGGTACCACAGTATGTTCCAACACCACCTTTGTGCAGATAGAGCGGGTTGTAAGTAATCGGATAAAGTTGGGACACTTGTAGAAACTAGTAGCAACAATTTTGGAAGCTTGATGATCATCAGCTATTGCTGGAGAACAGCTGTAAGTTATTAACCTATTTCTTGTTCCCTGTAAAAATACATTTTGCATATTTCAAAGAAAATGACTAAAGCTAAGTACACACTTGTTAGATGTGGTAAATGATCAGTATCTTTTTGATATGGATCATTAACCACCTTGTGTTACTCAATATAAGATCGCACATCAGCAGAGATCTAATCTAATACCTCTCTTTCCACTGTAGCTACAGCTAGGAGCTTTGTATTGCCTACTGCAGCACAACAGCACAAAGCTATGGAGCCAGGGGTGTAACAATAGACCCTGCAAGGGATACAGCCGCAGGGGGGCCCAGAAGCCACAGGGGGCCTCATGGGGGGAGAAGTTTCTTTTCCCTGTCTTGAGAGACTGAAAACTAATGTATTGCTATGCTTTTTTTAGTAGGAGGGCTTTTTGGCCCCTTTTATCCCCCTATGCATTCCTAGTAGTTTGGGTCACCCTGAGCTGTTTGATTACTCTGTTGTACTGGTCCAAGCCCTATTTCATACAGCCTTATCAATCCCTGCTATGTACTGATGAGGACCAAAAGTCCGAAACAGGCTGTCTACATGTTGGTTTTTATATGGCTGTGTAAAATTTAAAGCTATAGGCTTGCTATACACCAGCAGTTCTGGATGCTTGCTTGATTACCAAGGGCGAAAAGGGATATTTTGCATATTCAGTAGTAGTGCATTGTGGGTAACCACAAATGTTCACTTATAGCTGATTTATTGCAGATTTCCTTCTGTTTTAAGAAGGCAAATACACCAAGCTTTGCTTTTTTTAGTAGGAGGGCTTTTTGGTCCCTTTTATCCCCCTATACATTCCTAGTAGTTTGGGTCACCCTAAGCTGCTTGTTTACTCTGTTTAAAAGGTCTAGAGAGACAGATAATATGATATTGTTGGACCATATCATGCAAGCGCTTTGTTTCCCTTCTTACACCACCCACCGGAAACTGCTCTGTTGTGCCCATCATCCCTCCTTCCTCCTCCATAACAAAAAAATGTGTCACCGGGATGTAGCGTAGCAAGGCATCTGTACAGCGCCTTGGCTAAAACTAAATGGTTGCTCAGGGCACCTCAATGTTCTTCTTGGAAGGGGCGCCAGGAGGCGTTGTGAAGCTATGCCCCCAAATTGCTGTGAAGCTCTGCCCCAAACCCTGAGAAGTAATGCTTTCCCTTTGTATATGCTGGAGAGATGACTTACATCAACCCTTGCCTCAAACTTGGCCAAAATCCTGGAGGAGGGGGCACCAAAGTCAAATTTTACTCAGGTCACTGGCTGTGAAACCTAAGGCCAGGCAGGCCTGAGGAACTGAGTCTCGATCAATACATGTGACAATCACTATGCATATGTGCATACTTTAATAGTCAGACGACCTGTGAAAGATTCAAACAGCTCTGCTCACTGCAGGGAATCAAATTCAAAGACAAATAAAAGATTTGTTAGCACAGCAGCTCAGTTTTGTCCTTGCTCTCTCTACACTTTAGATTAAACAGCTAAATGTGAATGCTTTTTAAATGGAAATTCACAGACCAAACATGAATATCCATGTAAGAAAACCGGTTCCTATAGCAGCTTGCCTATGCTGAACTCCCTGCAGTATGGGGAAGGGTGGGAGGCTGTTTATACTACATAAAGCTGTAATGATGAGCATGGCATTTTATGGCATTCACGTCCTCCTTCTTGGAAATTGATTTGCCTATTAAATGCATGGGGAAATAACTATTACTGTTGCATTTCTCAATTCCAAGCAATCGCTGTCCTCAGAAACATAAGTGATACATTGCTTCAGTCAGCAAGTCTTAACATACATAGCAGAGGCCTGATTGTTCTGCATTACTGCAAACTGGCTAAAGTATTTTTTTTGTTTTTTGGACTGGCTGAGTAGGAATGTTTACAAGCTGAATATATTTAGACTTACTTTGGAGCAGTAATAATTTATGCAAAAAGGCATCTTCAGCAAATGAAGTACTTGGAAAATAAAATTATTATTTGTGTATGCCATTAAGTTCTGGGCAATTCAGTCTACGGCTAAACCCTTTGGTAGATGTTATTTAGTGAAAGACACTTTGGCGCCCCTTTACAGATTTTGCAAAGAGAGCGCTAGAGGCAAGTATATCATGCTGGATACTGTAATGCAGCGATTTATTCCAGTCACGATATACAGCTAGGTCCTTTCAGAGCCGGATTAAGGCTAGATGGAGCCCTAGGCTAGGTAGCAGCTTTGAGCACCCTTACATCACTAACATACTTAAGTGTTAAATCATAAACATAAATGTTATCCTAGTGATGGTAAGCCGACAGGCACGTATCACTGGCCTGCCATATGCAGATTAGCCCATAGACATATCTGCATAAAGTGTGCAATATTTACTAAAATAGGACCTATTGACCATAGTTAAGGAGGTGCAGCATGGCATATGTTTATCTGCTGCCCACACCTTTGCTGAGCGACTATTTAGCATATCGAAGAGAGGGTGAAGCGATTGAACACCTTGAAAAAAAAACACACAAAAAACACAAAGACAACAAGAGCCCAATATGTCATTAGGTTAGGAGGATTAAACAGAAAGTAAGTATACTCACAAAGGTGGGTTGCAGCAAGGGGCAACCAACCACATGAAGCAGATGGAGAACTATGACCATCACCACTCGGGTACTCTAGGTGTCCCTGGATGAAAGTAGGTCATACTCTTGGAAAAGGTATTAGGTACTGCAGATGGCATAGCTAGGGGTTTTTAGCACCTGGGGACAAAGTCAGTTTTTGCGCCCCCTCGTGACAAGGTGTGAACCATAAGGGGCTCCATCATGCTTTCCCAGAGATGTTTGAGTTTTAGATTAATTTCCTGCATGTCCGATCTGCACCTAAGAACAGGATCGATTTTCAGATGAACAATGTACGAAATCGATCCTGTTCTCCATCAGTAGCAGATGGGACATGCCGGAAATGATCAATTTGACCCATCCACCTGGCAGGAAATTGCATCATGTGTACCAGGTATTAGAAAGTTGGGAGATACGCAGAAATACACATGATCTACTTTGCTGATGCAAACATAGCAAGCACTGATTACAGCAGGGAGATAAAATAAAACTAAACTCCGGGGCAGAGAGCAGGAGGAAGCAGCGGAGAAGATTGGATCCTTCCACCATCTTTCATAGACTCTTCCTCAGGGACGCATCAGGGAAAGTAAAACCTTTAAACTGCCCCCCCCCCCCCCCCCACTTCCGATGCTGCATCCAAATGGCTAAGCCACTGTAGTCCCCCACACACACAGGCACCAGAAGGGGGAGGTGTAACTGACAACAGGTGTGAAGAGGTACTCACTACCTCAGGCCAATAAAAGTGCCAGTGTTATATTGCTGAATAGCATGGCAATATAACAGTGGCACCTTTATTGGCCAACGGAAGTGGGCTTGTACCACTTCACTATATCTTATTTGTGTAATTGGAGAGGTAAGCCACCACTAGTTTTTCTATTTTATTTTGTTAAAGAGGAACTGGTGCGAAAATCCTAACATTTAAAACACATACAAATAAGAAGCATGTTTCTTCCAGAGTAAAATGAGCCATACATTACTTTTCTCCTATGTTGCTGTCACTTACGGTAGGTAGTAGAAATCTGACATTACCGACAGGTTTTGGGTTAGTCCATCTCTTCATGGGGGATTCTCAACATGGCCTTTATTCTTTATAAAGTCATTCCCTGAAAAAGATTTATACACTGATGCTGGCCAGCCTCCCTGCTCACTGCACACTTTTTTTGGCAGTTGGATGGAGCAATTGCCATTAACTAAGTGCTTTTAAAAATAAAGAAAACCCTGAGAAACTCCCCCCCCCCCATAAAGAGATGGACTAACCCAAAACCTGTCGATAATGTCAGATTTCTACTACTTACTGTAAGTGACAGCAACATAGGAGAAAAGTAATTTATGGCTCATTTTACTCTGGAACGAACATACTTCTTATTTGTGTGTGTTTACATGTATTTTAAATTTTAAGATTTTCACGACCGAGGTCCTTTAACTAAATGTTATTCATCCTGGACACCTTTTCACCCTAGTTGTGACAATTTAGCATGCAAACCTTCAAAAATAACATGGAAATCCTAAAGGGTTGCCACAACGTCCCTGAGAGTTCCAGTGATCGTGTGGGGTAATAGTTATGCCAGTGCATAGTGATTGATGTACCACCTTGCCCCACGCAAGTACAATCAAAATGTCAGTATATAGCATTCCAAGCTGCGCTCACCAAAAGCCTATGAAACCTAAAATACAAACAAACACACTTCCCATAGTGTAATTCTGCTTCAGCAGCAATATAACATATAAGGGAAGAGCCTCAGTGGGGGAGCTTGGAATGACATTTTAATCGCACTGAGAAATTTCTGCTGCAGCTACCTCGGAGTCTGTATGTAGCACAAGAAATTGAGTATGGGACTATATTGGCGCAGTTTTGCAATCAAATTTAAGCAGAGTTAATTATTTACCATAAGAGAGAGGAGGTGGGAGAGGACAGGTGGTCCCGCTGACAAGGAAAGACTAGCATGTGCACACCCTCCCTGTCCTTAGATCGTCTATGATTGCATCATGCGTGGGTAATAATACAATAGGGGGACAGTCTGTACAACCTTCCTTCCAGTAAAACTGCACTGGCAATTTTGTAATCTTTTATAGGGTAAGTCAGAAATATGTCTGAGCATGTATTTCTGTGCATATTAAGGGTATAGCCAAATCATGCTTCCATATAATATAGGACAGTCATTATTTGATGTCTGAACTCAGCCTGAATGTTCATGTACTCTGCAAGTATTAACACTCTACACTAAGGGCCTGTTTCCACTGCACGCAGATTGGATGCAGAAAAACTGACTCCAATGAAAGCCTATGGGCCTGTTTCCACTAAACGCAGTTTTTCTGATGCAGATTTTCCCATAGGCATTCATTGGAGTCAGTTTTTCTGCATCCATTCTGCATCCAATCTGCGTGCAGTGGAAACAGGCCCTTAGACTCTTACTACCTGCATATAGCAGCCCCATACAGTTTCATAAACACTAATCATTGCCATTATTATGTGTAATGCACATGCGCAAAACACTCCTGTCCGCGGGAGTGCGATCAGGGTGCGCAGTAGCAGGCGACTGGCAGCAACAGGCCAGCTTTCCGGGGGTTACCGCTGCTGGCCGGAAGGGATCAGAAGGACGTTGTGAGCACAAGTCAACTTGCAGGAGGCTGCAAGAAGCCCCAGGTAAGTTAAAATCATTTTTTTTTAGACTTAAATATTCCTTTAAAGGACCTCTTTCGTGAATGAGGAAAAAAATAAAAAGGGGTTTATGCATAAACTATTAAACAGCCTTCTAAAATAGTGTAAAAAGTTTTTTTTTTTAAATGAATGGTTTCATCAATACAACATGAAATGTAAACAGTGATGGATGACGGACTGTGAGGCTGATCCATTTGTTAGGGGTGTTTTTTTTTTTTTTTTTACTTTCATTTCACAAATATAACTGCTGCCTACTTGTAATCCATTGCTGGCAGGAATCGCCGTTACAGCTGTTATAATAATATGTAATTTATTTTACTTAAAGGAATACTATCGATACCCAAGTGTTCTAAAATGACAATGTACAAATAATGTCTAAGTAGCTGTGTAAACATTTTCCTATTTTTAATGTTAAATATCAGAGACAAAAGTTGTAATTTATTGAGGGTAGGATTTAGCTATATTGGGACAAATCAATTACAGAAGGGGTGTCTGCTTCAATGCACAGCCAGAGTTGCATATCAGACTACATAAAGCAAATATCAAACATATCAAACTCTGAAAGCAAAAACAATATGAAAAAGCTGTGACAATTAGTTACATTTCCTCTGCTCTTTTCAGACACTTCAGTCAGAAACAGAGTTTCCAACAGCTGCAGCTCCTGTGTCCTGTCTCTCTCTGTCACACACAGAGCAACACATAGGGCTTGATTCACAAAGCGGTGCTAACCTACTTAGTACGTGTAAAGTCTTGAGACGTGCTAACCAGGGTGCTAATTAGGTTAGCACCGGATTTTTCAATTGATTAACCTACTTAGCACCCTGGTTAGCACGTCTAAAGACTTTAGACGTGCTAAGTAGGTTAGCACCGCATAGTGAATCAAGCCCATAGAGTTAACTGATCAAGTGTGAGTGGAATTTCCCCTCTCCTCATGCCGTCAGTTTTGGCATCAGTAAACTTTGAATGTATTTTGCTAACAGTAAACAAAGAAGTTGCTACTAAAATGTATACACCAGTACTTAGCAGCACTTTCCAAACAATTCCTGTGTCAATTGAAAAAAATATGTGAATCGATAGTATTCCTTTAAGTTTTATACTAGCATGTCACATCAAGTGTACAGACTAGTATACACTGTAACTTAGTGTCTATACTGACAGTAAACTATCTGGAGTGTGTGCTAGAGGCATAAGTAAAACTCTTAGGACCCATAGCAATATTCCGATGAGGACCCAGTGTAGCAATAGCACTCTTGCTCATTCATGGATATGACTGGATGCAGCAGTATACAGTCACATAATGTATAGAAGAGAACAAAAAGCATGCAGTCCTGTATATTGAAAGGTACAACACGACCCTTTCTATTACACCTCAAAAGCAAAGTGTTTAGGAAAGATGCTGAAAAGCTTAGCACAGCTTCCATCAGACTCTACATTTGTTACTACTTACAGGGGGAAAAAAATGCCCGTCACCCCTCCTGGGAGTATACTTGCATAACAGCTACATCATGGTGTGTGTTGGAAAATGGAAAAAATGTGCTTCTGATATCCCTCCCCTTCCTGTCAGGGGCGTAACTAGACTTAACAGGCCCCCCCTGCAAAAATTGTAGCACGGGGCGCCCTTGGTACTCAAACCCCATGCAGGTCACGTAATCGGAAGCCAGCGAATGGCAGCACAGAGTGTTCTGCTGTTAAGCAGTGTCTGCAAGCAGGAAAGAATTACACACACTATTGCACACAGTTTTTGCAAACAAACAGGGATTTTTTTTTTTTGCTCACTGGCTGCAGTAGTGGTTGGAGAAAAGGAGGAGGGCCCCTCAGGGACAGAGGAGGACACAGGGAGACAAGAGGTACAAGGGAGCATGAGGTACAAAGGGGGCATAATCCACAAGATGCCCCATTCACCATGGATGCAATGCGCCAGGTTTAGTGTATATATATATATATATATATATATATATATATATATATATACATATATATATATATATATATATATATATATATATATATATATATATATATATATATATATATATATATTTCCCCTGGTGTTTGTCCTCTAAACCTAGGTGTGCCTTATGGTCAGGAGCATCTTATAGCCTGAAAAATATGGTACATATCAGAATCAATTTATTTTGCCAAGTAAGTTTGCACTTACAAGGAATTTGTCTTGGCAGTTGCGTAACAATAAATGTACATATAAAATGTACATTTCTCCCAGAGTAAAATGCACTATAGAGTACTTGTTTCCTATGTCACTATCATTTACAATAGGCAATGAAAATCTGACAGATCTGTCAGGTTTTAGACTAGTCCTTCTCATGGGGCATTCTCAGTTATTTCTTTATTTACAAAACAACTTACTGAACTGCATTGCTCAATCCAACTGCCAAGGTAGTGTGGAAACGAGCAGGAAAGCTGGCAGGATCATTGTACAGATCTTTTCCAGGGAGTACTTTTGTAGAGAATAAAGTTAATACTGAGAATCTCTCATGAGGAGAAGGACTAGTGTGTCTACTACCTACTGTGAGTGACGGCAACATAAGAGAAAAGTAATTTACAGTGCATTTCACTCTGGCAGAAATATATATTTATATGTATGTAATTTTACAATTTTTTGTGATAGTGGTCCTTTAATTTTTTTAGTCCACTGATCAGCATCCCAAAATCAATATTTTTAACTGGCAGACATTAAATGCTGAGCCTAGAAGCCTGGTGTCAGCAATGTAGAGCTGCACTTCTGAGAACATGAACATGCTCTGATGCACAAATACAAATCAACACCAGCAAGCGTGGAGCACCAGCAGCCCTATGACAGTATGATGCACGCTGGAATAGACCATATGTTTTTCCAAGACATAAACCACGCCACATTGACCTAGGGAGAGATACCTGAAAGTGTCCACACTCACACTGGGTAAAAACATAAATCTGCAGTTTTAGTCGATCAGGTATGTTATATTCTACTAGTAGACCCAAGCCCGTTTAAAAACGGGCTCTAGGTCTTTTTTTACCGCCGCCGCCAGTCACTGCACATGCGCGCACCTGCCGTGCATGCCTGTCACGCACCTAACGCGCACACGCAACTGCCCACCCACCTCGCTCCCTGGTCCCTCCAGCTGTCCGTTACTGCGCACATGCGCAGTAACAAAATAACAGGGACGCTGCATAACTGCTGGACGCAGCGACACAGGCTCATTTTTATATAGGATTGAAAAGCATCAAAGTATGTACTCAGCATCGGACCAAATTCTAGATTATTTTGATAATTTGTTAGACGTTTAGAGAAGAAGTAACAGTTTTACAGAGTGATCTCTAATGCTGTAAACCTCGCTGTCTGTTTTGTAAGCAGTATTGATTTTTTTTATGTTTCAGGAGAATGCCCCCAAAGCCAAACAACCTGAGATATGCAGTGAAAGCACATTTGTGCTTCTGCCATATCGAAATGAGTACAGTGCCATTCTTCCATAGTGCAAGCAGTTGGATGCTAAAACCATGAGCTTACAGCATTGCCTCGTCCTAATTGGATAAATCTTCTAATGCTTCAGAGGAAATCTCAGGATTTGGCCAGGGCTCTTAAGCTTGTCTTAAAGTGTGCTTCACAGCCGTTCAATTTCATGCTAGGCTTTTCAGATCATTTAACCCCTCCGATAAACACAGTATTAAAACACCAAAGTTAAATAGTGATGGTTATGGATGAAGGAAAGGAGGAGTGCAGTGAATCGGTTCAGCTTTGCTCAGTTTGCTCTGCTACCTGTCTTCATTCACACATTGGCCCTCATCCAAGTAACTTTTTCTCCCGAGTTTTCTCCAAGGAGATAACTTTTCATCTTATCTAAAAAATAAGTAAATACAAAAGAGGTCTAGCGCTGAACATTAGTATCCTTATATTGTTAGACATCTATTAGTCCCACATATACAATATTCCTTCAGCAGCAGATCATTGTAATAGTTCTCATCTTCAAATGTGCTCACCAGAACTCCAGGCCAATCATAACAGATTGATAGAAGAGATCAGCAGCACCACATGGATGTATTCAAGCTCTTTATTGCATAAAGATAGCGCCCAGGGACAGCGACAGACGCTGTTTCGGAGACAAGCTCCTTCCTCAAGCTGTATAGGCTCACTCCTGTGACTGTGGTGCAACAATCATAACAGATTAGCAGTTGAGAACTATTACAGTGATCTGCTGCTGAAGGAATATTGTATATGTGGGACTAACAGATGTCTAACAATCTAAGGACACTAATGTTAAGTGCTAGACCTCTTTTGTATTTACTGGTTTAAAGGGACATGCACGCCTTTCAGGTCTCAGCGATCCAAGGGGTCCATGAGTTTGGCATTTGAAGTTTAATATCCGTAAGGTGATTGACACAAGGAAGGAAGGAGTGTACCCCTCATTGAGATTTATTAATTTATCTAAAAATAACTTTTCAGCACTTAGCACAATTGCTAAGAATAGCTTTTCAGCACAATTGAAAAGGTAATAAAAAGTTGATAAAAAAAAAAAGAAGTAATCAAGCCGGATTTATACTTTTACCACCCCTCGGCCAAGTATGTTGGGGTTCCCCCACCATGTGCAGCAGTGCCCCTCCCATTCCACATTCAGCCCTTCTATCCATGTATGCAGCCTCTCTCTTTCATGTACAGCTCCCTTAACCATCAGCTCCCCTTTTTCAGTTTCTACTTTCATATGAAGCAAACTCTATTTTATGTCCAGGTGCCCCATTGGGCTTTAGCCGCCCAAGGCCTTTGTGGCACAATTTATTGATCTATATCTTGTTTTTTCCGCCACTAATTAGGCTTTCTTTGGGTGGTACATTTTGCTAAGAATAATTTTTTTATAAATGCATTTTAACAGGATTAATAAGAAAACAAATGGGAAAAATTCATTATTTCTCAGTTTTTGTCCATTATAGCTTTAAAATAATCCACGCTACCATAATTAAAACCTATGTATTTTATTTGCCCGTTTGTCTCGTTTATGACACCATTTAAGTTTTGTCCCTATCACAATGTATGGTGCCAATATTTTATTTGGAAATAAAGGTGCATTTTTTCTGTTTTGCATCCATCACTATTTACAAGCTTATAATTTAAAAAATGTTCGTAGTATACTCCCTTCAAATGCATATTTAAAAAGTTCAGACCCTTAGGTAACTACTTATGTTTGTTTGTTTGTTTTTTATTGTAATTTTTTTTTCCATTAAAAAAATTTTTTGGGGTAATATTTTGGTGTGGGAAATAAACAGTTAATTTTTAATGTTGCATAATGCAGAGAGAGGAAAGCAATTCCAGGAGCAGCTAATCCAGTATAAAAAAACAACTTTTAATTATCTTCATTTAAAAATGACAGTGGCATAGCAATGGCATAAAAAATTGCATGTGAAAAGAAAACCAGTAGTACTTATCCAATCACTGCAGCAGCATGGAGGTGTGGAGGTGTAGTCGACGGCCGTTTCGCCCCCAAATTAGGGCTTTCTCGAGACCGGTCTCGAGAAAGCCCTGATTTGGGGGCGAAACGTCCGTCTCGAGAAAGCCCTGATTTGGGGGCGAAACAGCAGTCGACTACACCTCCGCACCTCCATGCATCTGCAGTGATTGGATAAGTACTACTGGTTTTCTTTTCACATGCAATTTTTTATGCCATTGCTATGCCACTGTCATTTTTAAATGAAGATAATGAAAAGTTGTTTTTTATACTGGATGAGCTACTCCTGGTATTGCTTTCCTCTCTCTGCATTATTGAATGGACTCTATACAATAATTCCGGATGTTGCACCACCCATTGTATGTGGTTTATGGCATATGCATGTAGTGCACTCACCACAGCTAATTCTTTTTGTTTTTGAATAATTTTTAATGTTATTACAGGGAGTGCAGAATTATTAGGCAAATGAGTATTTTGACCACATCATCCTCTTTATGCATGTTGTCTTACTCCAAGCTGTATAGGCTCGAAAGCCTACTACCAATTAAGCATATTAGGTGATGTCATTAGACCACACCCCTTCTCATTACAGAGATGAACATCAACACCCTATATCAGGTGTGCATAATTATTAGGCAACTTCCTTTCCTTTGGTAAAATGGGTCAAAAGAAGGACTTGACAGGCTCGGAAAAGTCAAAAATAGTGAGATATCTTGCAGAGGGATGCAGCACTCTTAAAATTGCAAAGCTTCTGAAGCATGATCATCGAACAATCAAGCGTTTCATTCAAAATAGTCAACAGGGTCGCAAGAAGCGTGTGGAAAAACCAAGGCGCAAAATAACTGCCCATGAACTGAGAAAAGTCAAGCGTGCAGCTGCCAAGATGCCAATTGCCACCAGTTTGGCCATATTTCAGAGCTGCAACATCACTGGAGTGCCCAAAAGCACAAGTTGTGCAATACCCAGAGACATGGCCAAGGTAAGAAAGGCTGAAAGACGACCACCACTGAACAAGACACACAAGCTGAAACGTCAAGACTGGGCCAAGAAATATCTCAAGACTGATTTTTCTAAGGTTTTATGGACTAATGAAATGAGAGTGAGTCTTGATGGGCCAGATGGATGGGCCTGTGGCTGGATTGGTAAAGGGCAGAGAGCTCCAGTCCGACTCAGACGCCAGCAAGGTGGAGGTGGAGTACTGGTTTGGGCTGGTATCATCAAAGATGAGCTTGTGGGGCCTTTTTGGGTTGAGGATGGAGTCAAGCTCAACTCCCAGTCCTACTGCCAGTTTCTGGAAGACACCTTCTTTAAGCAGTGGTACAGGAAGAAGTCTGCATCCTTCAAGAAAAACATGATTTTCATGCAGGACAATGCTCCAATCCCACGCGTCCAAGTACTCCACAGCGTGGCTGGCAAGAAAGGGTATAAAAGAAGAAAAACTAATGACATAGCCTCCTTGTTCACCTGATCTGAACCCCATTGAGAACCTGTGGTCCATCATAAAATGTGAGATTTACAAGGAGGGAAAACAGTACACCTCTTTGAACAGTGTCTGGGAGGCTGTGGTTGCTGCTGCACGCAATGTTGATGGTGTGCAGATCAAAACACTGACAGAATCCATGGATGGCAGGCTTTTGAGTGTCCTTGCAAAGAAAGGTGGCTATATTGGTCACTGATTTGTTTTTGCTTTGTTTTTGAATGTCAGAAATGTATATTTGTGAATGTTGAGATGTTATATTGGTTTCACTGGTAAAAATAAATAATTGAAATCGGTATATATTTGTTTTTTGTTAAGTTGCCTAATAATTGTGCACAGTAATAGTCACCTGCACACACAGATATCCCCCTAAAATAGCTAAAACTAAAAACAAACTAAAAACTACTTTCAAAAATATTCAGCTTTGATATTATTGAGTTTTTTGGGTTCATTGAGAACATGGTTGTTGTTCAATAATAAAAGTATTCCTCAAAAATACAACTTGCCTAATAATTCTGCACTCCCTGTATATGTGTAAATTGTAATGTAAAAAATATGTAGATTTAGTTTTACTATTTGGCCCGCGGTCGCCAAGGAGCGCGCCAAAGCGCAGCACCGCAGCAGAGCAGCTGCCCGGACATGAGCATCACATCCGGGCGGCTGAAATGGTTAAAGGACAACCGAGGTTACATGTGACATGATGAGATAGACAAGTGTATAACTATGCTCTGTTCCTTTTTTCTTTCTCTGCCTGAAAGAGTTAAATATCAGATATGCAAGTGACAGTTTCTGCACTGGTCAGGAATGGGTTGGACTGGGTCAGACTATAGCATAACCCTCACTGATAAGTAATTAAAGTCATAAATTACTTTCCTGTCAGTAAATGGCTTCTGAGAGCAGGTAAAAGATAAAAAGGGTCAATAATTCATTGATTTGAGCTCTGGCATACTTCAGTGAAGATGTCATTCAGCAGAGACAATGAAACAGTAAAAACTTAAAAAATAGATTTAAATATAAAAAAACTGTGGCATATCTAAAAAAAAGTTATTTTAGGAGGAGGATAGATTCAATTGGTTTTATCATCAGTTTATGTTAACCTCGGATGTCCTTTTAGTATATATAATGTATGGTACTGGATACTGGTTTGTGTTTATTGTTTTTTTTTTTTTTCAGATGCTATTGCTGGAAGAATCTGTCTCACTTTCCATAGGATACTTGTGTCAGGGATGCTGAGTTCCTTCATCCAATCAGTAGGGAGTTTGTGGCTGGTAATGTGGATTGGTTGTCTATTAAGTTCTTGTAGGACCAATATAGAGATAGAGGTGTGGCTGTACACAAGTTGATGGGACTGCCCACACAGTGGCATTGTAAAATGTGCTGTTGCTCTTACTGCCCACCCTCCCTTTTTTTATTTGTTCCAAGACTTTGTCACAGTACCTCTTTATTGGGGGTAGGGTAGTGGTGGGCTGTTGGTAGTCTTAAACTGTTTTAGTTGCTCAGGTCTACAGACTGTGCCGTCTGTGGTGTATAATACAAAACATAAGGTTTGTTATTTAAAGCACACCTGAACTGAGAGGGACATGAAGGCTAGCATATTTTATTTCCTTTTAAACAAAGCATATTGCCTGGCTGTCCTGCTGATTCTATGTCTCCAATACTTTTAGCCATAGTCTCTGAACAAGCATGCAGATCAGGTGTTTCTGACTAAAGCCTGACTAGATTAGCCTCATGCTTATTACAGGTGTGGCAGCGTAACACAGCGCCTGGGGTGGAGCCCAACACAGAGCCCATGCCTGCCTTTTGCACTATCAGAGCGAGTGGGTGAGTGCCGTTGGGGCTGGAACGCTCAGCCATTGAGCTTGGAGCGTGGGGGGCATTTGGCGAGGCACACTAATTGTCAGCTGGAACACCGTCGTCGTCCCCTTGGCCCCCACCTAGCGTCAGCACTAGTCACTAGGTACCTTTAAATCCATTGCACGAATCCATATGCAATGTAGCATATGCTCTCTTGTGTGGAACCTGCATCAGATTGTAAAGTCTGAAGACTGTCTCAATCCAGGATAACCTGTATGAAAAACTCTAATTTAAACGTCTCTCTACATTTCTGATTAAAAATCACTTGACATTTAAGAAATCTATATGGCAGCAATTTTAATCAAAAAGGCAAAAGAGATGTTCAGGAATGGCTTTTCTTGAAAGGTCTTGCAGAATGCCATTCAGCGTCACACATCTACTGAGCACCAGGGAAAAAGTGCATTAACAAAAGTGTAATTCCAATGAAAACTTTTATAATCGGCTTTTTGCTAGCATGGGAAATGAAAAGAATGCCTTTCCAGCTTTTATGAATGTCTGCATCATTGTTTGAAGACATTTCCTGTCACTTCCTGTTCTCAGTCGCCCTGTAACTAGGGCAGGAAACGGTAACAATATTCTCTTTAGGGATGTAGACAGCAGTAAGAACCCCATAAGTACTATCAAACATACACACTAATAAAATGTTGTTGTTTTTTTTTACATATGTGCCAATTTTTCAAAAATAATATTTTGTCTGGTGTTCCACATTAAAGGCTAACACAGGGAAAACACAATAGGCTATAACATGTTACATTTTAGTACAAGAGCATTTCTACAGCTAGAAGTAATATGCTATAAAATTTGATCATGTGATCTGACGCAGCGGAGATGTATGAGGTAGGTGCAGCTACTTGACTCAGCATCATCGTACTGTTCATACTACAAGGTGCAGGGTTCAGAGTGGATTGTTTGACAATATGACTGTTAAAGAGGCACTTAAGTGAACAAAATAAATTGAGTTTTACTCACCTGGGGCTTACCTCAGCCCCCTGCAGCTGATCTGTGCCCACGACGAGTCGCTCTGATGCTCCGAGTCCCGCCGGCGGCCATATGGCCGCATAGGGGTGCTATTTTGGCTGGGAACGCGTAGAAACGTCCGCCTTCCCAGCCTGACGGGTTCTGACGGCAAAACCAGAAGTGGCCGCCGGCGGGACTCGGAGCATCAGAGCGACTCGTCGTGGGCACAGATCAGCTGCAGGGGGCTGAGGTAAGCCCCAGGTGAGTAAAACTCAATTTATTTTATTCACTTAAGGTTCACTTTAACTGGTATGACCTTTGCTGCTGAGTCACTAAACAGGACTAGCTCACTGTACACCAGCAGTTCTGGATGTGTACCTGACTGTCAGGGGCATAAAGAGAAGATTTGCAAATTTTTGAAATGATGCATCATGGGAAATCAAAGTTGCTCACTTAATGAAGATTTATTGTAAATACCTTATGTTTTAAGAAGGCAAAATTATATTCAACATTGTTGAGGGCTTTTCAATCTCTTTTTGCCCCTTATACTTTCCTTGAGCTATCTGGGTATTCTGTAGACAGGATTAGAAAAGCGTATGATAATTACAAGAAATCCACCGACCTCTTCCATTCTCAAAAAGATAAGAGCTAGAGAGTGTGCAGGTGGCAAACAAGAAACTCCAAAAATCTAGAAAGCCATAAACACAATATGTACATAACCACCTTCAGTTTTGCACAGGTGATCATTAGTCACTTCCACTTCCTGTTTTATGCTTCATGAATCACCCCCTATAAATCTTGCAGGAGACACAGATGAATTATATTTAAGAACTGAGCTCAGTAATATATGTTTAAAGAACCACTATTGCGAAAATCATAACATTTAAAATGCGTGTAAACATTTAAATAAGAAGTACATTTCTTCCAGAGTAAAATGAGCCATACATTACTTTTCCTTTATGTTGCTTTCACTTACAGTAAGTAGTACAAATTTGACAGAATCGACAGGTTTTGGAGTAGCCCATCTCCTTATGGGGGTTTTCTCAGGGGTTCTATATTTTCAAAAGCACTTAGCGAATGGCAGTTGCTCTGTCCAACTGCCAAAAAAGTATGAAGTGAGCAACGAGGCTGGCCAGCATCTTTATATAAATCCTTTTCAGGTAGAGTATTTATAAAGAATAAAGGCCATGCTGCGAATCCCCCATGAAGACATAGACTTGGCCAAAACCTGTCGGTTCTGTCAAATTTCTACTACCTACTGCAAGTAACAGCAACGTAGGCGAAAAGTCTTTTATGGACAATTTTACTCTGGAAGAAATGCACTTCTTATTTGTATGTTATTACATGTATTTAACATTTTAAATTTTTTCACGATAGTGGTCCTTTAATGAACTACAGAGGAATAGATAAAGAACCCAACCATGACTTTTTCCTTAACAATGCTAATGACATAAAACACAGTTTGTAATAATGAACTATATCTGTATCATCAGCATGCTTACCACCAGCAGAAAGCCACAATTTAATAAACTATAATTTTAACTTGCATTATCACTTGATGTGTTCTTTGGAAATGAGAAAATGAAGTGTTATTTTGTCACAATGGTATAGTTTCATAAATATATGGCTGCAATTTCAGTAACATTCCTGCTATGGTTATTCATCTGCAATGAGTGCTCCATATTAGGGTGATTTGCAATGCAAATAAAGTTTGACTGCTAGAATTACTTATACTTACCATATATAATTACTTAACACCAACCATTCCAAGGAGCTGCGCACAACCAGTGGTGCTTAGTGTACTGATGAACTTCTGCCACACAGCTATCCAAGTAAATGGATTTGGAGGTGGCACAGAGCTCTGCTAAACCTGGCTAATAGTGAGGTGGTACTGTTGTGTTTTTATTTAACTTCATCTCTTCATGGAAATGGGAAAGGGGTACATACAGGGTACATATACCGATTTCACCTGGGGGGCATCTAGGGTTCCCCTTGTTAAAGGAGCCCCTTAGATGGCACCATGAACATTTACCCAGGGCATGTACCCACAGGCATGGGGGTAATTACCTCTATTCAGTGTCAGAGGTGTGGATGAGCCCCTTGTATATGACATTGGTGGATGTTTTTTACTATGTTGGAAAAGGTGGATGTGTACCAGACTTTAGATAAAGCAGAGTACACACATTCAATTATGATTGGCTAATCACCGACCAATGTTACCACCTCTATGTAGTATGAGAGTTTACCTACACAACGTGCTCATAGTATTCAATATCTGTTGATCCGCATACTACATGGAGGTGGTAAAATTGGTCAGTGATTGGCCAATCATAATTAAAAGGGTGCATCAGGCTTAAGGAAAGCCTGGTACACACATGCTATTTTGATTGGCCAATGACTGGCCAATTTTACCACCGTCAATTTTTTATCATAGTGGTGTTTTTTTTCAACTTTTAACCCTCTATGGTGAATTGGTAAGGAGTCATATACCTATTCATTAAGGTGGGGTTGCCATTTGGCCATAGGCACAAAAAACCCTCTTTCATTCTATCACCACCTCCTCCGCCACAAGAGGCTCCTCCAATGTCAAAAGTCGTATGGTATTGATCAAGGTGGCAAAACCCATGTTCACTGGCTCCACCCCTCCGGCCATCCTGCCCTCTGCCTACATTGTTAAAATAGGGATTAATAAGACTTGTGGTACCCATACATGGTACAATAAAAACTTTAGATTTTCTAATTTTTTCGACCAAAACGATAGAATCAATTGAAAGTTGAAAAGCATTTTTTTTGCGATCAAGAAAAATTAAAGATTATCCCATTATTTCTATAAAAATCCGATCAGACATGTTGGAAAAATCTTTATATTCGATCTAACGGAATAGTTGAACCAAATTATCTAATCGAAAACAAATTAAAAATTGTACCATGCATGGGCACCATTGGGGAAAAGAGAGAAGAGATTTATGTTTTTTTTTCTTTTAAACCGAGAAAAGCAATCCTTCTTTTTAAAGGACCATGGGAATCGGTGGTTTCTGCACATTACAGCAGCAATGCCAACTGGGCAAAATACAATGACTTCCTATCCAATGATTGCACAGACAGCAGACCCAGTAAGCGGAAAGACTTCAAAATGCTTCAGCTTAGCAAATCAGACACTTAAAAAGTACAGAGTGCATTCTAAGTCCTGTGTGGACACAACTTGTTTTTACCTGTCTATAAGCTCCTTGATTTACTCTTGGAGTCAGGTAAGCATCTTCACCAGCTAATTACTGCAGCGCAGACTTCAAGCAAGCTGCAATAGTCTTGCAATGTTCTCAGTGACCTCTGTCTGTGCCCTCACCTCTTGCAATCAGCAGTCTAAACAGAATTAAGATGCAGAGCAAAGCACACAACCTCATATTATCTCCTTCTGTTGGCCTGCTTCAGGTCAGGTAACCAATCTTTATAAAAAAAAAAAAATAATTTTCAGCAGGAGAAACTTTGTCTCACACAAAAAGGTCACATCTGAACACTCTGCTACCAGCTGCTATAAGAACAGATGGTGTATTCAGACCAGCAGCCAGAATTAGGCTTTAACATTTCCAAAAATGCCTTTACAGTGATTTATAAGTGTAATATAAGTTTTTCTTTATTTTTTACTTTTAGTTTTCATGTGCTCCTGTTGTACTCAGCTCTATATAAAGTACTGTAGGCTTACAGCTTACAATCATTGACTACTTACGGACACATCATTCACTAGAGACTAAAACAAGTCAAGCAGCGGCATCCAGTACAGTACACTCAGGGTCTGTAATGATCCGCTCAGCTGTCTGCACAGACAGACAGCCGTTTGACCATTCCTTAAGTCTGAGGGCTGCAGGTCTCTGGAAAAGAGACCTATCTTTGCTTTGCAAGTTTCAAACCTGCTCTGCTGCTGAGGAATTTGCATATATTTGTTATGCAGATTGCCTAGCTGCCTCCTTTGAAGGCTGGCAGTATAAATACCATGTTCTCCCAGAATCCTTTGCTGGTCATAATGGTTTGTTACTGCTAAACACTCCTTGAGTGTAAGCCTTGCCTGTTTGTTAAAGATTATCTTAGAGTCATTCTTGGGACTGTACTAGGCATTCCCTCTAGTGCAGTCGGATTGTATTATCTGTTTTGCCTCTACTGTCTTTGTGTCTCGATTGCCTTGTCGCCAGCGGCGGTCGACAGGGAATCGTTCTGTCTGTCTGGGGGTGCTAACCAGAGCAGCGGTTGCTACTGGTAGCCCCTTCTGTTCATCTGTCTGGATCGCACTCGCCCTAGTGGTAGTGCCTCCTTCTGTATCTCTGCCTTTGGGGTGTTAACCAGAGCAGCGGTTGCTACTGGTAGCCCCTTCTGTTCATCTGTCTGGATCGCACTCGCCCTAGTGGTAGTGGCAGTGCCTCCCTCTGTATCTCTGCCTTTGGGGTGTTAACCAGAGCAGCGGTTGCTACTGGTAGCCCCTTCTGTTCATCTGTCTGGATCGCCCTCGCCCTAGTGGTAGTGGCAGTGCCTCCTTCTGTATTCTGCCTCAGGAGTGCTAACCAGAGCAGCGGTTGCTACTGGTAGCCCCATCTGTTTGTCTGTCTGGATCGCACTTGCTCTAGTGGTAGCTGCGATGGTTCCTTCTGAACTCTGTCTGGGAGTGTAGGCCAGAGCTGCGGTTGCTGCTGGCCGCTCCTCCTCTCTGTCTTGTCTTGTACAAACGCTTGCTGTAGGCTCGGTGAGGTAACCGTTTAGAAAGCGTTCGCGTTCTCTATTTCGTGTTTGTGTGTCATTGGTCAGTTAGGGTGGCACGCTTATCACTGGGCGCCTAACGCGCAGTGATCGTGCAGAAACGCGTTCGCTGTTGCGAATGAGTGCGGTGTTCGCGTTTAGCTAGCGTTTGTTATTTTCTTTATCTTCTCATTGTTGTTTGCTGTGCCTTTGCTACTCTCGTGCTCTGTTCTGTTCAGCCGGGTGTCACTTCTGGCAATCGCATCTCTTGCGATTGCGTTCCCGCTTGTTTCTGCGGATATGTGTTCACTGTCGCTGGGTGGCGACTAGATTGGGGGACACACACTAATCCTGTCTCTGTGCTCTCTCTCTTAGAGAGCTATTGTGCCCTACATTGCCTTCATTCGTACAATTCCCATCTGGCATCTGTGTCCGTGCAGAGGCTGTGCTCGTCTGCACTCCACAGCTCCACCTGCCGGTGGGAATTGCCCTCTACTGGTGCATTGCATCCAAGCTGGGTACTATTTAATTATAAGCTTGTGGAGGATTTCCGCTGTGTCAGCGCGCATCTTGTGCGCTGACCACGGAAGTAGAAACCCGCAAACGTTACAGGTTGTTGTGTTTCCAGATTGCAAGAAGCATCCGCTTTCTGATCACTTCAAACAGCAACATAATTGCAAGATTGGTGGTACGAGATTTTGTGCTATAGAAATAGTGAAGAGACCATGGAGGGGAGGAGATTATATCCTTGAGATGTCCAGACACGAAACGAACTGGATTTATAACCTGAATACCCTTGTGCCGGCTGGTTTGAATAAGGATTTGGAACTGTATGCGTTTGAATAAATCAACTTTGAATAAACTTTCTGAACTTCTGGTGACATCACGATCCCTTTAAAAGATAGACCTCTCCAACCAGCAGCCAGCTTTGAGAAAGAAGGACGTTACCTTCGAAACGCGTCAGCGATTGGCTAACCCTCTAGTGACGTCACGACTATTGAGGAAGGAGGTGTGTTTCACTAACACACCACGGAGTTCCGGGGAGCCGTTCCTGAAGCAGGCTAAGGGACGCTGCATCACCCGCGCTGGAGCCGGGCAAGTCAGCCCGACACCGCTGTTAATCCATCTTCAGTGGGTCTCAGACTCTCCTGTGTAGTCACCGGCCGGGACACACTGGATCGAGCGGCTCCGGACACCATCACTTTATCCATCTGAGGGATCGTGAGTATTACCTTGCGAAGATTTTTATTCATCACGAACATTCCTGCCTTATATACTATTTCTCTCCAACCGCTGCCAAGTGTGGAAATTCCCAGTAGAGACATTTACTTCAATCTATGTGGAATCTGTAAGGACTATTGACGTTTTACATACTGAAGTTAATTCCAATCTAATTCTTAAGACTACCAATCAATCAATTATGATAAAATCAATTGGTTTGCTGCTATAATTTATTTATATCTATCTATTTTTATATATTTTTTATATTTTTATACGAGTGCACTCACCAATTTTTCCTACTGCAGTAGGTGTGTGGAGGTGATTGGTGCGTGGATGTGTATGACATTTGTTATACCTAATTGCTAGCGAGTAGATATGCCCATTGAGTCATTTTATTGTAAACTTTACCACTGAGCTAATTACGATTAAAATATTTTACCAATTAGCGCTGCCTAAATTCATTACATACACGTGTTTCCAGATTGTGTTTTTGGATTTCCGCAATTTCCCAATTGCAAGGGCACAGTGACAACATGGTACTCACGGTACCTATTTTCACCAGTGCGCTTCAATGTTTGGCCAATGGCAAAAGGGCTGCATGCTGTATTTTTTCAGCATTTGCGATTGGCCTGTAATTATTTTTTTTCAATGCCCATCGCAAATTGCCTCTAAAAAGATGCTTGTTTTAAATGGTTAAAATCAAGATCATATCGTGTTTGCATTGCTGATTGTGATTTTTGTGATGGAAAAGAGCCTGAAACCTTTACCAGATATCACATCAGCAACAACATGCACCCTTTGGCCTTTGCTATCAACACATCTTGAACATACATTAACTTTCACCTGACTAAGTCATTTATGGTCAGTCTGGGTTAACAGTCTACCGACTGTGACCGAAAAAAACAACAACACTTTAGGGCAGGGAACAGATAAAAAAAAAGTTCAATAATTCAAGATTTGTCTGCGTGGGAGATGAATCACATAAAAAAAGCTGTTGTTATTGACCTGATATAGTAAACCTTTGCATCTAGATTTCAACTTTTAGATACATCTTAAAGAGGAACTTCAGCAAAAAGGGGAACAAAAATAAAGCAATACATTGCAAATTGAGAAGTTCCAAAATAGAAGAGAGATCAAGAAATGATTGATATTTGCCATGTAATTTGTTCATGTTGTTTGATCCACAATCAGCCTGCACTTAAATCATCTTTTTTTCTTTTTTTAAATCTTTTTATTGTTTTAAGAACAGCAAAAAAAAAAAACAGTTGGCAGTGTGGGTCTATGGAAACTCACATTACAAACATTACAGTAACATGCATAAATCAGTTAAGGGACATCAATATAGCATAAATGAAATGAACAATACCAGGCGAGATAATAGAAGCAGACCAAGCACCTGAATAATAAAAACAAATATCACACTGGGGTAACGTCAAATTATATATTAAAGCACAATTAACAATCCACAAAATTAGAGGGCACGCACCATCCAAACATAAACAAGTATCTAATACTAGGGGTGACATCAGGTATGGAAGAGACTGATTTGGAGCATTTTAGCCAGGGATCCCATACTTTATTGAATTTAGAGTGCACCCCCTTAAAGGGATACTGTAGGGGGTCGGGGGAAAATGAGTTGAACTTACCCGGGGCTTCTAATGGCCCCCCGCAGACATCCTGTGCCCGCACAGCCACTCACCGATGCTCCGGCCCCGCCTCCGGTTCACTTCTGGAATTTTAGACTTTAAAGTCTGAAAACCACTGTGCCTGTGCAGCTGCGTCCTCGCTCCCGCTGATGTCACCAGGAGTGTATAGCACAAGCCCAGTATGGTCTGTGCCTGCGCAGTACACTCCTGGTGACATCAGCGGGAGCGAGGACACGGCAATGCAGGCGCAGTGGTTTTCAGACTTTAAAGTCTGAAATTCTAGAAGTGAGCTGGAGGCGGGGCCAGAGCATCAGTGAGCGGCTGCGTGGGTGCAGGATGTGTGCGGGGGACCATTAGAAGCCCCAGGTAAGTTCAACTCATTTTCCCCCGACCCCCCTACAGTATCCCTTTAATTGCTAGGTAAGCTTATATAGTGGAAGAGTAGAATTAACCAAATTGACCCAAATAATGCACGTAATCATATTTACTACTGGCAGACATGAAAAAAAAACAGCACTAACTGCTATTATTCATAACCTCACCCCCTAACAATGTGATAGGCTAAAAACGGTTGCTCATCAGAGACAGTATTTCTGCAAAAAAATAGTTCCCCTTCTTCATTCTAGTTCCTGGAAGCGTCATCGCACGCTTCCGGGACTTTTTTCACTGTGGCCATCTTGTGGCCAAATAGTAAACTGCACCCACATACATTTTTTAATAAATAAATACATTAAATTACATTTAAAATTATCTGTTTACTTCCCCACACCAAAAGTTACCCAAATACATTTTTTTTATAAAATAAAAAAAAAAATTACAATTAAAAAACAACAACAAATAGTTACCTAAGGGTCTGAACTTTTTAAATATGCATGTCAAAGGAGTATATTAATATACTTTTTTAAATTATGAGCTTGTAAATAGTGATGGACGCAAATTGAAAAAATGCACCTTTATTTCCACATAAAATATCGGCGCCATACATTGCGATAGGGACATAATTTAAATGATGTTATAAGCGGGACAAATAGGCAAATAAAATACATGGGTTTTAATTACGTTAACGTGTATGTCATGATCGCTGCTGCAGCCGGTATTGCTGGAAGTAGTAGTGCTGCAGCTCAGGCAGTTCTGATCTCTTTCCATACAAGCTGCATAGCTTTGTCTGCCTTTCCCTGCTGTCAGCTTGTGACTGATTATCATTCACCTGTGTGGGAATCTGCATGTCTGCTCCTATTGGATGACCTCAGTATAAAGATCTGCTTCCTGCAGGACTCCTCAGGTTTTCATAGCTTCAGTTTAAGCCTGTCTTGCTGTCACTTCAGCCCCCGATCGTGTTTCTTGTTCTAAAGATACTTTGCTGGTTTTGCATCATATATTGGTTCATTGCCCATATATATGCATACCAGCACGTTTATTATTTTCCTTGTATTCGTGTTACGTTAATACATCAGTTACGCTGATATATACGTACACGAACTGTTTATATCCTGTGTTCAGTTAGTCAGTTCTAGCACGTTGATCACCCATGCTGAGCTAGTTATCCTGTTCCTGGTCCTGTTTGTGGATTGCGTTCATCTCTGCGAGGAGATAACGAATCCTTCTGAATCCTGTCCTGTTACCGTTTGTGGATTGCGTTCATCTCTGCGAAGAGATAGCGAATCCTTCTGAGTCCTGTTCCCTGTATTACTCCAGTCCTAGTCAGCGTTCCTGCTTATGTCATATATCGGTTCATTGCCGATATATACATATGTTAGTCAGACGTTACAAATAGTTTCATTGATAGCTGTAATTGTAATACGCTAGGAAAACATACTTATTGTATATTTGTCTGTGTTACGTTCATCTATCTTGATCCTGCTATTTCCTGACTATCCTGTCCTGTCTTTGTGAGGCACACCATCGCTGCAACGCATTGGCATCCTTCATTCCAGTCTGTCTTGTTGTGGACGCTTGCTGTCACTAAGTAGCGGCTAGCTAGCAAGCGTTCATTCTGTCTACCTGTCCTGATCTCCTCAGTTCTGGTTTATGCGCTCAGCGCTACTTTGCGCTGAGACGTTATAGCGAAAGCATTGTTTGTGGCTGTCGGATCTGCACCGGCTCTGTGCGCCACAATCTCCTTTTGGAGTCAGTCCTCCCCTCCACTATACTGGGGATAGCCTGTTTCCTTGTGCTAGTGTGTGTACCTCCTCCACGTCAGCTCATGCGTTGCATGCTGACTGTGGAGAATACACCACCAAGCCTTACATTATGAAAACCCCATTACCAATCCCCATTGTGGGGGGGATTCCCAGAAAGTATGACACTGTTAATTATGGTTCCTGTTCCTTTAAGAAATTTGAAGAACTTAACTCTGAAACAGAAAATGAGTTTTTCTCTGAATGTGCCAGGTTCCTGGCCAATCCCGATCTCCAAGCGACTCCTGTTTCAACCTGGGCACTCCAGCTAGTTTATATTTTGTTTAAAGGGCAATTGTTTCAGTGAGCATGTGATGTTCTCAATCATTCCGATTTGAATGAGAGACCGCTGGAATTTCTAGCGTTTGTGATCCATAACTGGTTGCGCATAGATCCATTGCCTTTTCCTCTAAATGAACTCCTGGCAGCAGGCCAATCAGCTGCTCCTTCAATTGTTTGCAAAAATGATCAGCAAGCAGAGAGTGTTCCTGATAATTTTCCTGCAGCAATCACCAAAAACAGCAGGGTCTAAGGCAAAACGCAAACGTTCTAAGAAACGTGTCCGATCTGCAGAGTCGTTATCCTTAGCGACTGAGACCTATAATGAGATTCTGCCATTAACAGATAATGAAATGCAATTGTCTTTCAGGGGAGTTAAATGGACTTATGAAACTACTAATGAACTTTCATCACTGGCTAGGGAAAATAAAGATTTTTGTTTAAAATAATTATCTGAGTATGATTATGAGGAGATATTACGGAGTATTGAACAAATCAACTTATTTGTGAAGCAAGGAAAGTTTGCATACACTACAGTTCAACACTTGCTACAGGTATTGGAGATTCTTAAGAATAAGGAATCTGCCAATCACCTGCTAATTAACCCAATATATGTCCCTGCCACAATCATATCTGCAAACTGTGATCTGCCTGTTAAGTATGCTTGGAATCCTCCATTTGAGAAAGGAGAGATGGAAGCTCTGGTCAATGAATGGAAGAATGATTCAAGTTCATTTTGTCAATTTTACAGCGCAAAAAGTGAATTAGTATTGAATGCATGCATTAAGTCTGCCTATAACCTAATAAAAACTGGTGTGTGTGTGTATGACTTTGTGGCTCCATTGATCGATGTGTGGAAAATGATTTTGGACGATTTTTATGCGATTCAATCAGTTGATACCAGGGAAGACACACTGTCAATTGGAGACTGTCCCACTTCTCCAGTTACTGAGTCCCTGCCATGTCTTGTGAATGTTCCTGTAACTCCACCCTGTACCATGGATAACTCAGTGTTACTTCCCAGTAAAACAGAAGCCACTGATACTTTCTTAACTTTGCCCTGCACTAATTTCTCAGCAGAGAATCCAGAGGTCCTGCTGACTTCTGAGTCCAGCCTAGCCAGTACTCATGAGTCTTTGTTCAGTGAAACAGACACCAGAAAAATCTTGCCTGTCTCTGCAAACACTTCTGCAGAAATTACCTGTGTTAATAAAGTTCAACTCCTGTCTGATCCAGCAGATGCCAATAGATGCACTACATCAGTTTCCGAGTCCCAGCAATCCTGTCCAGAAACCTCAGAACCCCAGCATCTGAATTTTCCAATTTTACAATTGAATGGTGATTCAGATGCGCAAACATTGTGTTTTGATCTTCCTGTTTCTACACCTCACTCTAGTTTCGTGAATAGCTCAGAGCGTCTGCTGTGTGAATCCGAAATCGCAGAATTATTACCGTGTTCAGAAAATGTTCCAGCAAATTTGCCCTGTACCATGAATTGTGCAGTAGATCTCTCCAATGAAACTCAGGTCACAGAGTCATTGTGCTGTCCAGCAGGTGCTTCCATGGTTTTGCCCTGCAATATGGACTGTCCAGTGATCCTGTCCAGTGAAGCTGTGGTCGCAGAGTCTTATGCTTCACCCAGTACTTTGGATACTCCAAACCCTCTAGCAGAGGAGTCTGAGGCACTGCTTACCTCAGTTGGTGTTGCAGTAATATTCACTTGTCTAGCAGCTGTTTTGGAATTAAAGTCTGCTCTAATAAAACTTGATGAATTTCTGCCCAGCAAAGCAGAAGCCATTGAAATAATGTCCTCGTCAGCAAGTGTGTTAGATACCTTGCCCTGTACACAGTCTGATTTAATCAATGTTGTTGAGTCCCTCTCCAGTGTTGTAACAGCCGAGGAACTCCAGCCCTGTCCTCTGAATGTTTCAGAAGTCTTGCCCTGTAACATGGATAATTCTGATTCTCTGGTCAAAATAATAGAAATCTCAGAATTTCAGTCCGGTCTGATGAGTGTTCCTGAAACCCAGCCCTGTATCCTGAAAGATTCCGGTTCTCTGGCCGCTGTGGCAGAGGTTCCAGAGTCCCCTTCCTGTCCAGGGAATTCCTCAGTTTTGCCTAGTCCAGTGGGGGCTGCTGCAATACTGACTTGTTCTGCAGCGCCTCATGAGCTCCAATCCAGTGTATTAGATGAGTCTCTGTCCAGTCCAGAGGTAGTTGTGGAGTCCCTATCTGGTTCAGTGCATACATCAGAAGATTTGTCCTGTCTTGTTAGTGCCCCTGAATCTGATTTGTTACTGACTTTGCTGGAATCAGCGACATCTAAGTCTGATCCTGCATTCTCGTGTAAAAGTCCAGTAGTTGCGAAGTCTAGTCATGATAAATTTTTTTGGGCCAGTCCTGGTTTTGGTCCTGTCTTGGCTGACCCTGAGGCTCACAGTTCCTTGACATGCCCAGAGGTTTCTCTTGTGCCAGTGTGCCCAGATGTTCTTTGTGTGCCAGAATGCCCAAGTGTGTCTAAGGTGTTAGCGTGCTCTGATGCTTCCTTAGTGGGAACATGTTCTGATGTTGCCAGTCTGCCTGCATGCCCAGAGATGGTTCTGGTCCCTGAAAGCCCTGATCTTGATGTTTGTCCTTGTGGCCCTGACTCGGGAATTGCCCTAGGTTCCATAGGGGTTCTTGATGGTTCTCCATGTGAGCCTAAGGGGCGTTCTGACCTATGGGGATCTCTTTGGAGCTTCAAGGTGTTCTGGGAGGTCTCTGAGAAAACTTGTCCTGGTGCCTTGGACTGGTTCAACAGTGGGTTTTGTGTTGGTAAAGACAGTCCCGGTGGGCATTGCAAAGGCTTTGGCGTTTTTGAACGGTTCCCGGAAGGCGGTGGGTATCGCTCAGGGAGTTTCGGAGGGCTTTATTCTGGAAATCATGGTTCTGATGGGTGTCACACTGAGGCTTGTAATACTGATGGGCATGGTTCTGTAGGTTCTGGTTCTGATGGGTCCAGTCTTGTGGGGACTGATTCTGGAATTTGGTCTTGCCGGGCTGTCCCGGTCATCATGAATTATCAGTCAGACTGTTTTGTTGGGAATTTCAGTTTTGAAAAGCGTCTGGAATCCGCTTTTAAGGGCGGGGGTACTGTCATGATCGCTGCTGCAGCCGGTATTGCTGGAAGTAGTAGTGCTGCAGCTCAGGCAGTTCTGATCTCTTTCCATACAAGCTGCATAGCTTTGTCTGCCTTTCCCTGCTGTCAGCTTGTGACTGATTATCATTCACCTGTGTGGGAATCTGCATGTCTGCTCCCATTGGATGACCTCAGTATAAAGATCTGCTTCCTGCAGGACTCTTCGGGTTTTCATAGCTTCAGTTTAAGCCTGTCTTGCTGTCGCTTCAGCCCCCGATCGTGTTTCTTGTTCTAAAGATACTTTGCTGGTTTTGCATCATATATTGGTTCATTGCCCATATATATGCATACCAGCACGTTTATTATTTTCCTTGTATTCGTGTTACGTTGATACATCAGTTACGCTGATATATACGTACACGAACTGTTTATATCCTGTGTTCAGTTAGTCAGTTCTAGCAAGTTGATCACCCGTGCTGAGCTAGTTATCCTGTTCCTGGTCCTGTTTGTGGATTGCGTTCATCTCTGCGAGGAGATAACGAATCCTTCTGAATCCTGTCCTGTTACCGTTTGTGGATTGCGTTCATCTCTGCGAAGAGATAGCGAATCCTTCTGAGTCCTGTTCCCTGTATTACTCCAGTCCTAGTCAGCGTTCCTGCTTATGTCATATATCGGTTCATTGCCGATATATACATATGTTAGTCAGACGTTACAAATAGTTTCATTGATAGCTGTAATTGTAATACGCTAGGAAAACATACTTATTGTATATTTGTCTGTGTTACGTTCATCTATCCTGATCCTGCTATTTCCTGACTATCCTGTCCTGTCTTTGTGAGGCACACCATCGCTGCAACGCATTGGCTGCCTCATTCCAGTCTGTCTTGTTGTGGACGCTTGCTGTCACTAAGTAGCGGCTAGCTAGCAAGCGTTCATTCTGTCTACCTGTCCTGATCTCCTCAGTTCTGGTTTATGCGCTCAGCGCTACTTTGCGCTGAGACGTTATAGCGAAAGCATTGTTTGTGGCTGTCGGATCTGCACCGGCTCTGTGCGCCACAATCTCCTTTTGGAGTCAGTCCTCCCCTCCACTATACTGGGGATAGCCTGTTTCCTTGTGCTAGTGTGTGTACCTCCTCCACGTCAGCTCATGCGTTGCATGCTGACTGTGGAGAATACACCACCAAGCCTTACAGTGTATTAATTTCAAAGTATGATGGCCAAAGTCGTGGATTTTGTTGCCGAGGGAGGCAGAGCTTAGCGCTGTAGCTCTGCCTCCATTAGCATCAATCACTGCTGATCGCCGCCTCTCCCCCGCCCCTCTCAGTGAAAGAAGACTGAGAGGGGCAGGGAGAGGCGGCGATCATGGGGGATTGACGCAAGTAGAGGCAGAGCTACAGTGCTAACCTCTGCCGCGACAAGGAAGCGATCCCCAGATTTAGCCCAGGGGATTTTGGGGTTTAAATACAGCGATATGCCACGGGGATGCAGCGTTTTAGCTTCGGTTTTACTGCTAAAGAGTAATGTTGAATAAAAAGTGCAATTTTAGGAGGCTTTAGAGTCTCTTTAAGAATTAGAACTACAGGTACAAATGCAGACTGACACTATAGAGATAAACACAGTCAGCTCTGACAAGCTGTTTGTCAGCAGCGTGGCTGTGATTTATGAGGGATTGCAGAGTGCAGGGGGACCTTAGGGGGGTTTGGGATAGCAACAGAGGCTGGGCTGTATAGGCAGATCCAGCCTCTGTATGCAGATAATATTCTTCAAACCCACCTCGGGTTCTCTTTAAGCCATATTGGGGTATCTGTAGTGAATAGAGGCAAAGGAAAATTCTGCCTTTCTAGCAACCGGCCAAAATAAATAATGTGTACTTTCTCCCCTTTAGAGTAGATTGTTTACTGCTATGGTCTTTCAATTAATGTTCCTGACATGCAAAATAATTAAATCAAATAATAAAAAGGGACTAAAACATATGAGTAAGCAAGATTTTTCCAACTATGCCATTATAATGTCTTTTCAATCATCTCCGGATCTGTGAGGAAAGACATCATCTCATTTTTGATTGCAGCACAAATCACACCTGAGAAAGTGCTGAAGACAAAAATGACAGCACATTAATCTTGAAGAGCTGCAGGTTTACTGACACTGTTCTGGATACTCTTACGGGCATATCTCTTTGAAGATTCCACATTACCTATGTAGCCAAGGTGTTAATAGAAAATGGATTTATGGCCGTAAGTAGCAGCAGTGGAGAGATTTATCTTACAGCAGACACGTTGGATGACATTAGATCTACAAATATATTGTAAAAAATATTGTTTTTATAGTAAAATATATCAAAGCGTACAAATGTAGATCTTGTTTTTGTGACCATAATAATTAAGACATGGACAATGAAAATGACATAAATAAACTGAAGAGAAAGCTGTACAGAAGAAAAGTAAATCAACACAACATAAACAGTGGTGTACATAGCTACTGAGTCATAGTCTCAAGTACATACTTTACACTGGGCCCCTCTGAGCACTCCACTCCATGTATATTAATTACATAATACATGCCACTTATATTGGGTTTCCAAGAACAGACAGTGAGAGAGCTGTAAGCAGAGCAAAAGGAATAGTTTCTTAATGATTACTATTACTCAAAACATATATAGAGGTGATCAATCATTACCACTACAGCACCACAAAATAGCTAATGCAGAGACTGGTAGAGGGCCCCACATAGGTCCCTCAGACCCAGGGGCCCTGATGTGGTCACAGACTCTGCATCCACTGCTGCTACGCCACTAAACATAAATAGTGTTTACATGTGATGAATTTGTTACTTAATAGCCAACCAACTGGCACACTACTCTGATGTAATTCACAAAAGAGAGAAGGAGTATACAGGTGGCCACACATGATACAATAAAATGATCCGATTTTACAGCAATTCGATAAAAACGATCGTACCTCCCGGAAAAAATGGAAAGCTTTTTTTTCATTCGACTGAAAAATCCGATTGGATTTCCCGTTTTTTTTTTTCGATTTATATCGATCCAATGCCAGATATTTCTCTTCAATTTTTTTAAAGATTGTATGGTGTGTGTTAGATTGTCAATTTATTAATATACACTCCCTAGCAATTTTCTCAGAGTTTCCAATCAGTTTTATCATAATTGGGGAAAAATGGAACATAGGTGTGTGGTACATTGGTCAGATTTTTGAAATGTTACAATCAGTTAGAAAAAAATGTATTGCAATTCTTAAATTGAACAGATATTTAAAAAATTGTATGGTGTGTGGCCACCTTAAAGGTGGCCACACACGATACAATAAAATGATCCGATTTTACAGTAATTCGATAAAAACGATCGTATCTCTCGAAAAAATCGAAAGCTTTTTTTTCATTCGACTGAAAAATCCGATCGGATGTCCCGTTTTTTTCGATTTAAATCGATCCGGAATGCCAGATATTTCTTTTCAATTTCTACTAAAGATTGTATGGTGTGTGTTAGATTGTTAATTTATTAATATACACACCCTAGCAATTTTCTCTGAGTTTCCAATCAGTTTTATCATAATTGAGGAAAAAATTGAACATAGGTGTGTGGTACATTGGTCACATTTTTGAAATGTTACAATCAGTCAGAAAAATTTATTGCAATTCCTAAATTGAACAGATATTTACAAAATTGTATGGTGTGTGGCCACCTTAAGAGAGAGTGCTTAAAATTACTACAGTCAGGCACTGTGAGAGTGAGGAAAAAGCAGAAAATGGAAAGTACCGTAAGTATTGGCTAGCATTATTGGATGGGGGTCAAGCTTAGAAATAAGGAGGTTTAGCGATTCAGGATTAGGTAATGGGGGGATGTTTGGCTGGCGGATTTGCTACTCAGTTCTAAGACATCTAATTGTAGATTCTTGACTGAAATTACGCCGAATCGTCACCTTTCCCGAACCTAGGGTGGGCAGTCAGGGACAGCTAATGTGTAAGTTGACAGTGGTTCTAATAAAGGAGCTTCCGTTTCTTTCATCCTTCACCACAAATATCTGTAGCCAGGCTACAACTACTTTAGCAAAGAGCAATATGCATCTCCTGAATAGCAAATAATGTAGCTGGGGAAAGTGTATTTGGTGTTATCTGTTATTCTGTATGAGGAAAGGGCAGGAGCCCAGCTCTCCATCATGCATCATTATTTGCTTATACTTGCAGTGCAGACATGGGGATGAGGAGAATAAATGTCAGCTTCCTCATAGGGATGCTTATTGACTTTTCTTCTTTCAAAAGTGTAAGAACAAATGATGCATGAATATCGTTTATAAGTTCAGTTGTTTAAAGTATTACTGTAATTGTAAATATGTATAAAATAACTTACATGAGACTCTGATCAATAATGCAATGCTTCTGCAATAGTGTTTTACTCCTGCTCTAAAATACAAATATAACACTACCACATATAACACAGATCAATTGGCAGTCTGTCCACACATACTAGGGTTCACACAAGGGCGTAGCTACAACTCACTGGGCCCCATAGCAAACTTTTTGGCCAGGCCCCCCCACCCCCCCTTCCTCTTTCCCAAATGAGCCCCTCCTTACCAGTGGTTTCCTTGTGCCCTATAGCTTTCTACCTGGCCCTGCATTGGTAATGGTAACCTAGTGGTACCCCTATTTGGCGGTGGTAGTACATACCTCCCAACCTTTTGACATAAGAAAGATGGACATCCTTAAAGTAAACCTTATGAAAACAACACAAAGATTTATACTTACCAGGAGCTTCCTCTGGCTCTCTGAAATCCATGGGCTCCCTCGATGTCCATCTGTTCTGCTGCTGTCAGCCTCAGCAGTTGGGGACTAATGAGCATGTACAGACTTGGCTGCGTGCCTCCCTAGTCAGGCTCTTGTGCTCCCTGTGCAGTTAGTTAAAGCCTGTAACTGCTCTGTCACAGAACACTCCCAGCCACTGAAGCAGTCAGGACTTCACGGGGGCTGAGAGTGGCGGAGCAGATGGGACCAGAGAGATACCGAGGGAGCCCACTGACAACAGGGGCTGGAGGAAGAGCCAGGTAAGTATAAATCCTTTTTTGCATCCCCGGTACACTTTAAGATACACCTCACACCCCTAGTCACACATACCACAAACAATTTATCAGCAAAAGGCATAATTTAATCATTTTAACCACACTGACTCTTTCTGCTTTTTCTTTATAATGAAGCGGACCTAAACTCAGAACTTCCTTTCTGATCTAAAAAATACACAACAGTATAATCACCTTTAAATAAAAACATTTTTTGTTACAGCTGATGCAAATCTGGCAATAAATCTGCAGTGTGTCTACTTCCTGCTTTCGGGGAAGCAGACATATTGTTAACATCCTGTACTTTCAAATGAGCTTATCTGCCATGGCAGTCAGCTGACACAGGGGAGACATCAAATTACAACTTGTGATTAGACACAGGTGAGGGGTAATTAGACAGGCTAAACTCTCTAAATACATACAGGGCACATTACTATAAGTTTTCCTTCTGACCTGTGCAAGCGTTCAGCTCCACTTTAACAGTGGGAATAAGAAATACATCACTTTAGAGGATTGAAATAAAGTTTGTGTGCAGGTCTATAGGGTGCCATATTGGGACAGGGAGCAGGTAGTGGGTGTCATGTTGGTGGGGGCACTGGGTGTCTGCTATGGGGCAAAGGGTAGAGGTCCGAAGAAAGGTCAGTGTGGTGGGAGAAGGGGTGCAGGTACTGTTTTAGGTCGGTGTGGGCACTGTTGGGGGGGAAGTGGTCACTGTGGGTTGCAAGAGGGGGGGAGGGAGAGGTCAGTGTGGATGCTGCTGGGGGAGGGAGAGGTCAGTGTGGGTTCGAGCAGGGGGATGGAAAGGTCAGTATGGGTTGTGGAGGGAGGGGGGTTGGAGAGGACGCTGCTGGGGGGTTGGTGAGGTCAGTGTGGGTTGCAGGGGGGATGGAGAGGTCAGTGTGGGTTGCAGGGGGGATGGAGAGGTCAGTGTGGGTTGCGGGGGGGGGGGGAGGGGAAATAGAGAGGTCAGTGTGGGTTGCAGGGGGGATGGAGAGGTCAGTGTGGGTTGCAAGGTGGGGGATGGAGAGGTCAGAGTGGGTTGCGGGGGGTTGGTAAGGTCAGTGTGGGTTGCAGGGGGGATGGAGAGGTCAGTGTGGGTTGCAGGGGGGATGGAGAGGTCAGTGTGGGTTGCATGGGGGGTAGAGAGGTCAGTGTGGGTTGCAGGGGGATGGAGAGGTCAGTGTGGGTTGCATGGGGGGTGGAGAGGTCAGTGTGGGTTGCATGGGGGGTGGAGAGGTCAGTGTGAGTTGCAGGGGGGATGGAGAGGTCAGTGTGGGTTGCATGGGGGGTGGAGAGGTCAGTGTGGGGTGCAAGGGGGATGGAGTGGTCAGTGTGGGTGCTGGGGAGGTAAAGATCAGTGTTGGTGCTGCTGAAGGGAGCTTCCTTTCCACTGCAGTGTCCATAGTGTACTGGGAGGCAGAGCTTACCGTGGCGGTGGGCGTGGCTTATTTTTCCTGATGCCTGCTTGGGAGCTGTGGGATTAGCAGCGGACCCCCTCCACCACCACATGCTTACCAGGAGCTGGAACGGAAGTCTGAGCAGCAGCCAGCAGCTTTCCCTCTTCTCTAATGCAGAGCAGTGGAGTTCTCACCTCACTGAGATTCTGATACTCCCTGCTCAGCAGCGCCACCTGGAGCTCTTCCTCCCTGGCCGGAACTAAGGATTAATTGTCGGGCTGGCCAGGTAGTGTTCATGTGCCAGCAGCAAACAGGCTGAGAAAATAGTCCCTTCTCGCCTTCCTGCTGCTTCTGAAAACTTGCAATGGAGGACTGTGTTGGGGGGGGGGGGGGGGAGTTGGGGGCACAGCGAGTATTTGGTTTTAAAATTTCTGTATATGTAAATTTCTGTTATGTAAAGAAATTGCCTATCTTAGAACTTAGTTAAACAAATAATGGAAGTGTATTATATTATTGATCAGGGCTCCATTTGAAGACATTTTAAGCACATTTAAAGGACAACTGTAGTGAGAAAAATATGGAGGCTGCCATATTTATTTCCTTTTAAGCAATAGCAGTTCACTGGCAACCCTGTTGATCTATTTGGCTACAGTAGTGTCTAAATAACACCAGAAACAAGCATGTAGCTAATCTTGTCAGATTTCATGATCATTTCAGAAACATCTGATCTGCTGCATGCTTGTTCAGGGTTCATGGCTAAAAGTATTAGAGGCATAGGATCAGCACAGCAGCCAGGCTATTGTTCTAAAGGAAATAAATATGGCAGCCTCCAGATATCCCTCTCGCTTCAGTTGTCCTTTAAGAAAAAGACAACAATATGCACCTGATAACCCAGTGGTCCTTTCATGTACTTTACACAAGAGATCCAATGTTGTTGAGCTATGATTGTAAATAAATGAGCAATTAGTGAAGTATGGTACCTATGTTTTTGTGACAGGGAAAAGCTATATTGTTTAGCAACAGCAGGAAGCATACTCAAGATTTTATTGGTGTCTTTGCTCTCCTTTTGCCCATAGCAAGCAATTTAATGCTGCATTAAATTCTTCCAGGCAAAGTTTGGAAATTAAAAGGCAGATTCTGACTGACAGAAAAAAAACACTTTGTCCTTCAGACAATTTGATAAGGTCAGTTACTAGGATCAATTTTAATGTATATGCCAATATATTACACTGATAAATAGAAAGGCAGGGAGACTCCGAGCTAAGTGATCCGAAATGGGCTGCAAATGAAAAAAAGAAGGGCAGTAGATAGATTTGGAGTCATTAAAAGAGTGGCTAGCATTTTTGCCTTGCAGCTCTATACAGTACTCCTTCCAAAGGCTCCATCTGATTGGAGTTAGCAGGGGATTTTCTCATTAACATAAGACATGCAGGTAGGTTAATTGTTATGTGACCAAAATGGCCCTAGGGTGTGCTTGGAACATTAGACTACACTCTGTTTAAAACCAGGGACACACATGAATGGTTTACAGTTTGCTGCATGATGTAGGCTAAATAAAATGTCAGCCTTGTAGAATTCATACAATAATATAATAAACGAAATTATCCCACTACATTCTTACTTTCATATAGGTCCAAGCTTAATTACTATAAACTAAAGTCCAGGTGAAGACACTAGAACTAAAGATGCAGTGCCCTCCACCCTGTAGCATGTTGCTGGGAAAGCAATATAACCTTCATCTCCAGGCCCAGATCAAATTATACTTTGTGAGGGCTGGTGCACACCAAAACCCGCTAGCAGATCCGCAAAATGCTAGCAGATTTTTAAACGCTTTTTTTTATTTTTATGAGGCGTTTTGCTAGCGTTTTGCGGATTGCTGCTGCGGTTTTCAGTATAGTAGATTTCATATATTGTTACAGTAAAGCTGTTACTGAACAGCTTCTGTAACAAAAACGCCTGCAAAACCGCTCTGAAGTGCCGTTTTTCAGAGCGGTTTGCGTTTTTCCTATACTTAACATTGAGGCAGAAACGCATCCGCAATCCAAAAAATGCCTCACCCAGGCATTTTTCGTTTCTGCAAAACGCCTGCCGCTCTGGTGTGCACCACCCCATTGAGATACATTGACCAAGCAGATCCGCAGCCGCAAGCGGATCTGAAAACGCCCAAAAAGCCGCTCGGTGTGCACCAGCCCTGACAGCTATGTAATTAAAGTGCCCAAATGCTATATGTGTTTGTGTGAAATTAGCTTCTACAGCTAGAGGGGAGGAGGGGTGCAGTTGTATTCACCCCATCATTGCCATATGGAAGGGAACAGATCTTGGACTTGCATAGTCCGGCCCACTGTCTGACACAGGAAGCAGAGCTTAGCAGTAAAGTGTGTGCGTGCGTGTGTGTGTGTGTAATGGGGGTCCATTTCTGTTAGCATACCAGCATTTGGAAAATGTTTACGTGTATGTGTTTTTCAATAGACATCCTAAAATGGTCCAGGTACTTATTAAAAGAATGCTGTGCCTAAAAACTTCTAATAAGAGGCATAACAAGGCAAAAGGATTATGCAAAGCACAACATCACGTCTTACAGCAGTCATGGAAATTAGCAACATTTTTAACTTACAAAAAGAATAAGCAAGAGTCATAGCAGTTTAAACAGATGGATTAAAGGACAACTGAAGTGAGAGGGATGTGGAGGCTGCCATATTTATTTCCTTTTAAACAATACCAGTTGCCTGGCTATCTTGCTGATCCTCTGCCTCTAATACTTTCAGCCATAGACCCAGAACAAGCATATGCAGATCAGGTGTTTGTCAGATCCGACAAGATTAGCTGCATATTTGGTTCTGGTGTTATTCAAATACTACTGCAGCCAAATAGATCAGCGGGGCTGCCAGGTAACAGGTATTGTTTAAGAGCAAATAAATATGGCAGCCTCCATATTTTTATCATATCAGTTGTCCTTTAAATACAGCCTGTTCAGCTACATTGCACTAAAACATGTGTGGTTGCCTTGTTGACACTGAGGTTTCAGGGATCGATTAGCTATATATTTTTTTTATCTGGTTTTATTAAAAAGAAATATTACATGAAAAATAAAGCATGCATCAGTATTAGTAAGTGTATCATGATATAGTACAAAAGTGAGAGAGAGCTGTGAAAAATACAACACAGACAGGACATTGACAAAGTAGCATACATGTCTCTTAGCGATCAAAGTAACAGTTTGAATCCAAATTTATTGTGACAACAGGTCAGTTGTTTCCAGAGATTGCATCCAGGTGTCCCATACTTTGTCAAACTTTGCCTGACAGCCTCTAGCCATATTTTTAGGATATGACCAGGCTTTTTTTTTACCGGAGAGTAATGCTTCTGTAAATGAGAGGTAGCAGATAAAATTCCTCTAGGACTAAACTATTTTTACTGGGTTCCATTTACTCTCTGGAAACTCTTTTTCCTCTCTCAAAGTGCACTCTAAAATAGTATACAGAATAATTTATAGACATAGGCCAACCAGGCCTCTGGTGCTGATCACCACCTCTCCCTGCAGTGTGTTCCCTTTAAAGCGGGAGTGTCACTATAAAAATCAAATTTCAACAGTAACTGGTCTGATTGTATTAAGTGATAAAAATGCTAATCCTGCATTCAAAACTTTCAAAAAATGTTCTGCTGTTATGATGGCTCTTTAGTAGTCGGTGCCAAAGAATCGCATGCTGGGGGTTCTTTTTATCTATAATGTATTCCTCCTCTTCCCTTTATTTCCCTGCCTGCTGCTTATCTGAAACTTGATCCCCTACTCACTTGTGTTTAAAAGCAAGGCTGAGGTGACTCAGCGATTGGAGGAGACAAGAAAAAAAAGTAAAGGGCAGAAATTACATCACGAGTTAGCCTTAACTATGGGCAAAAGACATGGCCTCCACCAGGAGCATAATTCTCGTCATTTACTATATAACATTCACTGAAATCATAATATGGACAGTACAATACATGTGTTATGCAAGTAGATCAAGTATTTATCTACTTATATATGTGTTTTTTTCCCTGGCATAGTATGGCTGATCCTACTGCTTTAAGCTTCGGAAAGCTGTAGCTCAGCAGATCAGGTCTCCTCCAACACCAGCAGTCACTTGGCGTCTGCTGAATGATCAAACAGAAGGGAGGAGAAGAGGATGTGTTTTCAGAAAGAGGCCCTGTCCATGAGATTAGAAAGGTGAGCACATTGGTCTGTTAAGGAACCAATTGGCAGTGATGTAGCGAACATCAAATATTTGAATTTTGCGCAAAAGTTCGCAAACAGGCAAATCGGGCGAAATGCCATAGATGTCACTTCAATGGGTAGGTGAATTTTTTTCTGTTTCCGGCCACAAAAGTGAAGGAAAAGTTGTTTCAAGGGGCCTAACACCTGGACCGTAGCATGTCGGAGGGGGGGTCAATGGCAAAAGTCCCACCAAAAATTGCGTAGTTGACGCAAAGTTGTGTTTCAATCTATAAAGGGCAGAAATCACATTACTTTCCTCTCTTTGTGGAATGAAGTGCTTTAAAACGTCTGGCGTGCGTACACAATAATAAGGTAGTGTAAGTGTTAGGCCCGGTTCACATTGACAGACGAAACGCCGTGTTTAACGGACCGCAAACAACCGCAAAAAGAGCTTTTGTGATAACATCATGTGTGCAAGTCATTGTTTTTACTAGTTGATACCTCCAGGACATATATGTTAGTCCTCTTGGCAGCAATCTTTGTGTAGTGGTGTGTAGCGGCCGCCGTGCTTGTACGCATGTTCACGGAAGTGCAGGCGATCGCGGTTTGCCAGCCCCTATGGTCAGACTGAGGTAGTTCAATGACAGTTAAATGACCAAAACACTGATTCTGCATTGAGGCCTTATACAAGGGGCAGTAGTGGATACTAGATGCCAGTAGTGGTGGTGAAGGATTATTGGGTTATGGTTGGTGCCCTACCAGGACCAGCAGACCTGTCTCCTACAGCTAACATGTGCGATGGACACACGGGGCCATATGCAATTCACTTTTTCACCTGAGTTTTCTCCTGGGTGATATTTTTAAATGTGTTAATAAAATGCATTTTAAGCCATCAGAAAGCAAGAAAATGCTCAAAATAATTTTGATAGTACTTTTTCATTTACTTTTTGGTACTTTTTTAGTTGAAAAGTGCTGGAAAGTTATTTTAAATCAAAGATAAAAAATTATCTCCTAGGAGAAAACTTGGGTGAAAAAGTGAATTGCATATGGCCCACAGAATTTCAATATAACAATAGAAAAAAAAAAAAACAGCCCTTACAAGAGTGATTGATTTATCAAGTCGGCGCACTAGGTGCCAGCATGGGTTGCGGTGATAGGTTTTGAGGGGCGGGGACTGCAGCCCGCAGTGGAGCCTCTGCACAGGACAGGGCTCTAAGTTATACTTAGGATAGCTGAGAGCTGCGTCGAGAAGCATTGTGTGTGTGTTGGCGGCTGGCGGAGATCTTCATTCAACTTAAAGCAGAATGAAAGCCAGCATTTTTTCTTTGCTCAAATAGATTATTTACAGCTATTATATACAACAAGCATTTTTTTTTTACTAGAACAGCATTCAAAGTGTTAAACACAGGCCTTAGGAAGCTCCCCTGCAGGGAAAGCTGGAAATACTTTTCTCCATCTCCCACACTCAGAACAAGAACTTTAAAATCGATTTTCTCAAAAACTATAAGGTCTTTTTGATTTTTTTTTTTTGCTCTTGCTCCCACTCTCCTCAACATACCCTGCAAATTTGGTGTTTTTAGCAAGTACAGGGGCTTTGCTATTAACCGCTAAATTTGGCGGCCGTTCGACTGCCATTTAAGTTTATGGAGTTTGTGAACATTTGCAGGAAATTCACATTCACGAACTGAAAATGTGTTGTTTGCTACATTACCACCACTGACATGAACCGTGCCTACTGCATTCACCCCGCAATGCTCCACAGTCATATTGGGTGATCATGTCAGTATTATTCTATTATTCTTTTCTACAGTTGATAATACTGTATATGAATGATTAAAATATATTGAGGTGGTGTAAAAGTGAGCAATCAAATATATAAATCTCAACATCCCCAGTTAGGCATAATTACCAAAAAGGGAAAGAATCTTACCCAGAGAAAAACAAGGGCTTTATAGGTGACTTCTAGCATAGCAGACAAATTGCATTTTGTACATAGCGGATCCCTCAAGAATATTAAAATGCAGCTTTAACTATGCCTTATCCATAAAAATGTAGGCAATTAATATTTAGCATAAAAATCTAATAAGAAAATATGATAATTGATATTGTACAAAAATTGACAGCTGCAATTATGAAATCACATCCATAAAGTGAATTGTAGATCGCTGTAACATGTCATGCAATATAATTTCTCCCATACGTTTTTCCGCCTGAGGGGGCTGTTTCTTCAGAGAATAATTATGTGTGTACAGTAGGCATGAGCTGGCGAAATTAATGAGGTAGTTTTTGCTGCAAAAGTTACAATATCAGCGGAGAAAATTTGACAAAAATAAATTGAATTTTCTAATGACAAGGCCAATTATGAAAAATTCCTTTTTACATGCCCCATTGATTTTAATACTGTTTCACAAATGTTTGTGAAAATATGAAAAAGTGTTTGAAAATACCAACAAAGCAAAAATGGCTTTATCTGCTTGCCACAAATGCACAGATTCAAGTACTAATTGAATGCATTGATCATTGTCCAGTGTGGTAACTTGTCACCACCATATGGTCAATCTCACTCAAATGATATCAAATCTTCTCTGGTCTATAATGCCTGGTATACACCATGCAATTTTCAGTCAGATAGATGTGTCGATTATTCCCGACAGGTCCACTCTGTTTTCTGGTTGTTTCTATTGTTTCTGAATGTTTTTCTGAATGATTTTGTATAGAAATGACCCGAAAATAGTTCGGAAATCAGATCGGACCTTTCGGAAATAATCGATTCACCCCATCTATTTGAAGGGAAATTGCATAGTGTGTATCAGACATAAGATTGTGGTCTATAAGATGTCACCTAACCAGGAACCAAAGTGTAATAACATAGACCTGTCATGATAGAGCCCTAGAGCACCACGTAATTTTTATGGTGCCGACATACAGTGCTATGTTTTAAAACCCCTCAGTGGTAAATTGGTTAATATACAGTTCTTGAAGAATCTACAGGGTGGGCCATTTATATGGATACACCTTAATAAAATGGGAATGGTTGGTAATATTAACCTCCTGTTCGTGGCACATTAGTATATGTGAGGGGGGGGGGGGACTTTTCAAGGTGGGTGGTGACCATGGCGGCCATTTTGAAGTCGGCCATTTTAAATCCAACTTTAGTTTTTTCAATAGGAAGAGGGTTATGTGCCATTTATATGGATACACCTTAATAAAATGGGAATGGTTGGTGATAGTTACTTCCTGTTTGTGGCACATTAGTATATGTGAGGGGGGAAACTTTCAAGATGGGTGGTGACCATGGCAGCGATTTTGAAGTCGGCCATTTTGAATCCAACTTTTGTTTTTTTTAATAGGAAGAGGGTTATGTGACACATCAAACCTATTGGGAATTTCACACAAAAAACAATGGTGTGCTTGATTTTAATGTAACTTTATTCCTTCATGAGTTATTTACAAGTTTCTGACCACTTATAAAATGTGTTCAATGTGCTGCCCATTGTGTTAGATTGTCAATGCAACCCTCTTCTCCCATTCTTCACACACTGATAGCATAGGAGAAAAGCTAGCACAGGCTTCCAGTATCTGTAGTTTCAGGTGCTGCACATCTCGTATCTTTACAGAATAGAAAATTGCCTTCAGATGACCCCAAAAATAAAAGTCTAAGATCGGGAGACCTTGGGGGCCATTCAACTGGCCCATGATAACCAATCCACTTTCCAGGAAACTGTTCATCTAGTAATGCTCAGACCTGACACCCATAATGTGGTGGTGCACCATCTTGCTGGAAAAACTCAGGGAACCTGCCAGCTTCAGTGCATAAAGAGGGAAACACATCATCATGTAGCAATTTCCCATATCCAGTGGCCTTGAGGTTTCCATTGATGAAAAATGGCCCCACTATCCTTGTACCTCATATACTACACTGTCATCTGAAGGCAATTGTCTATGCTGTGAAGATACGAAATGTGCAGCACCTGAAACTACGGATAGTGGAAGCCAGTGCTAGCTTGTCTCCTGCGGTGTTGCTATCAGTGTGTGAAGAGTGGGAGAAGGGGGTTGCATTGACAATCCAACACAATGGGCAGCACATTGAACACATTTTATAAGTGGTAAGAAACTTGTAAATAACTCATGGAAGATTAAAGTTACGTTAAAACCAAGCACACCATTGTTTTTTTTTGTGAAATTCCCAATAAGTTTGATGTGTCACATGACCCTCTTCCTATTAAAAAAAACAAAAGTTGGATTCAAAATGGCCGACTTCAAAATCGCTGCCATGGTCACCACCCATCTTGAAAAGTTTCCCCCCTCACATATACAAATGTGCCACAAACAGGAAGTAACTATCACCAACCATTCCCATTTTATTAAGGTGTATCCATATAAATGGCCCACCCTGTATTATGAATTGTGATTTAGTCAACTATACAATTACTGCTTTCCTTTGGGAGTGTATATGTTCTAGTGGGAGTGACCCCTGGGCTTTTGGCATGGTTCCCACTAGATCGCTGATAAAAACTAGCATTTTTGCCTGGTTAGAGTAGGACTCACCAGATCGGGAACACTTTGGCGCAGTTGGTGAGCTTAAACGCGTTAAAGCGTAACCAAGAGCCCCTGTCACTGTTTTCCTGTTGTGTGCTGCAGTACCCTCTGTGTATATATATATATATATATATATATATATATATATATATATATATATATATATATATATATATATGCATAATCTCACTATTTTCCCCCAAACCACACCTTTTCTGTGCTGATCATTTTGGTGCCACCAGCTTTGTGTACCTGATTTGGGCACCCGGAGTTTCAGCCATGGCACCACAGAAATTATGAAAAGAGTAATTTGGTCACTGGCAATAGCCGGTGCACAAATTACGAGCAGGGTGAGCCATTTGGCCTCCCCCTGCTCAGAGATGGCCCACTCTGATAAGTAATAGACCCCAAATTATATTTAGAGCTATTTCCCCTTTTCATCACACAACTTAAATTATGTTTCTGTCATGTTATGGTGATGATATTTGAAATAAAGGTGAGTTCCAGTGTGTACTTTTCACCTTGAGCTGACAAAGTAATACAATTATTTTTAATGGTAACAATTAGGGAGAAAAGGTCAATGGGGAAGGTTAATCAATAGTTTTATTATGTAGAGGGCATGGTCTTAAAAATGGACATGGTTAAATAGTATATTTCATTATAATAGTTTTCATTGCATCCCCATTATTACGGCTTCCCTATTACATTTCCCCAGTTGACCTGTGATCCCAATACTTTATACAAATCTTCCTGGTTGTCTAGTGGCCCCCCATACATTTCCCTGGTGATCTAGGGGTCCTCTATAAACTTCCCTGGTGGTCTTGGGGTCCCTCATATGCTTCAATAGTGGGCTAATGATCCCCCATATATTTCCCTGATGGTCTCCCCAATACACTTTTCCGGTGGTCTAATGATCCCCCATATATTTCCCTGGTGGTCTTGGGGTCCCTCATATGCTTCACTAGTGGTCTAATGATCCACCATATATTTCCCTGATGGTCTCCCCAATACACTTTTCCGGTGGTCTAATGGTCCTCCATATTCTTCCCTGATAATCTAGTGGTCCTCCATATGATTCCCTGGTAGTCTAGTGTTCCCCATATGTTTCCCTGGTGACTAGTTGTCTTGTATACATTTCTCTCGTGTCCAGTGGTTCCCTATATGCTTTCCTGATGTCTAATGGTCCACTATATGTTTCCCTTGTGTCAAGTGGTCAGGGGGGACCTAGGAGAGGTGAGACTCACTCCCCCATGCCTTCCTTTAGTGACCACTACAACCACTGGTGATCATAGTGCTCACATGATCAGGAGCCGATCGGCATGGCTTCTGATCAGTGCAGTGAAATGTCAGCTGTCAAACTACAGCTGAATCTCCAGTGTCATTTGCGCACAATTGCGGCGGCAGTGCGCAGCAGCAGGTCTGTAAAACCTGTGTCCTGTCCGGTTTAAACAGCCACAAACAGGACAAAGAATTTACGGTGTGCAGTTCCCAGGGGGTTAATAATAACCTATTTTTAATACATTGGCTTTAATATAGAGTTGGCCCACCCTTGGTAGCTATAACAGCTTCATCTCTTCTGGCGAGCTTCGACAAGGTTTATGGGAATTTGCATGCCTAGGTGCTTGATTTAATACACCCAGATCCATGGTATTGAATAAAATGTCTGAATTCAAAGATTTGATGTGGCATCCCAATACTTTTGTCAGTATCAGTATAGTGTCGATAGAGAGAGGCAGGGATGGATCAAGACCAAGTTGCACCTGGGGCAAGATCAGGTTTTGGCGCCTAAAGGTCAGGTTTTAGCGCTTAAACTGCCATTCATTTTGCCGCCTTTTCAAGAATTCAACAAACTGCGCCCGGGGCAAGATACCCGCTTGCCCCCCCCCCCATAGATCCGTCCCAGGAGAGAGGTTAGTGTATGTGTAAGGGTTAGGTATCAGGAGTTTTGATTGGGGGTAGTGTTAGCTTTAGGAAGGGTTGATTGAGGTTAAGTGTGGGGAAGGTAGTTTTCATTAAGGTCTTGGTGTAAACATAGGTGTCAGTGAGTTTCATTAGGGAAGAGAGGTTAATGGACATCTGAATGGAGAGGGATATGGAGATTGTTATTTATATATATATATATATATACATATATATATATATATATATATATATATATATATATATATATATATATATATATATATATATGTATATATATATATATATATATTTTTTATTTTTTTATTTTTTTTTCTTTAAACAATACCATTCACCTGGCGTTATGCTAATCTTTCTGGTTTCATTAGTGTCTGAATCACAAAGCTGAAACATGCATCCAGTCAGATCTCAGTCAGAAACCGCTGATTTGCGTGCTTGGTCATAGCCTGTGGCTAAACGTATTTAGAAGTAGAGAGTGCAGGTAACTGGTATTTTTTAAAATAAAATAAAATAAATAAGTCAGCTTCTTTATCCTTCTCACTTCAGTTGAGCTTTAAGGTTATATGTTAAGGAATAGATTGGTTAAAGTGGATCCGAGATGAAAAACTAACTATAACAAGTAACTTGTCTATATATCTTATCTAACGTTTAGATAGTTTACACAGCAAATCTAGCTGCAAACAGCTTCAATAGTTTATGATTATTTATTCCTGTGATACAATGAGGGCAACCATGTTCTGTTTGTCACAGGCTGAGGGCTAGAGACGCTATCAGCTTGCCTGTGTGTAATGTGACAAATTCAGCCCCCTCTCCTCCTCCCTCCTCCCCTCTGCCTCTGAAATTTCTGGCTAGTAACCTCCTCCTCCTCCTGCCCAGACCGAGCTCCCATAAGCCCTTGCTACAGTGCCAAGGCACTATAAGAAGCTGTGGGCGAGGCTTGTTTAGTTTATAGGGAATTAGAGTATTAAAACAAAACAAAAAAAGTATTTGGCTTGAGGAATGCCCTATAAACTATGTGAAAGGAACACAATTATGCAATGAGTAAAAGTTTATCTCGGATCCACTTTAAGGTTAGTCAAATGATGTGGAATTAACACTGAGTTTCACACTACTAACCTGCATTTTGGATGCGGTGCAATCGCATGATCACATCGAACGCTAACAAAAGCTCTCATAGACACCAACATTGATGCAAGGTGATGTCACTTCTGGCAGTAATCCAATCTATAATTGAAGCTCTCTAGCACTCACTTCCTGTGGTGGAAATACGCATGCGTGACGCAAACGCTAAACAGTTTAACATATCTGGGGTGTCATTGACTTACACAACTTCTGGTTGGAGCGGTAATGCGCTGATGTATTTGTGTCAAATTGGACGCTTGCAGTGCATTGCCCACCACCAGGTATAAAATTACTTATAGGATTTTATTGCTTAAAGAGGAACTGTAAGCTCAAAATAATTTATTGCCAGCAGGTAGCCTATACCTAATTTATAGATGAAAACCCAGTATTTTCTGCTAGAAATCCAGCATTTTGCTGGAATTACACCTTTAAGTAGGAAGCCACGCCCCCTCATAAGGCTGCTCCGCGGCTGTATATTCATTAAGCTTGTGCGCACTGCCTTCTGGGTAGTGACAGCATGGGTTGCTAAGGGGGAAAAAAAACAGCAGTCCTCACTGTCATCAAGGTGGGACATGTGCACGAGGCAGAAGAAGTTTATCTTGCAGCCTCCGATGGGATGATTGATCATCCCTCTCTGCCCTGTGAAGCTGCCGCTGCCACTATCAGGTCAGCGACATGTGTTTAACTCTCCTCATCCCAGCTGGAATCCCTCTTGTCAGCTCTTCCTACAGCCTCCGATGATCCAACTCTGCCTGCATGTCGGGTGAATGCACATGACATGCAGGCAGAGCTATAAGATCATCGGAGGCTGTAGGAAGAGCTGACAAGAGGGATTCCAGCTGGGATGAGGAGAGTTAAACACATGTCGCTGACCTGATAGTGGCAGCGGCAGCTTCACAGGGCAGAGAGGGATGATCAATCATCCCATCGGAGGCTGCAAGATAAACTTCTTCTGCCTCGTGCACATGTCCCACCTTGATGACAGTGAGGACTGCTGTTTTTTTTCCCCCTTAGCAACCCATGATGTCACTACCCAGAAGGCAGTGCGCACAAGCTTAATGAATATACAGCCGCGGAGCAGCCTCATGAGGGGGCGTGGCTTCCTACTTAAAGGTGTAATTCCAGCAAAATGCTGGATTTCTAGCAGAAAATACTGAGTTTTCATCTATAAATTGGGTATAGGCTACCTGCTGGCAATAAATTATTTTGAGCTTACAGTTCCTCTTTAAGGCTCCTTTCACACTGAATATTGGCGATAACACCGTACTGCCAAAAACAGGCCTTCAGGGAAAACAGCGGTAATCCCTATCTGGCAGTAGGCCAAGCAGGAAGTGACACTCGCTTCCTGTGGCCAAATCGATGACGTGAGCAAAAGCATACTGTGCGCTTTTTTTTTTAAGATACACATCGCCTTAGATTTACATGACTTCCAGTTCACCGCATAGTAATGTAGGTATGCGCTTGCATTAGATATGCACTCGTGTTAAATGGTACTTCTGGTAATATGAACTACCCCATAGACTTTCACTGCCCTAGCTTTAGGCTGCGGCAAAATTCCGCACTGCACCACGCCAGTGTGAAAGGGCCCTTAGCATTACCCTGCGGTAAAAAATGGTAATGCAATGCAATGAAAACTTCCCAGTGTGAAAGGGGCCAGAAAACCTTGAAGAGGTCAGCATCACATAGCCAAGATGAGAAGCAATTCACACTTATGCAGTTAAAACCTGGCAACAGGGCTCGATGTCCCCACTCTGAATTGCTTAATATGCCATTCTAGCATGCAGATAAACCCTGCACCAAAACACTTCCATTTCAGCAAATGTAGCCTCCTGGCTGATTATATAACACGGAGACTTCCCTATTCTTTCTAATACAAGGCAATCTACTGTTTGCATGAAAAACTTGTCAAAACTGCAATCACTAAAATATCGTTACCTTCTCACAATACAGACTTCTTTTCATTGCTTAATATGATTTTTAGCCACAAGTCCTATCTCCAGCGCTGCTAATGAATAGGTCTCCTGAGAGCTTTACAGCTCTTCACACTGACCTTTTCATTCCTGCAGTAAGATGAGATGAGCGCTAAAGCAGCTCTTTTGTAGTTTAAACAATCCAGATTTGCCTAACCTCTTACCAATTGTCATTTCTTTTAATGACACTTCCATACTCTGATCAAAACATATATCAAGAGAGAATATTAATTCTTAGATTGTACAGCTGGGACTGCTACAGATAAAAAAAGAGAAGCTCACCATAACTTTAAATTAAAAATGGATGCACGGCATTGAATGGAACTGCTCTCCAATCAAATATTATGTAGGCATGTGCTCCATAAGGCGTGCTGCAGTTTTATTCCTTGACGTACACCTTGCTCCAGAAGAAAAAGTATTCCATGTAGTCCTAGTCATACTAAAAAAAATAGTTTGTGGTCTATTCCTAGTTTCTTACATTTCAAGTATTAAAAAATATATATATTAGCCCAGGTCTGCTGAAAAGTAAAAAGAAGGCAAAACACCTTTATCTGGCTGAGAGTACACTGCTGATAACATTTTCATTCTGAAAAGTTCAAAGGGTTATTTATTATTTCTTTGTTTGTTTTGCAGCTGAACAAATCAGATTTGATCTCAGACTGCCATGGCTGCTGTTTAGAATTCAATCTTAACCTCCCTGGCGGTATGATTATTTACAGATTTTAGGGTCTTTTTAAAAGGTTTCAGACACTAAAATCAGGGAAAAAAATCATCCTGCCAGAGACTCTGCAGCAGCCCCAGCGCTCACTCACCTACCTGGGCTCCAGCGCTGCAGTTTTACCTCTGTCCTCTGGGTGGCACTGTAACTCTGTGGTGAGATCGATGATGGCGATCTCACCAGAGTGATTCAAAGCCTCTGAGGACAGGAAGGAGACTGGCTACTGATGTCTGGATCCCCCGGGAGGTGGGTAAAAGCTACCGCTGCGCTTGAGCTCCTGGCAGCTAGCCTGAGCTACACTCAGGATTACCGGCAGGGAAGTTAAACTAAAAATAAAAATAAGAGTCATTTCTATGTTACCAATGTTGTATTTACCATTGGTACTATACATTTATTTTTAGCTCAGACTTGCTTTAAATAACTGTACACAGTCATTTTAACAATACTGTGAGCTTTGTCTGTGCTCTTTATAGTATTGGCATTAGCAAAAAGATGGCAGTTCCCATGCAGGCAAAAAGGAAATAAGCCATGGCAAATCTTTCCAAACCTTCCCTCCAATTCCACCCACAGCGCAATTGGTACTTGCACATTCTATGTCAGATTACCTGGAAATGTACTGCTAGAGAGATTCCGGACCTGCTAGGAAAACAATAAGTTTGGGGAAAGTAGTAACAGTGGAAATAAACTGTGATAAGCATGTCTGTTACTCCAATGTGCAGTAATGTAACATTAATCTGAAGTATGCATTAAATAGATTTTCTTCAGATATGCAGTTTACTTAACCACTTCAGTGTAAAAACCTTAGTAATTCACATTAAAGTTTTGTAAATGTGAGTTTGTGTAGATGATTATACATTTATATAAGACTCACATTTGCAGCAGGACTTTCAACAATTCATGTTACCGGTTGTTGCTCCAGAAACTATTGTACACACCTTTGAAAGACAATTAAAAATGGGGTATGTGCAGTGTGCAAGGAAACCAGACTGCGGTGTGAACCTGGGACTTTAGGTGACAGTACCAGCCACCTCTCCACTATTATATACATAGGTACATGTATGCAGCAATTGTAATATAGGCATTATACTGGGCTTTCCGTTTTTTTGTTCTGTACAGTGATTTTGCTTCATTGAACTTGACTTGAAAGTCTGTCAGTTTGTTCTGGCCTATTAAAAACAAAACACTGGGGCTTATCGTGTGTTTTATGTTAGCAGTGGTTCAGTAGGGTGTTTTATGTTAGCAGGGGTTCAGTAGGGTGTTTTATGTTAGCAGAGGTTCAATAGGGGTAGTGGCAGACATTTAAAAGAATAAAAACAGTTGTAAGGTTCTATTTGGGGCCAGAAAATGTCATAGTGTAACATACTGTAGAACAGAGTGTAGCAAAGTAAACCTGGTTCAATTTTCAATATGTCTGAAGTAAAAGAATGATTGACCTTTGAGCTTTGAATTGTTTTTGCAGTGAAGCATACTGAAAGGTCAGAAATTGAAAATCCGATTAGTACTGACAAAAGAAACACTGTTCACTTCTGCAGACAAAGCAAAAGTTTACTTGTTAATCCACAAGGGAACAAGTGGTAACAATTAAGATGCATTCTGGGAATTATGTCCTCAGTTAAGCACTATAATTTTAGTAAAATACTGTAGTAATGAATTAAGCTGGCCATGCATGTATTGATTTTTCAGCTTGACTCCTGGTCGATTCAATCAATTTGATCAAATCTTTGGAATATGTATTGTCCCAAACAGTCAATCGATTCCCTTTCGATCATTTCTAAGCAGTGTATTGATCAAAAGTCTGATCGGACAATTTGGAAAACCCCTTTGGGACTGCAAGCACCTGACTGGCTGTGTCCTTTAGTTGCCTTTCCTGTTGAGAAGACACTGCAATTATAATGGACAATTTGCAGTCCAGGCTCCTCACCCCAACCAGATCATCACATATGATGTTGCCAGAGTGGAGCTGTGAAAGGGCACTAGCCAATGATCACAGATCAGCTGATCTAGCCCATCTCCTCCTTTTAATGATGAGAGATTAACTCTTTATAGAAAGCACTGCAATTATGATAAGGTAGTTCAGTACAGTCTATTGCATATAGTGCATTGCGTCTTGGACTGTTTATTGGATATGCTCAGATAACAGAAGAAAATTCTGTTTCTCTTATGATGCTTATAATGGTGAATTGGTTAATATGAAGAGGATACCTCAGCTTTATAAAGGGTCCAGATTATAAAGGGTACATTCATACTATTTGCATTCTAGTGTAAAATAATAACTCATGTAAATGCGCTGCCCATGTAATTGTACGGGCACCTTCACATTTCTGCTATGTTTATAAATAACATTTGCAAATATGTGCACACTACATAGGCCGCATTGACCAGGCATTGAAATAACAAAGTGTGTTATTAAGCGTGTAGTGTACAGTGCAGTGCACATTATGACCACCTGCTACGGCCAAGAATAGTCTAGCGTGTGTGAGGCTTAATCCTGCCAAAAATTGTAATTTAAAGTGTACCTGAGCTGAAAATTAAGAAGATTTTATACATACCTGGGACTTCCTCCAGCCCCATCCGCCTGGATCACTCCTACGCCGCTGGCCTCCACTGCCCGCAGCTACGAGAACTGGGTCCTCGCACTTCCGTCAGTTGGAGCCAGTCTAGCAAAAGAGAAATGCGCTGTTTGCGTATCTCTCCAGCAGCCGCTGGAGAGAGACATAGAGGGTGCACTTCCCCTGTGTAGGCTGGCTACGATGACGTCAATGACGGGACCTGTTTCTCGTAGTTGCGGGCAGCGGAGGATGGCGGCGTGGGATCAATCCAGGCGGGCTGGAGGAAGCCCCCGGTATGTATAAAATCTTTTTAATAATGTCAGCTCCCTTTAAGCCTAATCTGTTGCTTATGTTACTCTATTACCTATGACTAATACTAAACCCTCACCTACACCTAGCACTAAACCCACCTACATTTTAGCCCAGTCATGGGCAAACTCGGGCTTCCAGCTGTTACGGAACCACAAGTCCCACAATGCATTTGCCTTTATGAGTCATAACTGTGGCTGTCAGACTCCTGCAATGCATTGTGGGACTTGTAGTTCCTTACCAGCTGGAGGGCCAAGTTTGCCCATGCCTGTTTTAGCCAATCACCCGGTGACCGATAACCCCAGGTTACCTCCGGTCAGTGGTGCTCAGCAGAGCTCGAATATTCGAGTAGCTCGAATATTCGAGCTCTTTATTCAGCTATTCGAGCTCGAATACCGAGCTCGAATAGCTGCAGCTACTCGAATGGGCTATTCGAGTGAACTAGAATAGCCCATTCACTATTCGAGCTAACAGCGCTATTCGAGCTCGAATACCGAGCTCGAATAGCGTCATAGCCCAGATTGATGTCCTTAGAGCCAATCAGAGGGCTCCCAGGCCCTCTGACGGCAGCCAATCACAGAGGGGGACCCTGGCCAGCCCCTACCCTATAAATAGCGGCCGCCATGTTCAGTTTTTCCGTCCTTGCCTGACTTTGTACAGAGAGAGATCTGCTCCTTTGTGCTTTGGCTTAGCAAGAGCTTTATTGTGGTCAACTACCTAGCGTTTTTGCTCACATACACCTCCTATACACACCTATATTGTTGTTAGTTAGATAGACATTGTATTTTAGTTAGTAGCTTGTGTGTTACATAGAGACAGACACAGCTGCTGCAGGCAAGCTTACACTGCTTTAGGCCTCAGGGCCTTGCCTGTGTGGGCAGCTGTCCTCCTGTGACTGTCCTCTGTTAGTTTATTATACCAGTGTTTCTGCTGTCCTACCTTTACTACTGAGTGATTGTATTTTGTAGTAACTGTACTAGGACACTCACTGTCACTGTTTGTTCATAGCTCCTGCGTGTGTGCGTGCACAGTACACACACTCTATTTCCTTCTGATTACTATTGATTATTGTAATTTCTAGTTGTACTTACTAACTACTTACTACTAGGGACACTCAGTCACTGTTCATAAGCTAGCTCCTGCGCTGCGTGTGTGTGTGCGTGCACTGTCAGTACACACACTCTATTTCCTTCTGATAACTACTGATTATTGTAATTTCTAGTTGTACACTTACTTACTACTTACTACTAGGGACACTCAGTCACTGTTCATAGGCTAGCTCCTGCGTGTGTGTGTGCGTGCACTCAGTACACACACACACACTCTATTTCCTTCTACTTAATCTGATTACTACTGATTACTGTATTTTCTAGTTAGTGTACTAGGGGAACACACTCACTGTTCACTGTTCACACTTATACTGATTACTGAATTATTGTATTTTGTATTAGTACTGTAATAGTAATCACTTAGCGATCTAATCACTTAGTGATTAGTGTCACCTCACCCACCAACCCACTCCGTTAAAGTACCCCACTTTTTCACCCGCCCTTTTAAAAAACTTTTTTGTTTACGCCCAAAACATCAAAGATGTCTGGAAGTGGCAGCCAGCGCGGTTTGGGCAAGGGGAAGGGCAGCAAGGGAATCAAGAGGAGAGGCAGCAGCATTGTGGCAAGCCGCGGCCGCGCCACCATGCACAGTTCCGCAGCAGCTGCGTCAGTGGCTAACATTCCTCCTATAGCCACTGGCCGTGGACGCCTTGGGCGCCGCCCAGCAGGAGCAACTCACGCTGCAGAGACACAGCAGCAGCAGCAGCGTGTAGTACCTGCTCCTAGTTTCCTCCAGCCGGGTCGGAAACGTCCCATTGAGGAAAAGGATGCAGACACTGTGGTGCAACTGATAACGGAGGATGAGCAGCCCGCCATCAGCTCTGCATCCGAGGCCTCCACCCTCACCACCACCACTACCACCCCTGTTCGCAGCAGCCGCCCAGCAGGGCCTGGGGAGGAGGCCAGTTCACCGTCACAAGTTGGCGACCTGTCACTCAGCAGTATTTTTACCCCAGGCACCATCAGGGTATTGTCTGCTGTTGTTGGCGATTTGGAGGAGGAGATGCTGATGGGCACTTTGGGGGAGGAGGGATTGGACAGCAAGACTGTGGCGACAGTCAAGCAGCCCATCCATGCATCAGGAGAGGAGTTTGGGGGGTCATCATCCCAGCAGGACATGTTTCAGGAGGGGGATGATGATGATGACACGGTGACAGACAAAGACTGGGTGCCACCAGCTCCAGGGGATGTCGTCATCAGCAGCTCTGAGGAGGAGGAGGAGGATGCGCTTGTGGGCCTTGCAAGGAGGCGCATCATTGCAAGCATTGGCAGCAGTAGGCAGGTCCCACAGCCTGCTGGTGTCTCAGGCTCAGCAGCAGCAGCAGCAGCATCTGCCAGTACCACCACCAGCCGCACCCAAGCCCCCGCCCCAACCACCACAGGGAGACAGGCAGCAGCGGCTCCAGGCCGTAGGGGGTTGTTTTTGTCACCAATCTGGCGATTTTTCACCATGCCCACAGTGTACAGCAAGTACGCCACTTGCAACCACTGTCAGCGGAAGTTGAGCAGAGGTGCAGACCCCTTAAAGTTCAGCACCAGCTCGCTCATCAACCATCTTGCTGCGAAACATTTCCACCAGCATGAGGAGTTCCAGAGGGTGAAGGCATCTGGTGCTGGCAGTGGCACCACACCCATCACTGCACAGCCTTCAGCAGCAGCAGCAGCAACAGCAGCCACCCGCCCTCCTGCTCCTCCAGCAGCACCAGCAGGAGTGCAGAAACGCACTGCTCCTCCCCCCTCTGCAACTCCTGCCGCTGACACTGAGGCCTGTTCTTGCAGCCAGTCCTCAGTGGCCTCCTCTGCTGTGTCCGCTGATTCCCGTGCCAGCAAAAGGCCACGCCAGAGCCTTTTGAGCGAGTCCTTCCAGGGGGTGGTTAGGGCTCTGCCTCCCAGCAGCCGTCGCGTGCGTCAGCTGAACGGCTTGCTGGCACGGGCCATGTGCTCCCAACTCCTGCCATACACGCTCGTGCAGGAGGGGAGCGACATGCGTGCGCTGCTTGCTTGTGCAGCCCCAGACTGGCAGCTCCCCAGCAGACACTTTTTCGCCCGCAAGGCCATTCCTGCACTGCACCGCTTTGTGATGGCCAATGTGGAGCGAGGGCTGGAGCACGCGGTTGGTGAAAGGGTCCACGTCACCATGGACTCCTGGAGCAGCCGCTTCAGGACAGGCCGCTACCTGTCCTTCACTGTCCACTGGGTCAGCTTGGTGGAAGGGGGTGAGGATGGGAGAGCAGCAGCGGGCACAGCAGCAGCAGCAACACAGTGGGTGGTGCCACCCCGCAGGGTCAGGGGAACTGCAGCAGGTTCCTCCGATCCTCTGCCATCCTCCGGCACACCTGGCCAAACCCCCCGCCTCAGCAGCAGCGTGAAGGCCCGCCACTGCCAAGCGCTGCTGCACTTGGTCAGCCTTGGGAAGACCAAACTGACGGCAACCCATGTGTTGGCCAAACTCCAGGAGCAGGAGAGGATTTGGCTGACCCCCAGAGGCCTCAGAGTCGGAGAGGTAGTGGCCGACAATGGGGCCAATCTGGTTGCCTTAATTGACAGGGGAAACCTGACCCACATCCCCTGTCTTGCCCACGTGCTGAACCTGGTGGTGCAGAAGTTCTTGCGCACCTACCAGGGGATGGGCGAACTGCTGGAAACGGCAAGGAACGTTGTGCGTCACTTCCGGCGCTCGGCTGCAGCCTGTGCGAGCCTGGAAGACGTGCAAAAGGAGCTGGAGCTGCCACGCCATCGGCTGATCCTTGACGTTCCAACTCGCTGGAACTCCACCCTGGCGATGTTGGAGCGTCTGGTTGAACAGAAGCACGCTGTCAACCAGTACCTTGCCCAGGCCACTGTTTCCGCCGCTCAGAGAAGGGACAAGACCAGCAACATCCCGTCCATCGTCCCCGATTGGGACTGGAGGCACATGCAGCAGGTGTGCTTAGTGCTGGCTCCCTTTCTGCAGGCCACTAACATGGTGAGCAGGGACAATGCTATGGTCTGCGAGTGGGTGCCCCTGGTTTGTCTGCTGAACAGGGCCCTCGATGCTTTGGAACAGGGAGCAGCAGCCTTGGACCAGCAGGAGCGGCAAGCAGCTGCACAGTCCACCTCTGAGGGGGAGGAGGAGGAGGACTTGGTGGAGGTCCCTGACCTTGCTGCTGATGAGGGGGATCAGCACAGCGCAGCTGAGTTGGTGCGGGGGTGGAGAGAGGATGAGGCGGCAGAGGAGGAGGATGAGGACAGCACTGCCGTCGATGTGCCAGCACACGTGGCCCGCCTCTTCCCAATGGCAGCGCACATGCTGGCGTGCCTGCGCAAGGACCCCAGGGTGATCCAGATGAAGCAGAGGGAGGACATCTGGATCAGCATGATGTTGGACCCACGCCTCAAGGGGAAGTTGAGCCAGTTCCTGCCGCCTGCAGGAGGAGACCCAGCGCAACAAATAAGAAGCTTGCAGCAGGCCCTTGTTGAGCGCTTGGAGGAAGCCTTCCCCCAGCCTTCCACCCCCACTGTACAGCCAGCACAGAGGCAGCAGCAGGTGCCTGCATCCAGCAGCAAGCGCCCCACAGACCTGCTGTCTCTCAGCAACGAGCTCTACAGGACTGTAGAGGATCCAGCAGCAGTGACTAGAGAGGAGGTGCATGCAGCAGCATCCTCCTCCGGTCACAGCCAGCGCCTGACCCGAATGGTGGCTGACTACATGGGGTCCTACAGCGAGCTTGACAGCGATGCCCCTGTTGATCCCATGGAGTATTGGGTCAAGCGCCTGGAGATCTGGAGCGAGCTGGCGCAGTACGCCCTGGAAGTGCTGTCCTGCCCCCCTTCCAGCGTGCTGTCCGAGCGCTGCTTCAGTGCAGCTGGTGGCGTGGTCACCGAGAAAAGCTCACGTCTGTCTCACAAGTCTGTGGACAGACTGACGTTTCTCAAGATGAACCAGGCGTGGGTGGAAGGCGAGTTCCTGGCCCCTGTTGTCGGCGAGAGGGGGACATGAACTGGCTGCCGGAAGAACCATCGTTAATGTGCCTTACCACCCTTTACCACCTCCTGGCTCCTGCTCACTAAGCCAGCCTGGTTCACTTTGACTATTACGTCGCCTGCAGCCACACATTTTACATCTACAGTGGGCTGCTGTGTACTGCCCTTCTGCTGTCTGTCTGTTTGTGTTTCCCACTGCCAGGGTACACAGATTTACCTTCTGCTGCCGCTCTGCCACCAGCTATTACGTCAAACAATAGCTATATCTGTGTAATTTGCTGTAAAAAAAAACAAACAGTAAACCATTAAAAAAAAAAAAAAAAATTTTAATTTTTCTGAGGTGCCCGGGTTGAAAACTGTGTTGTCCCAGTTGTGTATTGGACACGATGTGGGCTGCAAGACCGCTGTCTGGGACCTCCTGTTGTGTTTATTTACAGCCCTGGTATCAACGCTAGGTACCAGGGCTATTATGTCACGCTGCCTACCTACCTGCTGCCACACTCACACTACTCTCCTCCATTCCTCCTGCTGCTGCTGCTGCCTGTCTGTGTTTCCCACTGCCAAGGGTACACAGATTTTACCTTATGCTGCCACTCTGCCAGCAGCTATTACGTCCAACAATAGCTATATCTGTGTAATTTGCTGTAAAAAAAAAAAAAAGTAAACCATAAAAAAAAAAAAAGGTTTAATTTTTCTGAGGTGCCCGGGTTGAAAACTGTGTTGTCCCAGTTGTGTATTGGACACGATGTGGGCTGCAAGACCGCTGTCTGGGACCTCCTGTTGTGTTTATTTACAGCCCTGGTATCAACGCTAGGTACCAGGGCTATTATGTCACGCTGCCTACCTACCTGCTGCCACACTCACACTACTCCTCCATTCCTCCTGCTGCTGCCTGTCTGTGTTTCCCACTGCCAAGGGTACACAGATTTTACCTTCTGCTGCCACTCTGCCACCAGCTATTACGTCCAACAATAGCTACTCTCATTACTCCTCCATTCCTCCTGCTGCTGCTGCTGTCTGTCTGTGTTTCCCACTGCCAGGGTACACAGAATTACCTTCTGCTGCCACTCTGCCACCAGCTATTACGTCCAACAATAGCTACTCTCATTACTCCTCCATTCCTCCTGCTGCTGCTGCTGTCTGTCTGTGTTTCCCACTGCCAGGGTACACAGAATTACCTTCTGCTGCCACTCTGCCACCAGCTATTACGTCCAACAATAGCTATATCTGTGTAATTTGCTGTAAAAAAAAGTAAACCATTAAAAAAAAAAAAAGGTTTAATTTTTCTGAGGTGCCCGGGTTGAAAACTGTGTTGTCCCAGTTGTGTATTGGACACGATGTGGGCTGCACGACCGCTGTCTGGGACCTACTGTTGTGTTTATTTACAGCCCTGGTATCAACGCTAGGTACCAGGGCTATTATGTCATGCTGCCTACCTACCTGACTGCCTGCTGCCACACACTCATCCTCCTCCTCCTGCTGCTGAATTTACCTCCTGCTGTCTGTGTGTTTCCACTGCCAGGGAGCACATACAATGGCGCTTCCAACATGCGTGCGCCACCAGCTATTTATTACGCTCAAAAATAGCTGCATTTCTTTTAAAAAAAACAAAAAAATATATATTCTTTTTATTAATACTTTGTGATATTATTTTTAGAGGTGTCCGGGTTGAAAACTGTGTTGTCCCGGTTGTGTATTGGACATGATGTGGGCTTCACGACCGCTGTCTGGAACCTCATGCTGTGTATTTACGGCCTGGTACCACCGCTAGGTACCACACAGCCTATTATGTCTCGCTGCCTGCCTCATTGACTGCCTGCTGCCACACAATCATCCTCCTCCTCCTGCTGCTGCTGCTGAATTTACCTCATGCTGTCTGTGTGTTTCCACTGCCAGGGAGCACATACAATGGCGCTTCCAACATGCGTGCGCCACCAGCTATTTATTACGCTCAAAAATAGCTGCATTTCTTTAAAAAAAAATATATAAAAGAGAAATAAGTGAAGAAGAAGAAGACGATATAGAAGAAGAAGAAGATATAGAAAAAGAAGAAGACGAAATAGAAAAATAATAATAAGAAGAGGATATAGAAAAAGAAGATATAGAAGAAGAAGATGATGAAGAAGAAGATGAAGATGATGAAGAAGAAGATGAAGAAGATGAAGAAGATGAAGAAGAAGATGAAGAAGATGAAGATGAAGATGATGAAGAAGAAGATGAAGAAGATGAAGATGAAGAAGAAGATGATGAAGAAGATGAAGATGAAGAAGATGATGATGAAGAAGAAGAAGAAGAAGAAGAAGAAGAAGAAGAAGAAGAAGAAGAAGAAGAAGAAGAAGAAGAAGAAGAAGAAGAAGAAGAAGAAGAAGAAGAAGAAGAAGAAGAAGATGAAGAAGAAGATGATGAAGAAGAAGAAGATGATGAAGATGATGAAGAAGAAGAAGAAGAAGATATAGAAGAAGAAGAAGATATAGAAGAAGAAGATATAGAAGAAGAAGAAGAAAATGAAGAAGAAGAAGATATAGAAGAAGAAGAAGATATAGAAGAAGAAGAAGAAGAAGAAGATATAGAAGATAAAGAAGAAGAAGAAGAAGTATATACACTACTGAACAGAATTTTGGACACAACTTCTCTTCTCTTTCCACCTTTTTTTTTTTAAAGGAACATCCCCACATAATCACTTGCTGTTGTTACTTGGGAAAAAAGATGTTTCTTGCATCATTCACCCTCAAAACAAGTGTTGGAAGCTATTTAAGGCCAATTCGAATAGTCAGCTCGAATAATGAGCTCGAATACCGACTCGAATAGTGAGCTCGAAGTCTGAGGTCGAATCGAATAGTAAAAAATATTCGACTCGAATATTCGACCGAATTCGAATAATTTACTATTCGAATTCGACCAAACTCGAATAATAAAAAGGGGTATCCGAGCATCACTACCTCCGGTATATTGTCACTGACGAACTGTGCTTGGCTATACTACTAATTACTCACACAGTGCCTCCAGTCGCAAAATTGCATTGTAGCCTATGGGGGTGCCCAAGTCACCAGGCACGCCTCACACCTATTTCATCTGCTTGGGTGAAATCCACCATTTCACATATGTGTATTGTGTAACAGCAGTAGAAACTACAGCTTAGCTCAGACAGCTACTGTATATGAATCCATAGCTCTGATATTAATATATTGATTTGTGATGTTCTTCCTCTTCTGATTTTATTCCAGAGCATCGCCCTACTTTGTGCCAAGAATACATTTGTACAGATATCCATGTTCCAGCTTTGAATTGGCTATGCTGTGCAGCATATTGAAAGGTCAGAAATTGAATTAGTACTGACTAAAGAAACACTGTTCACTTTTGTAGAGAAGGCAAAAGTTAACGTTAACTTGTTATTTTCTGAGGGAATGAGATGTAATAACTTAAGATGCATTCTTGGAATGGTATCGGATTCGCTAGTGAAGTACTTACATTTTATTAATGCAGTAATGGATTAAATAGTAATCAGTGATTGCTGGTATTAAATCTCTTTGAAGCAAGTATGATAGGAAGTATAAATGATTCACAAACACTCTGAAACCTCCACTCCTCCTCCTCAGAAGCTTGTGCTATTTTATTATTATTATTTTTTTTGTTATTTATACTTCACTGACATCTTCTGCAGTTCTTTACAGAGTATAGAGTACTGTCACTAATCATCCCTCAGATAAGCTTACAATCTAATCCTTACTAAAGTCATTTGTCCATCGTAATCTAAGGCCAATTTATGGGCAGTGCTGCTCGGATACCACTTTTCACTATCTGGATCTAATTCGGATCCGGATACCCAGATATCCGATCCGGGTTGGATATCCGAGTTTAAAATTTCCCAGTCCGGATCCGATTCGGATATCCGACCTCACTATCCGGCCGGATTCGGATATCCGGATAGAAAAACGGAAATGACCTGAAAATGGCAAAAAAAACATTTCGGAGGTCTCTCTCTCTCTCTCGGCCTGGATCCCTTCCAAAGGGATTTTTGCCATGGAAGGTGATTTTGGCTTTAGCTCGGATATCTGAACTAACTATCTGCCCGAATTTCGGATTTCAGATGGGAAATCCAAGTTTGCTCGGATAGTCTATTCGGATTTTAAAAAATATCCGAATAGCTATTCAGAGTTCGGATAGTGGAAAAAGTTCGGATTATCTGAGTAGTTTGGATATCCGGAATCCGGAGGAGCACCACTGTTTATGGGAATATCTGTATGTTTTTGAGATGTGGGAGGAAACCCACAAAACATGGAGAGAACATGTAAACTCCATGCAAATAGTGCCCTGGCCCAGATTTGGACTAGGAACCCAGAGCTGCAAGTCAATAGTGCTAAACACTATGGGCCTGATCCAATTCCCTTTTTCTCTTATGTTTTCTCATAGGAGATAATATTTCATCTTCTGTTTAAAATGACTTGTTGGCAACCTGCAAAAGAAAAGGTACTGAAAAGTAGGTGAAAAAGTACTGTCAAAATTATTCTGAGTATTTTCTTGCATGCTGCTGGCTTAAAAGGCATTTAATTGATAAGATGTGAAAATATCACTTAGGAGAAAACTTGAATAAAAGGTTAATTGGATAAGGGCCTGTGTCACTATACTATTGTAAGATATTTACTGTTGTGGGAGAAAATTAGGTGAATAGTCCAATAATTAAGTAATCACGTCCATTTCATAATCTTTTGATGCTTTAAACCCTACTTTGGACCATTTATATAAGGCATAAGATAGTGCATTTGTACAGTGGCATAGAGTATAGTACACTCGTGTCTGGGCCAGTGCACTATCTGCTCTGAGATTGTATCTTCTCCTTGTATTTATGTGGGTTTTGCTCTGGGCACTTTGATTGCCTCCCACATCCCGAAAACTTACAGTTAATTGATTTTGCCCCCCCACCAAAAATGTCCTTAGTCAATGATAGGGAATATATTATGGTTCAGAATGTGAGCTCCTCTGAGGGGCAGATAGTGATGTAATTATGTACTCTGTAAAGTGTTGCAAACAATGTTGGGAGACGTATGTCAATAGAATAAATATTTTCTTAAAACAGAAAGTATATATACAAATACTCTGCTACAAAAAGTTACTGCGATAATACATCACTTCAGTGCATTAAGTGAATATGCAAATCATTTCTTTAGGTCAGTTAAAAGCCCAGCGTATATCTGGAAGTGGAACTGGTGGTTTATACTTTTATTCATTTTACAAAGCCATATAAACTATCTTGCAGACAGCTTTTCAGACTGCTTTGGCCTTCATCAGTGGGAAGTATGGATTGATATGGCTCTGTGGTAGTGAAAAAGAAAACAGAGGTGTTACAGACCACCCACTTAAAGTGGACCTCAGCTGTAAATTCCAAAGTAAAAGAGTCAGAATAACACTCACTACGACTGTTCCCCACTCTTTTATTTTACCAATGCAGCAACGGCTGACTACTTCCTTAAAGGACTTACGAGGCGAATTGCTTAAAAAAAGTTATGTACCTCATTGCTAAAGCAGACCTCAGGGCAGACGAACAGCACCTTCCTTTTCACTATCAGGTGCTTTATCCTTCTAATCCAGGTTACATTGCAGCTCCCGACCCTCCTCAGGGTCGCCCGAGCAGAATCGCCGCTTTAAAAATCTAACTCCTGCGCAGCTTGCATAGCCGTGGCTGCTCAGGATTACAGCCCCGCTCGTGTCCGCCCTCACTCCGTGCGCTCTATTATACGTCATGTGGGCGGCTCCACATGACCACCCACATGACGAACTACACTGCCAGCCAGCCGCGCCCCCTCGACAGAGAATACAAGCGCTGAGCGAGCAGGTACTCACTCGCTCAGCGCTTGTATTCTCTGCGGAGGGGGCGCGGCTGGCTGGCAGTGTAGTTCGTCATGTGGGTGGTCATGTGGAGCCGCCCACATGACGTATAATAGAGCGCACGGAGTGAGGGCAGACACGAGCGGGGCTGTAGTCCTGAGCAGCCACGGCTATGCAAGCTGCGTAGGAGTTAGATTTTTAAAGCGGCGATTCTGCTCGGGCGACCCTGAGGAGGGTCGGGAGCTGCAATGTAACCTGGATTAGAAGGATAAAGCACCTGATAGTGAAAAGGAAGGTGCTGTTCGTCTGCCCTGAGGTCTGCTTTAGCAATGAGGTACATAACTTTTTTTAAGCAATTCGCCTCGTAAGTCCTTTAAGCAGCAAGCAAGCATTGTGGCAGCATTGGAATCCAACATACTGTGGCTGGCATTGCACTACTTCTCTCTTCACTTCTCCTCTCTGATATTGGCTGGCTCAATGGCACAGGTACAGGCAGCATACCTCTCAGGCCACACTATTAGGCTCCTGCCAGATGACACAATCTCTTAGCAGTCTTTGCAAAGGCACAAAACTGCCACGGCAGTTTTTCAGAAAGGGAGCACAAGTGGTGCATTTTACCCTGCTACTCTGTTATAATTTCTGCTACCTGTGCTGATAGTTTAGGTAATATTTTTACACTAGAGGTCTGCTTTAACTACTCAAAGACCACGGCAGTAGCCCCAGGACTGCCTAACGCTGATCGGCGTAAAGTCCTGGGGCTGGCTTTTGCAGGAGATCGCGTGCAGGCTGCGCGCGCATCTCTGCTTGGTAGGCTCTGCTCCGCCTTCAGTCTCCCAGCGGTGATCGCTGTTCGGAGACTGATGGCATCTATTTACTACTTACAGCACTGTGATCTAAGGCGATCAGACCCCACCCACGGAGAGCTCTGTTAGTGGGGAGAAAAGGGGGGGGGGTCGCTTGTGTGCTGAGTTGTGCAGCCCTGCAGCGAGCCCTTAAAGCTGCAGTGGCCATTTTTGTGAAAAATGGCCTGATCTTTAGGGGAGGTAAAGCCTGTGGTCCTGAAGTGGTTAAAGAGAAACTGTAACCAAGGATTGAACTTCATCCCAATCAGTAGCTGATATCGCCTTTCCCATGAGAAATCTTTACCTTTTCTCAGAGAGATCATTAGGGGGCTCTGTATGGCTGATATTGTGGTGAATCCCCTCCCACAGTGTAATGTTAGTACCTAGGTACTGACATCACACTGTGGGAGCCTTGTTGCATTGTCAGAAATAACAGCTGTTTCCAACTGCAAAAAAAGCTGCATCTCCTTCCACAGACATCACCGGCCAGCAGTAAAGATGTCGCCATGTGATAAATGTCAGAATGTACATCAGGGAGAGGAAAGATTTTACAGTGGGCAAACACTGACTAAATCATTTATAAATAACTAGCTGATGGCCCGGCATTGCCCAGGTATGTATTTGGCTGGTGTTGGCTCCGGCCACTTTTTCTAAGCCTAACACATAATTACTCAATGATGTAGTTTGTGCGCTTTGCAGTCTTTGACATCAATAATTTGAGTAACAAATATCCAAACGTTCGCATTTATATTAGTAAGATAATTGTAAAAATTAAAGGGGCACTATGCCGAAAAATTTTAAAATTTTAAATATGTGCAAACATATATAAATAAGAAGTATGTTTTTTCCACAGTAAAATGAGCCATAAATTATGTTTCTCCTGTGTGGCTGTCACTTACAGTAGGTAGTAGAAATTTGACAGAAGCGACAGGTTTTGGACTAGCCCATCTCTTCATAGGGGATTCTCAGGAATGTATTTATTTATTTTCAAAAGCACATAGTGAATGGCAGTTGCTCTGTCCAACTGCCAAAACACTGTGTAGCGAGCAGGGAAGCTGGCCAGCATCATTGTTTAAATCCTTTTTAGGGAATAACTTTATACAGAATAAAAGCCTTGCCGAGAATCCCCTATGAAGAGATGAAGTAGTCCAAAACCTGTCACTTCTGTCAGATTTCTACTGCCTACTTTAATTGACAGCAACATAGGAGAAAAGTAATTTATGGCTCATTTTACTCTGGAAAAATGTACTTCTTATTTGTCTATGCTTGCACATATTTTAAAGTTTACAATTTTTCGCCATAGTGCCCCTTTAAGTACTTTTTTTTACTACATTATTATCACTACAGTTCCTCTTTAAACCATAGGTAAAAAAAAAATTGAAAATTTTAAAGTGGGTAAAGGAAGCCTTCTTCTGAAAAACCTATGCTGACTACAATGTTACCTCCTAAAACAGAAGGTATCTGACAATTTTCCAAACCCACATGGACACTATCTGAAATGATCACTATCTGATCCAATACTTCACCCAAAACAGACTGCGGTATTGCTGAGAGAAGGACACAAATCCTACTGGCTGGTGTTGTAAAGGTTACGCCAAGCAAATTCCTAGCAAATGCTCCATGCACGGCTGTGTTCTCTGCAGTGTGGGACTGCATACTGGATAGAGAGAGGATGTGAGAAATATAACAGAAGGGATCCTGTCACACCGAGACATACAAGCAGAAACACCAACTGACTAATGATGCTCAGCTACAATTCATTCTTTCATGAATTCACACCAAATTAATACTGATCCTCACATTAATGTATATTTATCTGGCTGTTAATGATTGATCCCTTTTCTTTAGGAGTCTAGATGGCATTCTAAGGAAACAAAAACAATTAGTTATGTGTAGCCATTGGCTTTAGTTGTCTATAATCCATTAGCTTGCAATGCAAATCTATTTCAATTAACTTCCCCACAACGGCAGCGTCAGTTCTTTTCCTTTGTGTATGTTTTCAGGCAAACCAAATATCCCATCGGAGATTCAATAGTGAAGTCTATTAATAATAATGAATCTTTGTGGGTAATGACCTAGTCAGAGAGTAAAAGACTTTGGTCATATTGGCCTATGATAGCACAGGTTCAGATGTGCAGAAATGACAAATCTATGTTCCCTGAGGGAACGTTCTATAGAGATGAAGGTCACACAGTGTGTTGTACATCATGATGAATTTTACATATCTTTCCTGAAACAGAATCATAATTATCATCAATGTAATTATGTTTACCTGTGTTCCTCGCTGACAGCATCCTCATCTCCATAATAAAATCTGCAGTCATTAGGATATTATTATTAGGTTTGCTGATTTGAAGAGTGCCATTTATAATTTACATTTCTTCCTTTAAGCTGTTTTAATAGTGCAGCCTTACTTGTCAGAGATGACTATCTGTCCCAGTAGTTTGGAATATGCTAATTGTACAGGGTTCTTCTTTTAGACCCTCAAGAGGCTTCCTATCTCCTGCCTAAGCGTATTGCTGATGGATAAAATGCTCTGTCTTTTCCACTGGCAGCTTTATGATGGCACCTTCTACTACATTAGCACGGGAAACTGGCTATCAGCAATGAGGTCAGGTAGGAGGTAAAACTGAGTCTTAAAGTACTAAACTCAACTGTAATGCTGGGAATACATGTTACGTTTTTTGTGGAGAATCGTTCCGATAGATGCTTTTGATGATAAAATTCCGACATGTCCGAGTCTCCGGTCGATTCTGTTCTGCTAGATTTTTTATAGAAATTAATGGAAAAAAGATAAGAAAAACGAGCAGAAGATAAGATAATTGAGCAGAGAATCAAATGGTTAATAGATCGCGTGGAGAATCGAACACGAAAAACGTAACGTGTAATCCCAGCATTAGGATAGGAGAGCAATACAGATACATTATGGAACAAATAGCTATTGCTTATTAGTTAGGCTAAAGTAGACCTATAAATATGATATTAGCACCATGTCAGTATGCCAAGACATTCAGTCCCAAATGTAAACATGAATAGTGTAAGAGTAATATTCAAAATTCTCTCCTTTATAATTCTATGGGATTCCAGTTCATATTACACAACTCTAAACTAGAAAGACAGGAAGTGAATAGAGAAAGTAATTCTATGCAATTGTATGATCCCGAAGATGGAACACTGCTGGACGTGTTGCTGACCAGCTGGGAGTAAAGAGGACCAGGCACTGAGTAAGTATACATGCTCCTCTGTGGCTGCTCTAGGGGAACAGATAGCGCTGGGCCCCTCAGTCCACTTATGAAGAGGAGGGGTGTGTGACAGATACTGGTTCCACTTCTTACTAAAGGGTATTGGGGAGTGGAATAGCAATAGGGGATGCAGAGGTAGCGACTGCACCAAGACTCCAGGACCAGAGGGACCCTCCTTCAATCACTTTATGAAATCTTTATTGGTGCTAAGCTGGTAATGATCACCTCTATTTGTGCTTTTATTAGTTGCAAACATTTACAGACTGTTCTCCTCCCCTGCTTACACCTCTGTGACACTGCAGCTGTCCTTGGCAGGTTTTGGTGCTCCATGCCACTTATTATATAAAGAGTGCTTGAGGGGCCCCCTGTAAAACTCACACCGGGGCCCAGAGCTCCTGAGCTACACTACTGGTGTTGGGGGACATACTGGCTGCACTTCTTAGTAAAGGGGGGTGAACTGGCGGGGCATGCGGATTAACCACTTGAGGACCAGAGGTTTATACCCGACCCCCCTCCCCAGTGACCAGGCCATTTTTTACAATTTGGCACTTCACAACTTTAATGGTTTATTGCTCAGTCATACAACTTAGCACCTAAATGATTTTTATCTCCTTTTCTTCATCATAAATAGAGCTTTCTTTTAGTGGTATTTGACTGCTGCTGCAAAGTTTACATTTTTTTTAATTAATAAAAAAACGTAATTTTTGAATAAAAAAAAAAAGTTGTTTTTTATCCCCTTTCTCCAGTTGGCCCTACACTATGATACATACACTACACTGCACTATACATATTCTTATGGTAGGGATTAGATTGTGAGCCCCTCCAAGGTACAGTTAAGTGAAAAGCCTATACTCTGTACAGCGCTGCGTAAGATGGCAGTGCTATATTAAGATTTAAATTCCGTTTGCAGAAAAAACAGCCTGCCAGCACTGATCAGCCGCTGGTAGGCTGATCGCTGTGCCCCACTGTTTACAGTGATGGGAGCTCATGTGAACTCCCGTCAAATCTTGCTCCTCGCAAGATGACATCATATGGTGGCACTAAGGAACAACAGAGCCACTCTGTGGCTGCCAATCTGCATTAGGTGGTCGCAGAGAGGTTAAGGGGGCCCTGTGGTTATAAATATTATGCTCCTGCTACTCTTCGTTTACAGTTCAATTTTCCCAAATGCAGCAGAATAGAACATGCTGTATTAAAAAATCACAATGCAATACAACCACACTCAATTGTGGCACAAACGAAACAACTCTAACCTAAAACTGTCTGCAATTAGGTATTTCTGGCAATGATTTGTAACCTTCACATGAATCATATCAGATGATAATAAGGGTTGCTGTAATTGAGAGGTTTGTACATTACAGTAGTAGATCTGTAATTTTCCAGGAAGCCTGAAAGTTGTCTCTGTGGGAATATGCACCGGACTGTGGGTCCACAACTGTAAGGCCCTGAATACCAACTCTGTACGGAGATGATTTGCATATTCGTCAATGATGCATCATCCGAAATCTTTCTTGGACATATATAGCTGAATTATTGCAAATACCTTCTGTTTTAAGAAGGCAAATTTATACAGTATTTAGCATTGCTTTTTTAGTAAGCGGGCTTTTTGGTCTCTTTCAGCAGCTTACCCTGGTTCACCATGAGCTATCTTAGTACTCTGTACACAACTGTTACAGGGAAAATATGTTGTGTTCTATGCAAATCTATAACACTGTAAGTGTACAATACATGGATACAGATTTACAAGACCATGTCACCATGCTCCCACTAAGTTCAGTTGAACAGTGTAAAATTTTCAACATTGGGGTAGGCAGGATATGGGCAGGAGTGGTATAAATCTTTCACATTACAGTAACATTAACAGGCTATTTCACCATAACAGGAAATAAATGTAATAATAATAAATGTAAAATACTATGAATGCAAATGATACAAAAGATTGTAGCCGTGCCTGACACGATTTCCAGCTCAAGCTGCTTATTCAGAGGTCCCACAAGCAGTCTAATCACCACAGATTTCACTCCCTCGTATCCCAAACTTAGAATCTAAAAGGCAGCTGATAATTAGCACATGGTGGAGAATGAGGGAAAAGCATCCTTCCAGACACATGCTCATACAGTATATCAGAAGTGTATGTGAGTCATGGTGCCAAACATCATCCACATCAACAGCTGTTAAGTCACATGGATAAGTTTGGATATAAAAGTTGTGGAGTGCTGATCACTTCCATATCTGGCACATCGATGCTTATAGACTTCGTGTTCATGGCATTATGTACATGCTCTGTTTTGAAGGACAACTGAAGTGAGAAGAATATGGAGGCTGCCATATGTATTTTCTTTTAACTACCCTAAGACTGCCCCACGCCAATGGGCGTGGCCATGGCGGCAGCTCCAGGACCGCCTACTGCCAACTGGCGTCAGGTCCTGGAGCCGGCTACTGCAGGGGATCACACGCAGGCTGCACATGCATCTCCTGCTTGGGAGGCGAAACTACGCCCCACCTTCAGTCTCCGAGCAGAGACGGCGAAACCACCGTCTTTTCAGTTAGTACAGCGCTGTGATCTGCAGCAGCAGTGTACTAGAGACAGCCATGTGACACGGCTGTCCCCCTGGGGCACAAGAGAGCCATCGGCTCTCATAGGCTAAAGCCTATGACAGCCGATCTCTATGATTGGCTGGCTGCAGGGAGGGAGGGAGAAAAAAGCCTATAGTAAATAGGGAAATTTAATAAAAAAAAAAAAAGATAAATATTTAGAGAAAAAAAAAACACGGGGGGTGATCAGACCTCACCAACAAAGAGCTCTGTTGGTGGGAAGAGTGGGGAGAAAAGGGGGGGGGGATCACTTGTGTGGTGTGTTGTGCGGCCCTGCAGCTTGGCCTTAAAGCTGCAGTGGCCTATTAACAGAAAAATGGCCTGGTCTTTAGGGGGATTTAACACTGTAGTCCTGAAGTGGTACAATACCAGTTGCCCCGCTGATCTATTTGACTGCAGTAGTGTCTGAATAACACTAGAAACAAGCATGTAGCTAATCCGGTCATATCTGCCAACAATGTCAGAAACACCTGATCTGCTGCATGCTTGTTCAGTGTCTGTGGCTAAAAGTATTAGAGACAGATGATCAGCATGATAGCCAGGCAACTGGTATTGCTTAAATGGAAAAAAAAATGTGGCAGCTTCCATAGCCCTCTTGCTACAGTTGACCTTTAAGAATGGACATTCAGATTATTATAAAAGCTTATCTGTATCATTTGTATGTGGGTGAGTTTTGAGAACATTATAGGCTTAATCCACAATATTGTACTGATACTGTTGTGTTTTATTTTACTGATGTTTATGTATGGCTGCAAATGACTCACACAATGTTGATGCAATGTTGGACATCTGCATCCTGGAATAAAAGAACCAGTGATGTCTGATTCTGAGTCACTGAACCGCAACTGGTAATTTTCTTTAATTTGGTACTTTACATGCAAATTATTCTGTAGATGTTGCAGATTTTAAGTACAAATGCAAACGGAAGGCATTTAGAAACAAATAGCATGGAATTGTGCAAACCTTTCGGGAAGGTATGCCAGCTCAGTGTTTGGTTGCTGAATGCAAGGCTAAGCCAATTTAGCTCTGAAAAGCACAAGTAAGATCTTTCAAAGCACACTGTGCCATCTGTTGCATAAACCTTAAAAACCGTAATTCAGCTCAATGATAAAATGATACCATATTCTTAGGCACTGTCAGAAAAATCAAAGGCGAATCCTGTTACTTCACTGTCAATTACTATTTCTTTACGGAACGCATTCTAATTTATCCTACACAACACAGTCTATAGTACATAAAAGATGCTGGCACTATACAAATCCATAATAATAATAAAAATAATAATAATAAATGCACACCTTATGTGAAGAAACACAACAGAAAATAGATAACTATATATTTAACCGTTCTTTATGAGAATAATTCAAGATCTTCCTCAAAATGATTTGTGTTTATTATATTTAGCATTATTATTGTCACTTCATTCTGCACAGCCTCTCCATGTTTCTATAGGCCAAAATAAATAAACAAAAGGCACCATCTCCTGGTAGAAAAGCAGGCTTGTACAAAGTAATCAATATGTTTTTCTATAGTGACCAATAGCTAGCTCGAATTTGCTGTTACTACATACAAGAGTTGTATATAAATTCAAGAGCAAACAAAAAGGTGTACACACCGTAAAAGTTTCATATACACGTAAAAGGCTCATTTACTGCATATAATGTACAACCAACTGCACCACATGACCAACCACACAAGTTGTTTATCTGACAAGTAGGTAAACACACCAACCAACTAAACAACCAACTCTCTTAAATACTGCGTGCACAAGCGAAACGACAAACTCTACAACATGTCTGCACTCAAAAACAACAATGTTGTTCAAACAACTGGTACACACGTGGCCAACCTGCAAGATAGTTGTGCAGGTTGATCTACTGGATGGATCTGGCAAACCACCTGTTATCAGTTGGTCGTTTTGTTATTTGCCAGCCGTACACACGCCCAACTGCCTTACAACAGACCAAATTTAGATGATAGTTGGGCAGATTGTTTGGACGTGTGTAGCAGTCTTATGCCTGGTACACACCATGCATTTTCCCATCAGATGAATGGGTCAAATTGATTATTTCTGACAGGTCCGACCTGATTTCTGATCATTTTTCTGATCAACTTTGTATATAAGTGATCAGAAAATTGATAGGAAATCAGATTGGACCTGTAGGAAAGAATTGATTCGACCCATCTTTCTGATGGGAAACTGCATGGTGTGTTCCAGGCATTAAGAAAAGATTTCAGTAGCTTTATAATGGACTGCATCCACAGATTATCTAAAGGCGCATACACACGTCATACTTTTCCAAACGGCGGGTCTGTCAGACCCTCCCGCGGGGCCGTCGTTCTGACGACAGTTGCACGTGAGTACAAGCTGTCAGCAGACTGATAAGGCTGGTTTTGACTGATCCCCTGAGCGGATCAGTCAAAAACAGTCTTATCAGTCTGCCGACAGCTTGTACTCACATGCAAATGTCGTCAGAACGACTGCCCCGTGAGAGGGTCTGACGGAACCCGTCGTTTAAAAAAGTACGGCGTGTGTACGCGCCTTTACCTTGCACTCTGTCAAGTAAAGCATTAACATTCTGAAATAATAATGATAAAAAGCATTTCAATTTTGGTGTGTATCCAATTAAATTGCTGGTCAGAGATTCACTTTTATCACTGCTAAATAAGGTGCAAATATGTTTAAACTGTAAACAAACAATATAATCTGAAAGGCAGAGGTGAAGTGGAAAGCTAATCAGACAGAACAGAAAAAGCTTATCTGTGATGTTTATTGGATTACATGGAACTACCTAATTACAAAGGGAACCTAGGAAACATTTTTCAGCAAAGTGTACTGAAATTCTGTGTTAAATGTGTAATGACAAGCAACATACAGAATGTTTTGTTCAACCCTTTGCAAGAAACAGAAGAAAGATAGTTTTGTAGAGAGTTTTGTTATGTGTAAAATCTATTACAGAAAGCCAACCATTCCTTCCAATCATGTTGCCATAGCCTCGGAGTCACCACCGCCCCCATTTATCTTCCCTTTCCCCAAATTATACATTTGTCCAAAGATATATATATATATATATATATATATATATATATATATATATATATTCTTTCTTTATATTTTTTTGCCCAGTCTTTGCTCACTGTATATCATACAGCTATGTTTGTGAAACCATCTTAAAATGAGATTATGATTGTGCTGATACGATGCAGGGGAAATTGTCTTTGTTTTCGTTATTCAGATATTGGAAAACAGAGATGCCGTTTTCCCCACTTGTTCTATTTGATTGTGCAATGCAATCCGCTAGAATTGGAGACTTCTGTTATGTGTTGTAATTCTGGTAAAATATTAATACAACATTTCAAAAGTAAAGTCAACTCCTAAAGGGGTTATTTAAAAAAAACAAAAACAAACTTGAATGGAGGAAAATATGGACAGTACCACTGTGGACTCCTTTCTAAAAAATGCTATTTGCCTGGCCCTTGTGCGGATGATTTCACTTAAACCTATTTGAATCACTAACCCAGAAGATATAACTCCACTGGCTGCATACTTGTTCCAGGTGTGTGACTAAGAAGCCTCTCACCAATACTGAATTTTGTCAGTAAGTAGTGTGGCCATTGCCCCATCTATCTAATAACCTCAGCTTCTTCTGAACATTTGTCAACATACTTATACTATTGAAGTAATAATGTTTCTCAGAGCAGCTGGGCTATGCCTGATTGTGATCACTGAAAATAATTAATGTCTTCTTATTTTAGAAATAACAGACATACTTTTAGAAGTTGGCAGCTGGCTTACAGAGTTTAGGCATCTGGTCCAGGTGAGGGACGTTGTAACCTTCTAAGAGGTTCTCAAACAAAACCCTGCACTCCCTCTGGTTCTGGACACAGACAGGAAGAACTATGGATCTGCAGAGAGTGATACTAAGCACAGTATGCGGTCACAGAGTTTGTCTTCAGTAGTGGACAAATCAGTAATTTGTTATATTGCATGATAAATCATAAGGCAGTGCACAGCATATTTTTCAATATCAATGGATAATGCAGTTATTCTTAAAAATTGTGAATGACACAAACGCTCAAACTCATGTTATGAATCTTACTGAAAAAAAAGACCACTACAAAGCTGACTGCTCTTGTTAATCATCTATACACCGTTTTTTTATAACAAGCATTACCCTGTCATTGTGCTTATACTCCACTTTTTATATTATTTACTTATTTAATGATCAGCAGAAACATTTTCTATAAGGGTCTGTCAACTAATCTAAAACTAAATAATCAAATCTATATTCATCTCCCCATCTCTACAAGATCAATAAATCCCTCATTAATTTGTGTGGTACTGTGGGGTTTGTATTGACCATGCCAACTGTCTAAACTTGATTTTTCTTTATTTATCACACCAATGTATGACCACTGCAACAAAAAATGCAAATATATTTTGCTAACATATGTTTATAGAAATTAAAGCACAACAGTTATTCAAGAACATATATTGTCTTAAAAGGTAACCTGAAGTGAGAGGGATATGGAGGCTGCCATATTTTTTTCCTTTCAAACAATACCAGTTGCTTGTCAGTCCTGCTGATCTCATTGGCTACAGTAGTGCCTGAATCACGAACCTGACACAAACATGCAGCTATTCTTGTCAGATTTTTGTCAGAAACATCTGATCTGCATGTTTGTTCAGGGTGGTTAGCTAAGAGTATTATGCTGAGAATACACCATTAAGGCTCATACACAGATTTTTGTCAGAAACATCAGATCTGCATGTTTGTTCAGGGTGGTTAGCTAAGACTATTATGCTGAGAATACACCATTAAGGCTTATACACACGTCTGACGGAAGGCAACGACGGGTCCGGGCGGATCGCTCAGAAACAGCCTTATCAGTCCACCGACAGACTGTACACACGCTGTACTGTCTACTGAAAACTCGCCCAGCGGGAGGTGACGACGGACCCATCGTTGCCTTCCGTCAGACATGTGTACGAGCCTTTAGATACTGTAGTTTGGCAGATAGAAGGTTCAATTGATAATTTCCGACATGTCCGATCTTATTTTCGATAATTTTTCTGATCAATTTTTCATAGAAGTGAATGGAAATTGATAAGAAAAGATAAGAAAACTGATCAGAAAATTGATCGACCAGCAAATCGGCTGAAAAATCGAATTGTGTATTCCTAGCATTAGAAAGAATCACCAAGAGTGCCAGGCAGCTGGCATTGTTTAAAATGAAATAAATATGGCAGCAGCCACCATATACCTCTCACTTCAGGTTCCCTTGAAGATATGTCAAGCAAGTAGCGGATAAAATAAACTAAAAAGAGGTGGATCTGATCAATATAGATGGCCCGAACTGTTTGCTGGCGGACAGTACCGGCAAATTTCCGTTATTCACATTCTCGGTAAACTGCGAACAATTAGCGTGTTTGACCCACCCCCTATACATCCTCATGGAGCCAAGCATTGACACTCTTACCTCACAGTCAGCAGACCCATGGCAGCCAAACTGCTAGGACCCCCTCCTGGACCCCCACCCCCTATTAGAAAGAAGTTGCGGTGGCCATATTGGATTTATTCTCTGCTGGCTGCTGTTAGTGAGAGCAGGGTTAGACTTGCTGCAGATAGGTAGGGAAAGCATTAGCTAGGCCTGTGTTCTTGTTACTCACGGACTACTTGCTGAACGCACCCCAAATAGACCTTTTGAGGGCTAGTACATTAGTCTCCTGTTTTTTATTTTGTGTGTGACACTCCACAGTCCACTGACACCCATAGCTGTATACACTACTGCTATTGTGGCCACATTAACGTGGATCCAAAATAAAGTTTTACTCATTGCATAATTGTGTTCCTTTCATATAGTTTATAGGGCATTCCTCAAGCCAAATACTTTTTTTGTTTTGTTTTAATACTCTAATTGCCTGTAAACTAAACAAGCCTCACCCACAGCTCCTTTTGTGCCTTGGCACTGTAGCAAGGGCTTATGGGAGCTCAGTCTGGGCAGGAGGAGGAGGAGGTTACTAGCCAGAGATTTCAGAGGAAGAGGGGAGGAGGGAGGAGGAGAGGGGATTGAATTTACACACAAGCAAGCTGATAGCATCTCCAGCTCTCAGCCTGTGACAATGTGACAAACAGAACATGGCTGGCCTCATTGTATCACAGGAATAAATAATCATAAACGTTTGAAGCTGTTTTCAGCTAAATATGCTGTGTAAACTATCTAAACTTTAGATAAGATATATAGACAAGTTACTTGTTATAGTTAGTTTTTCATCTCGGATCTGCTTTAAGTTGCAGGCACAATACCACTCAGTGCATTATTTGCAGGAATGTACTGTGATTTCTGCCCTTTAGAGATTAAAACACGACTCTGCGTCAACTCCGTAATTTTTGGTGGGACTTTTGGGATGGATCCCCCTCTGGCATGCCACAGTCCACGTGTTAGACCCTTTGAAACAACATTTCCATCACTTTTGTGGCCAGAAACAGTCCCTGTAGGTTTTAAAATTCGCCTGCCTATTGAAGTCTATGGCGGTTCGCCTGGTTCACATGTTCGCAAACATTTGCGGAAGTTCGTGCTTCGCGAACCTAAAATTTGATGTTCGCGACATCTCTACTGATCAATAATGAATTTAGCTTTTATTACTGATTCTGAATTGAATCTAAAAGATTCCTATATCTCCACCAAGGTTTACATTGTAAAATGTAGCCAAGGGCAGTACTCCTGAACTGAGTGCTTGCAGATGTAATCAGTACCTCAACAGAGATATGTGTTAGAGAGTCCTTGAAACAGTGGAGAATAGCTTCAAAGCATATCATTCAAAGATCAACACACTCCGCAGCTTATTTGTTATCAGTTTAAAGGGACTCCGAGCACAAAAAAAAAAAGAAAGTTGTACTCACCATGGGCTTTCTCCAGCCCAGTGCTGGTCGGGAGGTCCCACGCCGGCGTCCTGGCTCCTCTCCTTCTCCCCGCTCCGGAATGGCTGGCAGGCCGCAGCCCGGGCGACACTCTCCCGAGTGTCGGGCTTCTTCTTCCGCATATGACGCGGATTACGTCACACGCCGGCCGCCTCGCGTCATCATGGCGGCCGGCGTGAAAGTACTGCGCATGCGCGCTTTGTTCGCGCATGCGCAGTACTTTCACGCCGGCCGCCATGATGACGCGAGGCGGCCGGCGTGTGACGTAATCCGCGTCATATGCGGAAGAAGAAGCCCGACACTCGGGAGAGTGTCGCCCGGGCTGCGGCCTGCCAGCCATTCCGGAGCGGGGAGAAGGAGAGGAGCCAGGACGCCGGCGTGGGACCTCCCGACCAGCACTGGGCTGGAGAAAGCCCATGGTGAGTACAACTTTCTTTTTTTTTTTGAGCTCGGAGTCCCTTTAAGCACACTGCAACAGATTGTACTATACATGCATTTATCTTAGATATTAGTGTAAAATAACACAAGTATATTGTCGTATTATTGATCAATACATCATTTTAAGTAATTTTAAACACACTTAAGTTTAGGTTAGGTACACTAACACTTTATGCAAAAGATCAATTGGCCATTGAACTTGCAATTAATTTTTTTTAACCACTTCGCATCCAGACCTTGTTTCCTTCTTAGGGCCCTTTTCCACTAGCAATCGCTAGCGTTAGCGCTAAACGCTAGCGATTGCGATTCAGCAAAAGTCTTTTTTTTCCCCGACGTTTGCGATCGCGATTTTGCTATGCTATACACTGCATAGCAATAATCGCTCCGCGGCGCGATTGCGATTTAGTAAAAAATGAATTGCGTTAGTGGAAATTACCTACCGTGATTCCTATGTTAAAAAGCAAACCGTAGTGGTTTTAACATCACTAGCGGTTTGAGGTTTTGTGATTCAGCAATCGCAAACACAGTAGTGGAAAAGGGCCCTGATGGATCAGAGCAGTTTTGACATTTTAGCTATGTCCCTATTTAATCAGCAATAACTTTATCCCTACTTATGACACCTAAATGAAATATATAATGTTTATTTCAAGCCTAACTAGGCTTTCATCCTATGGCATTTTTTCCCTCAATTTTGTTTGCTATGTATTTTAGTGGTAAAAGAGGAAAAAGATTAAAAAAACACATTATTTCTCAGTGTTACCAATTCTACCTTTTATCACAAAACTTAATTTATGTTCCTGTCACAATTTATGGTGAGGAAATTTGATTCTGAAATAATGCTACAGTGTATATTTTTCAATATTGACTGAGAAAATAAAAGTATTTTTAATGGTAAAAATCACTCTTATTGGCTCAGGGAGCATATATTCGCTTTTACCAATTAGTGCTGCAGCAGATAGTGCCAAAGGTTTTGCACAGAAGCCAGCCCAATCAACCACAGCACTGCTTCAGCTACAAGATGTATATCTATGTCCTTGTGGCTTAGATGAAGTCGCATGGGACGTAGATATACATGTATATACATTTCCGTTCTCCCACTCTTGATATTTCTTGCATGAATAAGATACATTCAGGCTAATCTGATTAGTGTTGTCTAGATGCATGTACACACTCCATAAAAACTTGCTGCCTCAGCCAAGAATCCTGGGTGTGTACAAGTGACCCTCAAGCTCATTGTTCTCCTTACCCCTCCCAACAGGAAACTTACCTTACTGTCCTCCACGCTGTTGTCCTGCCTTTTCTGCGCTTAGCAACAGAGGAATTACTCTGCTATAGCTGAGTGAGGCATCTGTACAGCACTTGGCTCTTGAGGTGTACCCTGAGGGACCGAGCCCCAGTTTATTCAGGCAACAACCATTGCGTATATGTAAGTACCTCAATACAGTTCTGATGAGTGTACCAGTCTTTGAAGCTCAACAGGACAATAAATGTACTAGGCTTAGGCTAGACAAATCCATCCGGCTGGATCACTACAGGTAGAACAGAAACATTAGGATATACCTGCACACACTTTACATTTTCAGCTGAGATGATCAGCTAGGACTGTCTGTCCAAAGAAAAAATGAAAGTATGTAAGTAGCTTTAAGCTTTAGTCAGTCAAATAGGGCAACACACCCACATAAGTGTCCCTCATAACAATCATGGCTTATAAGTTAGGGCAACACTGCGAGGAACAGGCACTACACAGACACATTGCTCAGCTATAGATGAATGTGGTGTAATGTGCCAATGAGAAGAGAGGATAGATGACTGAGCAGGGCACAATAGTGTCTTCTAGGGGGCAGGGAAAAACAAGAACAATGTACTCCTCCGCTGCTCATTTGTGACTCTTACATGACAAACCTCTCAGCGATGTGAAGGGACACCTGTACACAGGGTAGATTCTTTACTGAGATTACGCTAAATGGCGCAATGCCCGAACCTAGGGTGGGCAGTCAGGGACAGCTAATGTGTAAGTTGACAGTGGTTCTAATAAAGGAGCTTCCGTTTCCTTCATCCTTCACCACAAGTATCTGTAGCCAGACTACAACTACTTTAGCAGAAAGCAATATGCATCTCCTGAATAGCAAATAATGTAGCTGGGGAAAGTGTATTTGGTGTTATCTGTTATTCTGTATGAGGAAAGGGCAGGAGCCCAGCTCTCCATCATGCATCATTATTTGCTTATACATGCAGTGCAGACATAGAGGATGAGGAGAAGAAATGTCAGCTTCCTCATAGGGATGCTTATTGACTTTTCTTCTTCTTTCAAAGGTGTAAGAACAAATGATGCATGAATATCGTTCAGTTGTTATAAGTTCAGTTGTTTAAAGTATTACTGTAATTGTAAATATGTTTAAAATAACTTAAATGAGACTCTGATCAATAATGCAATGCTTCTGCAATAGTGTTTTACTCCTGCTCTAAAATACAAATGTAACACTACCACATACAACACAAATCTATTGGAAGTCTGTAACCACAAACTAGGGTTGACATGTCTATCTTAAGAATGGAAGTTTATTGCATTTTTGATCAGGGCTCCATTTGAAGACATTTTAAAGGAAACCAGAGCCGAGCAGTAATAAAAGTTTTATACATACCTGGGGCTTCATCCAGCCCCATGGGCACGGATCGCTCCAACGCTACCGTCCTCAGCCTTCTCTTTCACCGGTACCGGGTCTATAACTTTGGTCAGCTGCAGCCAGTTTGACACAAGAAAAGTACACTCTACGTATCTCTCTGGCGGCCACCAGAGAGATACGTAGAGGGCACACTTTTCTTGCTCAGACTGGCCGCGACTGACGGAAGTGCGGGGACCCGGTACCGGAGCTGCAGGCAGCGGAGGACGGCAGGGTGGGAGCGATACGTGCAGTGCAGTAGTGGTTGCAGACGATATGCTCAGTGACTGTGTTAAATTCAGTTACTAGTGGAGAATGAGAGATTCCCCAGGGTGCAGAATCTAAGTAGTACCTACGTCCTCACTAGGCTCTGAATGGGTGGCATCCTGGCCATTTATGTGCTGGGTTGTTGCTTTTTAGCTGCTGTCTGTACATGCATGGTGTCTGGGATGTATACATGCATGCTCATCTGGACAGGATGCGCCTTCACCTGAAAGGGTGAGCCATTATTCATGAAATGCATTGAGTCCTCTTACAAAATCTAGTCTCTCAACTCTGTATAGATATACACATACCTTGTTTCATCTTGTAATACTAATAAATATATAGCTGCTACAGTGGACCTGTATCAAAGCTACACCAGCCTGCATTGGTGGGAAGGGGGTTAAAGAAAGTTTAAAGGGGCACATGTCAATTATTTTTTTTTTAAAGAACTTAGCACCACCTGTTTTCTAGAGCTTTAATTAACCCTTTCTCACCTGTGCAGGCTAATAACAATAACAATAACAATAATATTTATATAGCGCTTTTCTCCCTGGGGACTCAAAGCGCTGTTTACAGCAGGGATGGCTGAGTCAACCTGCATGGGGCTCCGCTGTACTAACTATATCAGCCTGCATGGTACATGATATTGGGGGGAGGGGGGTTTCTCTGTAAGAGAGACGTGACAAAGCTTCCCCCTCCTCCTCCACCTGGGGGGCATATGTTGGAATCTGGCACCCCTTTTAACTCTGTGACCGCCTCACACCAATTGGTGGCCGCAGAGTAGCTCCCCCAGGACCGCCTAACGCCAAATGGCATGAAGTCCTGGGGGCAGAGATTAGCAGGGAACGTGCGCGCACATGCACAATCGTTCCCTGCCAACACGCGGAGCGGAGCTCTGTCATCAGCCTGAAAGCCTTCGATTGCGGCTAGCAGGCTGTTAAGATTTTTGAACATGTCACTTGGCTGATTGTACTGTCACCTGGCTGTCTGCTGGAGTGGCAGGAAAACAGATCCCTCTCATAGGCTAATGCCTATAAGAGTCGATCCTAGTGATTGGGTCGCCAGGGGGGAGAGGGGAAGAGGGAAGAGAAAAAAAAATAGCATCTTTTATTTAAAAAAAAAGAACAATCAGATCCTACCAACAGAAAGCTCTGTTGGTAGGCAGAAAGGGAGGCAAGATTCATTTGGCTGCTAAGTTGTATGGCTATGTAATAAACTGTAAAAGATGCAATGTGCTGAATTGTAAAATATTGCCTGGTCACTAGGGGGGTGTAAGCCTGTGGTCCTCAAGAGGTTAATAAGGGGAGCACCAGATGTCTGTCTGCTTCTAGGTAAATAGGTATAGAGGGTCACTTTTAACCAAACACCTATTTAGTGTTAAAGGAATCATCGGGCAAAATGTATAAAATGAGGTTTACTCACCTGGGGCTTTCTCCAGCCACTTGCAGCCGACTGTCCCACGCCCATAGCTCCGCTTTCTGCCACCATCCCAGGCTCCCCGCATGGTGCAGAGCCTGACCGTGGGGTCGGCTGGAGAAAGCCCCAGGTGAGTAAACCTCATTTTTTACATTTTGTCTGACAACTCCTTTACCAGTGGCGGACATACGGCCGTGCAGGCCGTGCCGCCGCACGAGGGCCCCTGAAGTTCTGCTGCTTCAGGGGCCCATTAAGTATTGCAGGTTTTTTTTTTTTTTATTTTTTTTTTTTATTTTTTTTTTTTTTAACCTGGGGGGCCCAACTCCTGTCCTCCCCCCTCACCTCGCCCCCCCCCCCCCCTCATGCGGCGGGAGAGCGGAAAATACAAGAAGTCTCCGGCCGGGGCGGCAGCTGCCGCTTGGTCTCCAGCTTTGGAGACATATCGGAAACTAAGCAGCAGCTGCCTCTAGCGTCTGCTGCAGCCCCGGCCGGAGACTTCCTGTATTTTCTGCTCTCCCGCCGGCTGCAGCGCATACCGGGAGGGGGGCCCCGAGGTGAGTGAGGGAGGATAGGAGTCGGGCCCCCCACCCGGATAGCTACCCACCCGGCTACCTTACCCACCCACCCGGCTACCTACCCCGCTACCTAACCATCCACCCGGCTACCTACCCGGCTACCTAACCAGGCTACCTACCCACCCACCCGGCTACCTAGCTACCCACCCGGCTACCTAACCACCCTGCCGGCTACCTACCTGGCTACCTACCCACCCGGCTACCTAGCTACCCACCCGGCTACCTGACCACCCTGCCGGCTATCTACCTGGCTACCTACCCACCCGGCTACCTAGCTACCCACCCGGCTACCTAACCACCCTGCCGGCTATCTACCTGGCTACCTACCCACCCGGCTACCTAGCTACCCACCCGGCTACCTAACCACCCTGCCGGCTACCTACCCACCCGGCTACCTAGCTACCCACCCGGCTACCTAACCACCCTGCCGGCTATCTACCTGGCTACCTACCCACCCGGCTACCTACCCACCCTGCTGGCTACCTACCCACCCGGCTACCTACCCACCCACCCGGCTACCTACCCACCCGGATACCTACCTACCCACCCGGCTACCTACCCACCCACCCGGCTACCTACCCACCCGGCTACCTAACCACCCTGCCGGCTATCTACCTGGCTACCTACCCACCCGGCTACCTACCCACCCGGCTACCTAGCTACCCACCCGGCTACCTAACCACCCTGCCGGCTATCTACCTGGCTACCTACCCACCCGGCTACCTAACCACCCTGCCGGCTATCTACCTGGCTACCTACCCACCCGGCTACCTACCCACCCACCCGGCTACCTACCCACCCGGATACCTACCTACCCACCCGGCTACCTACCCACCCACCCGGCTACCTACCCACCCGGCTACCTAACCACCCACCCGGCTACCTACACACCCACCCGGCTACCTACCTACCCACCAGGCTACCTACCTACCTACCCACCCGGCTACCTACCAACCCACCAGGCTACCTACCCACCCACCCAGCTACCTAACCACCCACCTACCCACCCACCAGGCTACCTACCCACCCGCCTACCCAGCCACCCACCAGGCTACCCACCCGGCTACCCAGCCACCCACCAGGCTACTTACCCACCCGGCTAATGGCTACCTACCTACCCACCCGGCTGCCTACCTACCCACCAGGCTACCTATCCACCCAACCACCCATGGGAGCTGCGCGCCGGATGGAGGCTGGGACAGGAGGTCTGCTGCTGCAGGTGAGTAAATGTTTTTTTTTTATTATTTATTTTAGCAGGTGTATGTTCTGGGCAGGTCTGCCACATGATTGCGTGTATGTTCTGGGCAGGTCTGCCACATGATTGCATGTATGTTCTGGGCAAATTTGCTACATGATTGCATGTGTTTTCTGGGCAAATCTGCCGACATGATTGCACGTATTTTCTGGGCATATCTGCCGACATGATTGCAGGTATTTTCTGGGCATATCTGCCGACATGATTGCAGGTATTTTCTGGGCATATCTGCCGACATGATTGCAGGTATTTTCTGGGCATATCTGCCGACATGATTGCACGTATTTTCTGGGCATATCTGCCGACATGATTGCACGTATTTTCTGGGCATATCTGCCGACATGATTGCACGTATTTTCTGGGCATATCTGCCGACATGATTGCACGTATTTTCTGGGCATATCTGCTGACATGATTGCACGTATTTTCTGGGCATATCTGCCGACATGATTGCACGTATTTTCTGGGCATATCTGCCGACATGATTGCACGTATTTTCTGGGCATATCTGCCGACATGATTGCACGTATTTTCTGGGCATATCTGCCGACATCATTGCACGTATTTTCTGGGCATATCTGCCGACATGATTGCAGGTATTTTCTGGGCATATCTGCCGACATGATTGCAGGTATTTTCTGGGCATATCTGCCGACATGATTGCAGGTATTTTCTGGGCATATCTGCCGACATGATTGCACGTATTTTCTGGGCATATCTGCCGACATGATTGCACGTATTTTCTGGGCATATCTGCCGACATCATTGCACGTATTTTCTGGGCATATCTGCCGACATGATTGCACGTATTTTCTGGGCATATCTGCCGACATCATTGCACGTATTTTCTGGGCATATCTGCCGACATCATTGCACGTATTTTCTGGGCATATCTGCCGACATCATTGCACGTATTTTCTGGGCATATCTGCCGACATGATTGCACGTATTTTCTGGGCATATCTGCCGACATGATTGCACGTATTTTCTGGGCATATCTGCCGACATGATTGCACGTATTTTCTGGGCATATCTGCCGACATGATTGCACGTATTTTCTGGGCATATCTGCCGACATGATTGCACGTATTTTCTGGGCATATCTGCCGACATCCTTGCACGTATTTTCTGGGCATATCTGCCGACATGATTGCACGTATTTTCTGGGCATATCTGCCGACATCATTGCACGTATTTTCTGGGCATATCTGCCGACATCATTGCACGTATTTTCTGGGCATATCTGCCGACATCATTGCACGTATTTTCTGGGCAAATCTGCCGACATGATTGAATGTATTTTCTGGGCAAATCTGCTCACATTATGTGTATTTTCTTGAGAAAACCTGCACAATTATGTGAATTTTCTGGGGAAAGGGTCACCAAAACTTGGGCCCACTGTCTTTGCGTTGCACTTTTCATGGGAACCTGAGGTGAGAATAATATTGAGGCTGCCATATTTCTCTCCTTTTAAGCAATACCAGTTGCCTGGTTGCCGTTCTGGTCCTCTGCCTCTTATTCTTTCAACCATAGACCCTGAACAAGCATGCAGCAGGTCAGGGGTTTCTGACAATATTGTCAGAACTGAGAAGATTAAGCTGCATGCTTGTTGCTGGTGTAATTCAGTTTATTACTGCAGCCAAATAGATCAGCAGGGCCGCCAGGCAACTAGTATTGTTTAAAAGGAAATAAATATGGCAGCCTCCATATCACTCTCACCCCGGGATCACTTTAAATTACAGTTAGCTCCGCCCTTATCCGGTCATTGCCACGCCCATTTTTTGCCGCGGCGCTACGCGCCGCAGGTTCTATCCACGCCCGTGTTATAGCTGCACCCATTTTTGGGCGCGGCGCGCTTCGCGCGCCGCAGGTCAGGGGGGCCCACAATTGATATTTTGCACAGGGGCCCACTGCTGCCTGTGTCCGCCACTGCCTTTAACCACTTCAGGACCACAGTCTTTTCGCCCCTTAAGGACCAGAGCCTTTTTCTCCATTCAGACCACTGCAGTTTTCACGGTTTAATGCTCGGTCATACAACCTACCACCTAAATGAATTTTACCTCCTTTTCTTGTCACTAATACAGCTTTCTTTTGATGCTATTTGATTGCTGCTGCGAGTTTTACTTTTTATTATATTCATCAAAAAAGACATGAATTTTGGCAAAAAAATGACTTTTTTAACTTTCTGTGCTGACATTTTTCAAATAAAGTAAAATTTCCTATACATTTGAGCGCGAAAGTTATTCTGCTACATGTCTTTGATAAAAAAAAAACCATTCAGTGTATATTTATTGGATTGGGTAAAAGTTATAGCGTTTACAAACTATGGTGCCAAAAGTGAATTTTCCCATTTTCAAGCATCTCTGACTTTTCTGCGCACCTGTCAGGTTTCATGAGGGGCTAAAATTCCAGGATAGTACAAATACCCCCCAAATGACCCCATTTTGGAAAGAAGACATCCCAAAGTATTCAGTGAGAGGCATGGTGAGTTCATAGAAGATTTTATTTTTTGTCACAAGTTAGCAGAAAATGACACTTTGTGACAACAACAACAAAAAAAAAAAGTTTCCATTTCTTCTAACTTGCGACAAAAAAAAATGAAATCTGCCACAGACTCACTATGCTCCTCTCTGAATACCTTGAAGTGTCTACTTTCCAAAATGGGGTCATTTGTGGGGTGTGTTCACTGTCCTGGCATTTTGGGGGGTGCCTAATTGTAAGCACCCCTGTAAAGCCTAAAGATGCTCATTGGACTTTGGGCCCCTTAGCGCAGTTAGGCTGCAAAAAAGTGCCACACATGTGGTATTGCCGTACTCAGGAAAAGTAGTATAATGTGTTTTGGGGTGTATTTTTACACATACCCATGCTGGGTGGGAGAAATATCTCCGTAAATGACAATTTTTTTATTTTTTTTACACACAATTGTCTATTTATAGAGATATTTCTCCCACTCAGCATGGGTATGTGGAAAAATACACCCCAAAACACATTATACTACTTCTCCTGAGTACGGCCATACCACATGTGTGGCACTTTTTTGCACCCTAACTGCGCTAAGGGGCCCAAAGTCCAATGAGTACCTTTAGGATTTCACAGGTCATTTTGAGAAATTTCGTTTCAAGACTACTCCTCACGGTTTAGGGCCCCTAAAATGCCAGGACAGTATAGGAACCCCACAAATTACCCCATTTTAGAAAGAAGACACCCCAAGGTATTCCATTAGGAGTATGGTGAGTTCATAGAAGATTTTTTTTTTTGTCACAAGTTAGCGGAAATTGATGTTAATTGTTTTTTTTCACAAAGTGTCATTTTCCGCTAACTTGTGACAAAAAATAAAATCTTCTATGAACTCACCATACTCCTAACGGAATACCTTGGGGTGTCTTCTTTCTAAAATGGGGTCACTTGTGGGGTTCCTATACTGCCCTGGCATTTTAGGGGCCCTAAACCGTGAGGAGTAGTCTTGAAACCAAATGTCGCAAAATGACCTGTGAAATCCTAAAGGTACTCATTGGACTTTGGGCCCCTTAGCGCACTTAGGGTGCAAAAAAGTGCCACACATGTGGTACCACCGTACTCAGGAGAAGTAGTATAATGTGTTTTGGGGTGTATTTTTACACATACAGATGCTGGGTGGGAGAAATATCTCTGTAAATGACAATTATTTGATTTTTTTTACACACAATTGTCCATTTACAGAGAGATTTCTCCCACCCAGCATGGGTATGTATAAAAATACACCGCAAAACACATTATACTACTTCTTCTGAGTACGGCGATACCACATGTGTGACACTTTTTTGCAACCTAGGTGCGCTAAGGGGCCTAACGTCCTATTCACAGGTCATTTTGAGGCATTTGGATTCTAGACTACTCCTCACGGTTTAGGGCCCCTAAAATGCCAGGGCAGTATAGGAACCCCACAAGTGACCCCATTTTAGAAAGAAGACACCCCAAGGTATTCCGTTAGGGGTATGGTGAGTTCATAGAAGATTTTATTTTTTGTCACAAGTTAGTGAAAAATGACACTTTGTGAAAAAAACAATAAAAATCCAATTTCCTCTAACTTTTGACAAAAAATAAAATATTCTATGAACTCATCATACACCTAACAGAATACCTTGGGGTGTCTTCTTTCTAAAATGGGGTCACTTGTGGGGTTCCTATACTGCCCTGGCATTTTACGGGCCCAAAACTGTGAGTAGTCTGGAAACCAAATTTCTCAAAATGACTGTTCAGGGGTATAAGCATCTGCAAATTTTGATGACAGGTGGTCTATGAGGGGGCAAATTTTGTGGAAGCGGTCATAAGCAGGGTGGCCTCTTAGATGACAGGATGTATTGGGCCTGATCTGATGGATAGGAGTGCTAGGGGGGTGACAGGAGGTGATTGATGGGTGTCTCAGGGGGCGGTTAGAGGGGAAAATAGATGCAATCAATGCACTGGGGACGTGATCGGAAGGGGGTCTGAGGGGGATCTGAGGGTTTGGCCGAGTGATCAGGAGCCCACACGGGGCAAATTAGGGCCTGATCTGATGGGTAGGTGTGCTAGGGGGTGACAGGAGGTGATTGATGGGTGTCTCAGGGTGTGATTAGAGGGGGGAAATAGATGCAAGCAATGCACTGGCGAGGTGATCAGGGCTGGGGTCTGAGGGCGTTCTGAGGTGTGGGCGGGTGATTGGGTGCCCGCAAGGGGCAGATTAGGGTCTAATCTGATGGGTAACAGTGACAGGTGGTGATAGGGGGTGATTGATGGGCAATTAGTGGGTGTTTAGAGGAGAGAAGATCTGCGGGCGATCTATTGGTGTGGGTGGGTGATCAGATTGCCCGCAAGGGGCAGGTTAGGGGCTGTTTGATGGGTGGCAGTGACAGGGGGTGATTGATGGGTGGCAGTGACAGGGGGTGATTGATGGGTGATTGACAGGTGATCAGTGGGTTATTACAGGGAATAACAGATGTAAATATTGCACGGGCGAATTGATAAGGGGGGGTCTGAGGGCAATCTGAGCGTGTGGGCGGGTGATTGGGTGCCCGCAAGGGGCAGATTAGGGTCTAATCTGATGGGTAACAGTGACAGGTGGTGATAGGGGGTGATTGATGGGTAATTAGTGGGTGTTAAGAGGAGATAAGAGATGTAAACAATGGATTTGGGAGGTGATCTGATGTCGGATCTGCGGGCGATCTATTGGTGTGGGTGGGTGATCAGATTGCCCGCAAGGGGCAGGTTAGGGGCTGATTGATGGGTGGCAGTGACAGGGGGTGATTGACGGGTGATTGACGGGTGATTGACAGGTGATTGACAGGTGATCAGGGGGGATAGATGCATACAGTACATGGGGGGGGGGGGGTCTGGGGAGAATCTGAGGGGTGGGGGGGTGATCAGGAGGGAGTAGGGGGCAGATTAGGGACTTAAAAATAAAATAGCGTTGACAGATAGTGACAGGGAGTGATTGATGGGTGATTAGGGGGGTGACTGGGTGCAAACAGTGGTCTGGGGGGTGGGCAGGGGGGGGTCTGAGGGGTGCTGTGGGCGATCAGGGGGCAGGGGAGGGGGAAATCAGTGTGCTTGGGTGCAGACTAGGGTGGCTGCAGCCTGCCCTGGTGGTCCCTCGGACACTGGGACCACCAGGGCAGGAGGCAGCCAGTATAATAGGCTTTGTATACATTACAAAGCCTATTATACTTGTTACATGCGGCGATCCGGGTGCTAGTAACCCGCCGGCGCTTCCGAACGGCCGGCGGGTTACAACGAACGGTGGGCGGAGCCAGTCCCCGGCGGCTGATCGCGTCACGAATGACGCGATCGCCGCACAGCCACTCCCGCAGCCGCCCTCGCCGATGGGCGTATTGCTGTCGTTTGGGCCCGGTCTTTGCCGCCGCCCATCGGCTGGGGGCGGTCGTTAAGTGGTTAAGAGTAGAACAATAAACTTTTATTGGGGAATAAAACAAATACTTCTATATTCTTCTTAACTATCACTTTTATCTATTCTTCTTTAATGTCTTTCTTCTCCATTAAATCTTAATTAAAGAATCTCATTTGGCCGGCGGTCCCCATCTATAGCCTCAGGCCCCTGAAGCTCACCCGATGTCTGCCGGTCTCGCAGGTCAGCGCAGAGTGATGAGAAGAAATGGAGAGTAATGGTGCCAGGAGAGCCTGGCATACAACAGTGGACATTGGATAGGTGCCTGGTGGCTCTAGCAATGTTCAGCAGGAGACAGTGATGGGTGTGTGCAAATCTACCCGGGGAGTGAGGCAGCAGTGCCATGGTGCTGAAGGACAGCTCCGCAGCATAAAACCTCACTCCACATCGCCTGACACACAGGAGCTTCACTAAGGTAAATAGCTAGTATTAGCCTGAGTTATGCACCTTGCCCTTAGACATCACTCAGGTGAAGCCAGCAATTGAATTGTCCTGTAAATCTTGAGCTATGTCAGGTGATAAGAACCTTGCACACTGCGAGCGTCTTACAACCTGGATTTGCATACGACCTCCCCCCCCCCCCCCCCCCCCTCTCTCTCTCTCTACGAATTAATTCCAAATCAAAAACATCAACTCTTTTACCAAAGTTTCTCCAACATTTAGATATTAATTTTACTCACCCTTATTTGGTAAATGTATTATTATTATTATTCTTTTTGCATGTGGTAAAACATGGTTAATGTATTTTTTGATATATATATATATATATATATATATATATATATATATATATATATACTGTATATATATATTTTTTTATTTTATTTTAAGTAACAAAAAGTCCATTGGGATAAATCCCTCTTCTCTGATAGTAGGTAGCTATAAGGATACAGATACAATCAGGCAAAACATGTTATTTTAGGTATGTGAATGCCAGCTGTTCTAAGAGCCCTTTCCTGTCAAAGTGAACATGTCAGGAAAGAAAATGTCATGAAACTGACATAATTCCTTATCAGCAGGCCTCCCTATGTGGCTGCCGATACCTTTTTCCTACAGTGTGCTCTATAAGATGCTGAAGTCTGCACATTGTATTGTGCATTTAGGGAGAGCTGTGTGTTTGACAGGGGATACAAGCTAGTATTTGTAGGTTCAGAGAGGCTGCCAGCTACACAGGAGCTGTGTGAAAACCAAAAAAAGGTTTGAGCTGAAACAGTATGCTGGGTTTCATCCTGATTTTGGTGCAGAGATGCCAGTACCAGCAAGAAAAAGCTGACCGTTAAAGGACCACTATCACAAACAAAGTAGGCAGTTAAAATCTGACAGAGCCGACAGGTTTTGGGCCAGTCCATCTCATCATGGGGGATTCTCAGGGTTTTCTTTGTTTTCAACAGCATTTCCTGAACAGCAGTTGCAAAGTCTATCTGACAAAATAGTGTGGATGGCTGGTATCTTACTATGTTGGCAGTTACACACTGCTGTTCAGGAAATGCAGTTGAAAACAAAGAAAACCCTGAGAATCCCCCATGAAGAGATGCACTGGCCCAAAACCTGTCGGTTCTGTCAGATTTTAACTGCCTACGTTTTTCGCGATAGTGGTCCTTTAAAGTGAACCTGTACTGAAAATAAAAAGTCAAAATAACCATACACAGATCATACTTACCTCCTGTGTAGTCTACGCCTCAATATCTTTCTCCTCTCCTGCGTCCCATTTGTCCACTATGATCAATAGAATTCTCCGTCCTCCATTTTAAAAATGGCCATATCCCCATAACAGCTTCCTTGTCAGCACATTGTTAAACTGTAATATCACCCACTTGAGCCATAGGGAAACATGGACATTAACTTGCACATTCAGTTGTAACTGACAGGTGCTGATATATAACTGACAGCAACTGGTATATTTCAGTTCTGACAAAATATTGTCAGAACTGGAAGGGATCATCGTAAGAAGAAAATGGTGAGCTTCTGAGAGGAACTGACGGTGAGGTTAGTATGTAATATTCATTTGCAGCTACGTCATGTGTTTATTTTAAATAATTTTCCTCGCTTCAGGTTCCCTTTAATGTTGATAGGAAAAAGGTAACCCTAGTATTATAATTACCCTCCAAAAACCATACTGATAATAAACACCAATCTTACTCCCTAAATGATGCCTATCCACAATCTTAACCCATGACATTCTGACAAGTGGCATGACGAGATAAACATTCATTTAAAATGACAAGCATACAAATAGGCTGTGTTTCTTTTTTTCTTTCTCTGCCTGAAAGAGTTAAACATTTACGTACGCAAGTGGTGACAGTTTCTATCCAGTAGGGACCTAGTTGGGCTAATCCTCAATAATAAGGAATTACAGCCATAAATCTGTTGCCTGGAAGAGAACAGCTTCTGTGTGCAGGGAATAGATTACAAAAGGTCAAAGGTTCATAGATTTTAGCACTGGGACAGTGAAAGACTGTGTCCTTTAGATGAGACAATAAAACAATAAACCTAGTTTTAAAGCTTTTAAACTGAAAATAAAACTAGGCAATTAAAATAAAATCATTTTTAGGAGTAGGAGGATCGATACAATTGTGAATCCAGTTTATTATGTTCAGCTCAGGTTTGCTTTAAAGAACAACTAAAGTGAGAGGGATATGGATGCTGCCGTATTTATTACCTTTTAAGCAATACCAGTTGCCTGGCTATCCTGTTGATCCTCTACCTCTAATACTTTTAGCCATAGACCCTGAACATGCATACCAAACTTGTATCCAGGAGCACACACTCCAGGCTCAAAAGTTTCAATGAAGCATGCCCAGATCCTCACCCTTGTACCTGAGGGTCCACAAGTCACAATCTCCAAAAGGATAGGCACCGCACTCCAAATGTATTATCAACTCTTATACTTTATTGCATAAGTAAGGTGACAGGCAGCGACAGCCCTCTGTTTCGGCCCATACGGCCTTTATCAAGTTGCCAAAGTGTCATACCTGTCATATACAGATCAGGTTTTTCTGACATTTTTGCTAGATCTGACCAGATTAGCTGCTTGCTTTTCTTCTAGTGTTATTTAGACACTACTGCAGCCAAATAGATCAGCAGGGCTGCCAGGCAACTGGTATTGATTAAAGGTGCCGTAAAGATACGTAGAGAGTGCACTTCCTCTTGCGCAGACTGGCCATGACTGGGGGAAGTTACGGGACTCGGTGCTGGAGCTGCAGGCAGCGGAGGACAGTAGCGTAGGAGCGATCAATGCGCATGTGGCTGGAGGAAAACGGGCTCTAGGTCTGTTACCGCCTCGCGCGTGCAAACCGCCCACACCACACACCCGTCACTCCCACAGTCAAGCTTAATTTTTGAGGAGCCACTAATAAAAATAACTAAAGGTTTCTAGGTCTTTTCACGTTTCTTCATCATTATTCAAATTATTCAAATTAGAAACTAGTTATGTTCCTTTTATGTGCTCTTAACATCAAATCCACAGCTTATTTAAACTTCCCTTGTAGATTATTATGGAATTTTTCTGACTTTTTGTATAATCTTCTAATCCCGTTATGAGATTTAAACGATTAGCATATGCAGAAAGATGCAGATCAAGCTTCAATAAGAATGAAATATATTGTGCAAGCTGTTCATTTTGGCTCTCTCACATCCCTCTTTTAGTTTGCCAACTTTGTAAATCCAAACAAAAGTAAATATCACCAGCTCTAGAGTATTGTTTTCAGATTGTGCAGAAGTGCCTTTTTACTTTGTAGGACTTAACAACTGTGCTGTTTTTATATATTATGATCATGTACAATAAAGCTTGGTGATTACCGTATATACAACACATTTATAGTAGACACATTAGGACTTTTTTTTTGAAAAAGAAAAAAAAGAAAAAAACTGAATTTGTAGAGCAAAATAAAAAAATAAAAAAAAACCCTCCTGGAGATCCACCCATATTGGATATTTTGGGTGTGGATGTTAACCATTTCAGGACAAGAGCAATTTTCACATATCAGCACTGCTCCCATTCATTTGTCAATAAATTTATTACTTTTGTTTAGTAATTACCTTATTTGCTATGCCTTTTAAAGGGAAATTAAGGTAAAAAATAGAAAAAATACACTATTTCTCCATTTACATCCAATATAGCTTTACAATAAACAGTGCTACGTATAAGTTAAACCCACAAATTTTATTTGCTTATCCATCCTGGTTATTACAACATTTACATTATGTTCCTAGCACAATGTATGGTGACAATATTGTATTTGGAAATAAAGGAGTCTTTTTTCTGTTTTGTGTTTTTTCATTTCTAATCGATGATTATGAGACCTTATTTGCAAAAATAATATTAATATGCCCTCATGGCATACATATTTAAAAAGCCAAGTTCCTCAAGTTTTTCTCTTATATTCTGTCACTTTGTTTTCATTTTACAAGTCTTTTATTTTAGTACAGAATATACAAACATTTAATTGCTTTTGATTCAGTTTGTGACTAAAAAGAATACACAAGACATGGGCCTTAACCCTAAAACTCTCTAAACTCGAATCTATAACTTATTGGGGTTAAAATGTTACCACATATGTCTCTTGTAGTTTTTCCCAAATTTGATCATAATTGGATTGATTTTGTCCCTACCCATTTTTTATGTGACGTGCGTCTAAGCTTTAAGACACACCAAAATGTATTCTACAACTCTTCACGTTTAAAGGGGAACTGAAGTAAGAGGTATACAGAGGCTGCCATATTTATTTCCTTTTAATCAATACCAGTTGCCTGGCAGCCCTGCTGGTCTATTTATCTGCAGTAGTATCTGAATAACACCAGAAACAAGCATGCAGCTAGTCTTGTCAGATCTGACTTTAAAGTCTGAAACACCTGATCTGCAGCATGCTTGTTCAGGGGCTATAGCTAATAGTATTAGAGGCAGAGGATCAGCAGGGCTGCCAGGCAACTGGTATTGCTTAAAAGGAAATAAACATGGCAGCCTCCATATACCTCTCACTTCAGTTCCCCTTTAAAATGATACCACACATGCCTCATTTAGTAACAAACTGATGGTGCAGTCTTCACAACTACACTGGACAAATATATTCATCCAGTTAGGCTTAAGTGGTTAATCAGCTGGTGTCTTCAGCAGAAACGTTTCATTGCTGCAGCTACTATTAGAGTCTCTTAGTCATTACAGATTCAGGTATATATATATATATATATATATATATATATATATATACATATATATATTGGTGAATGTCACTTTAATAACTTCTTCAAGCGAAAATAGGTTGAAAACATCCAATGACACATTCCCCTCTAAATAGATTTTCAACTCAGCCTTCATTAAACTTATCCAGATACCTACAAGATTTTTTTTCTTTCCTGTCTTGACCAGAAATAACATAAAGGCGAGACTCTGCATACTTTTCTATACAATGCATTTTGCCTTTTCTCTCAATCATAAAAAGGTACCACACTTCTCTATTTCTTTAAAGAGGAGCTGTCAGCCATACTATCTCAGAAAAAAACACATATATAAGTACGGTAGATAAACACTTGCTCTACTTATATAACATATGTATTGCACTGTCCACATTTTGATTTTAGTGATTTTTCTACAGTAAAAAAGAGAATCCTTCTTAGAATTTCCCATTTTAAGTGTGGCTAGTTTGAAGCCAATCCTGATCTGTCATTTCCTCCCTTCTGATCTGCCTGTTTGTGTATGCATTGCCAGCCCTCCACTATAGAAAGAGCATTGGCTCAGCATGAGAAATATTGGCCAATCAGAGAGGAACAGAGGCATGGGAGGGGAAAACAGAGAAAGAGGCTTTAAAGTGGCCTGAGGGGGTGCCTTATCTACAAGGAATGAGGATCTAGAATGCGTACAGTAGTCCCCGATTCCCTTGATGCGCAAGTACTAGCCAAGGGCATTGTTTTTCTCCCTGCCTTGTCCATTGTGCATTGCTCTTTCTTTCCCATCCATAGCAACAGAATGTGGCTGAATTGTTGAACGAGGGATCGAGTCTCACTGCCCGTCAGGTGACATTTATCGTATGTGTGTACCCCGACTTTCTACCAGCCTTATTCCCCACACTCCACATTACTAGCAGTGATGAGCTGAAACCAAGATAAGAAAGAAGCTAAGCCTACCAAGGCCACAAGGTGCTGACCATTAAATCGGTCACTGTAAATTAATCAAAAACTACAGGCTTTGATATTAACTTTTAATTGCCTCTGTAGGTTAGTAGAGACTTGCATGTTAAGAATAAGATATTATTTTGCTCATCACTAACCCCTTGTTTTCATGCTACCCTTTGCAAGCACACACACACTGATTTTTTTTTACAACACAAAAAAAGGATAAGACTAGTTTCAGATGGACAGCTGAACAGCCATATAGGGGTATACTGCAGTAGAAAACAGCTGCTGTAGTGCTTACATGGGCATACAAGGGGTGGAAGTCATTCCCTTGCCGCTGCTGAGTGCTCGCTAGTGACTGGAAGGTCTACTGGAGCAGCTGACAAGCAGTATGGATGTTCACAGCTTGTCAGCAGTCAATTCAAAAGAAAAGTCCTCAAAGCAGACCATAACTCAGAACTTCCTCTGTGCTCTAAAAGAATATGCAACTGCATAATAATCTTTAAAGAAAAATATTTCTTTCTTACAGCTGATACCAATCCTGGAATAAATATGCAGTGTGTCTACTTCCTGCTTTCACAGAAGCAGACATTTTGTTAACATCCTGTTTTTACAAATTAGCTGCTCTGCCATTGCAGAGGAGATTCCTGAGTTGATATAGCTGAGAGATCAAATGACAGTGGTGATTAGTCACAAATGAGGGGGAATTAGGCCTCTTGCACACTGCATGCATTTCCAATTCTGCTTTTTATTCGGTTTTTACCTCCGATTCCGATTCCGATTTTTAATCTTTACTGCATGCTGCGTTTTTTGATCCATTTTTCTGTATTCAGGGAAAATCGGAATTAAAAATCGGAATCGGAAACGGAATCGGAAAACGGATCTGCAGTGTGCAGGGAGCCTTAGACAGGCTAAACTCTCTAAATACATACAGGGTGCATTTCTCCCTGTTTTCCTTTGGTCTTGTACAAGACTTAAGGTCCACTTTGATGTTGTTTAACAGAAGACTTTGCAGCTCTAATTAGAACCATTCAGCAATAGTATGATCATTTTGATCACACATGTTATATATGCATAATATGCATACAGAACTCAACCTGTACATGAGTTTCAGGGTACTTTCTGGCAGCACAATGTCTAGGTGTTTGTACCATCTGGCTAGCAACTCCAGGGCTCTAATCCAAAGAAGGCACTGTCCGCATGGAGTTCATATATTCTCTGTGGTACATTTTCACACATCTTCTCTTGGAGGAGGGAGCTCACAGTCTAAAGTCCCTATCACAGTCTAGAGCTTAGTTTTGGAAAGCCAGTCAACTAAGCAGTATTTTTTTGGGGGATATGCAAGGAAACCAAAGTAGAAACACATGTGCAAACTCATGCAAACATCGAGAGAGAACATACAAAACTGATGAAGATAATGCACTGTCCATAAACTGAACCTGACACTCCAGAATTGCAAGGTGAGGGTGCTAGTCACTAAGCCACCTAAGACTTGAGATTTTGAGATCCTTGTGAGGACAGGACTCAGAGCACATGTAAATGGTTCCATGTAAAGTTCTGCTGCATAATATATTACTACGTAAATACAATACTTAAATAACTAATTCAATACAAGTTCCCAATTTTTAACATCCCTCAAGGACATTCCTGTACATAAGACGAGCAGCTACAGCACACATTACAGCCTTTTATGACACAGCAGTGAGAACTTTAGGTATTAGGTATATAGGTATTTAGGTATTACCAGCTAGAACCTCCTACATCCTCTCAGTCCAAAGCATCCACATATATCACTGCCTCATCTGCTAATCCCTATGTCTACTCCCCCAGTATCTCAACCACACTACCCTCTAGATTATAAGCTTCCAAGGGCAAGCACCTCCCTCTTTTGTTGCCTGTTCCTGTGCTATTTATCGAATGAACATCTATCAGTATTAGTGATGTGATTCAAACTACACATCACTTGTATATATCCACTTCGGTACTTGTGTCACTGGTTGTCCTGATTGCACAGTATGATGAACTGCTCACGTATCTATGCTCCACATTGTTGTACGTTTTGCACGTTGTACAGCACTACAGAATATGTTGGTGCTCTATAAATAAAAATAATGATATAATTGCATGCTATAATTCCGATTGTCTTCATCAAATAGGTAATTTGGTTTGAGAGATGTTATGGCTGTTTGCAGGTTTTGCTGTACTGGTCACAGTACTTGTACAACTAGCACTTTATTCTGCATCCCTTCGCTTCATCTTAACCTCACCTCACCCCTCTCATGCAGTATTCATTAGAGTATTTGATCTATCCTGCTTACTGAACACTTAAACATTTTCCCAAAAAAAGAGATTTTTTTTTCTTAGATTAGTCCAGAAAAGAATACCATCTTTCATTTGTCATGAAACATTTATTCCATCAGACAAGTAGGATTTTAATTATTCTGCAGTCAAAATACAGAATGTTTTTACGTTGCTGTTAAATCTCTTGGGAGTCTGAATGCCTTTAAACCAAAAGCCGCATTATTTTAGTAATGGAGAGTAAGAACAAACTGCAGTGCTAGATGCTCTAGCATTTCTTAAATCAGGCAGAAACTTGATGCTGATATGAGCTTCTGTCCCACTAATCACTAGTGACAATAACAAAATCCTGTGCAAAACATGAGAGACAACTGTGGTCAGGAAGATTTAACAGCCGCCACTATGTCGAAGGCAACAAATTCATCTTTACAAAAAGAATGACTCATTACGATCAAAACGACATTATTTTTTGCCAAAATGACAGAAATTATATTTAGAGAAGTATGCTTATGCATTATTGATTACATGCAGTGGAAAATCCATATGGGATATGAAAAATTTAATGTGATCAAAGTATCTTTCTGTATTTATATTACTATGAAAAGTGTGCCTGTTTATCGAGCTGTACAAATGTAGAAAATGCAAAAGGATTATGACATAAATACAGTATACAGTGAGCATCTTTACTTACAGGCAAACCACTAACTTTTTCATGTGCTGAAGAGAATCTAATGCAGAAGTGCCCACACGTTTTTGGCTTGTGAGCTACTTTGAAAAATTAGCAAGTTAAAATGATCTACCTATGTACAATTTTAGGCACACACTTGTATATACAAAATAGAAAATGTAGTGGGGTCGGTATCTACCATAAAGTCCTTCGCGATCTACCGGTAGATCGCAATCTACCTAATGGGTAACCCTGATCTAACGCATTTGCCTGCATATCTCTCTATGGATGAGTAGCTGCATATCACAAGCCTTTATCTAGGCAAACACGGCACCAGTAGGCAAACTTACATGATTTAAAGGACCCACAGGGAAAATAAACTGATACGATAAACAATTGTAAATAACCTCCTACTCCTAAAAATGATTTTTTTTTAGATATTGCATGGCTTTATTTTATGTTTAAACATTTGAAAAGTATATTTAGTGTTTTATTGTCTCTGTTCAATGGCAGCCTATTAAGTTTCCCAAAGCTAAAATACATGAACTATTGACTTTTTTTTAATCTATACCCTGCACTCAAATGCTGTTCTCTGCAGGAAAAAGTTTTATGGCTGTAATGTAAGTTAAAGTTTTATGTAATCATTGTAATGTCAATGCCACTATGTACAAACCTCCTTCACAAGACTTTTAAGCTGTGTCATTACAGTGCCAATAAAAGAGCTTTTAACCTCCTTGCCGGTCTAATTCCTCCGGCAAGGAGGCAGCGCAGCACTTTTAAAATTTTTTTTTTTTTTTAATCATGTAGCGAGCCCAGGGCTCGCTACATGATAGCCGCTGAGCAGCGGCAGCTCCGGAGGCACTCCGATCGCTTCCGGCGATCGGAGTAAGCAGGAAATCCTGTATAGAACGGGATTTCCTGCTGGTCTTCCCCGGTCGCCATGGCGACGGGGCGGGATGACGTCACCGACGTCATCGTCGTCGGGACGTCATATGGAATCCCGATCCACCCCTCAGCGCTGCCTGGCCTTGATTGGCCAGGCTGCGCACGGGTCTGGGGGTGGAGGCGGCTAGGCACAGGGGATTGCGGTGGATCGGCGGCGAGCGGAAGTGCTAGCTGCTTGTAACAAAAAAAAATTATGCAAATCGGCCCAGCGGGGCCTGAGAAATCCTCCTGCGCAGGTTACCCCGAGCTGAGCTCGGGATAACCGGCAAGGAGGTTAAAGGAAACCTAACCCGAAAAAAAAAATGAGTTTCACTCATGCAGGAAGCTATCGTGGACATTAACACGTACATTTTTATGCGTTAAAATTTTATGCATCGCAACGCATAAAAATGTACGTGTTAATTTCCGCAATAGCTTCCTGCACCAGCGGGAATGCGTAAAAAGATACGCATGGCAGCCGGCCGACTACCAGTCGGCAAAAATGAAACTAGCTGGCAGTAGGGGACCGGAAGAGCCACGAGTGACTGCGAGGGCACAGGATGGCTGCATGGGGCTGGTAGATGCCCCAGGTAAGTGAAACTCTTTTTTTTTTCGGTTTAGGTTTCCTTTAAGTGCCCTTAACAAGATCTTCTTGACAAAACTTCTAATCTGGTATCAGTTTAGCACACTTTTCAAAATACAAAATATGGAAGGCATGTAACGGTAGGTGTCAGCACACAGAGAGTATCTGATTATTGGTGATCTGCAGTATCACCAACAATACAGACGTATACCTGATGATTAGTGATCTGCAGAATCACCAATAATACAAGTATGACTAACCTCTGGACACATTGCAAAGTGTAAGTGTTTGGGTGCAACAGTAACTTTAATAGTTTGACCAGACCTCACCAGAGGGGCTGGTGAGGTACTATCAGTACACTAAGCGTGCACTAGCGTACAAGTTCCAGCAGGCTGGAGAGTACAATAACGAAGAGGCTGAATCTCCCGGGGAGCGGGTGATTCAGATAGTACTGCAGGCACGAGAACACGCGGGTGACCCAGACTGAACAGTAGCCTAGAAGATACAATAATACTACAGTGACAGATACCCTATAAGAGCAGGTAATAGGGGCTGTACTGCAGCTTTAACAGAACGGTTCCACCAGAGGGGCTGGTGTAACTAGTACCTCACCAGTGGTGAGGGCCCACTGGTGAGTAGAATGGTCAGGCAGACAAGGTTCGGCAACAGAGAGGTAAGTAAATACAAAAATCGTGAGACAAGAAAATAATCAGTAATCAGGCAGAGGTTCAGCAACAGGAAGGCACGTATCGGTATAGAATCGTGAGGCAAGAGAGTAATCGGTAATCAGGCAGAGGTTCAGCAACAGGTAGACAGATGGGCAGAAGTACAGGATCAGAAAACAGATTCAAAGTCAGAGTGCTAGCCAAAGTCGTACACAGGAGATCAATACAATAATAATATCCTAGCCTGGGTGTGAAATCCTTGGCAACAACACCCCGGAACTAGTCTAACAAAATAACAATAACAAGACTGTAAATTCCTAAGCTTGGTGTTAAATCCGTAGCATCAACACCAAGGAACTACCTAAGGTCTGCGCGCTCACACGCAAGTATTCATGACAATAGACAAAGTAGCAATGCAGCCCGGAGAATTATGAAGCAGAGGAGACCTCACTGGCACACCCCCTTCTCATCAGCCAATCCTGGGAGCCGTGGGTCTCCCCTGACGTCAGCCGACCAGCAGGTCAGCTGATGGGCTTCCTCCCCGTATAAAGCTCCCGTCTATGCGCGCGCCCGTGCACTATGGCAGCCCCCTGCACGGGAGAACGTTCCGTCCTCGGCGTCCTGCACGCCGAACGGACGGATGGCCGCATGGAGGCAGCTGTGGCGGGGTGCTGTTCGCCGCAGCTGCCTCGGATATTACAAGGGAAAATTAAAATACAGGTTACATCAGGCCACTAGATATTGAAATTTTGAACAAAACAAATGTTTTATTATATGTGGAAAAATGTTAAGTATAAATGTGGCTAATACAAAAAAACTACAAGGCTCAGCAGAAATATACAAAGTGGCCACATTTATTTCTAAGAAAAAAGGGCTTGATTTACTTTATGCAAATGCTTGTACTACGTCATTGATTTATAGCAGTTAGACAGAAACGTTGAAAAATAATACCGTTCTCTTTACAGATGTTTAAATATAAGTCTATATAAGTACAACTGGTCTAAAAGCTGTGTATAAATCTAAACCACTTTTTTTGCATGTTTACAAGTAAACACAGCCATAAAGAAAATATCTCATGCATTTGTCTTTTCCTTGTCCTCAGAGGCCAATTTGGCTTTATCATTTTTTTACCACATCCACATGCACAGACCGTGCTTTCTGCTATTAATACATTCAGTTCACTGTTATGGATTTCCCAGCCTTGCTGCCATGCTTATCTCCAGGGCCAGACTTTGACCTGAGCGACCGGAGCGATCCCTCAGGGCGCCGGGCCACCGGCTTCCAGGGGGGCGCCGCGCTCCTGCCGCCCTGGCTGCATATATTGTTAGTTTATGCTCACTGGCTGCCAGCAGCTGCGGGCTCCGGCTTGGTTGCGCAGTGACGGATGGTCAGTCTCTCTCTGGCTCCGCCCCTGGTGCCGCTGGGGGCAAAGACCAGCAACTGCTGCGCTGCTGTCTCTTGGAGGCAGTGTGTGAGACTCTCTGCCCCACGCCGGCACCGTCCGTTATGGGAGGATGGAAGCGCGCAGTATGCCAGCCACCCTGCCCTGCTGACCAGGCTGGCTGTGATTGCGACTATTCTAGAGACCTGGGCTGGCCATCTCTCCCCAAGGCAGTGAGTGACCACACTGACCAGCAAAAGTAAGGCTCTGCTCCCCCCATCCCCAGGACCCCAATATATGCTTGGTAGTGGTCAGTGGAACATGATATGGGGGTCGGCTGGTAATCTGCCCGTGCTCCATAAACTAAGAGAGGATATGGTAGCCTAAATATATATATATATATATATATATATATATATATATATATACATATATATATATATATATATATACACACATAAACACACACACACATATATATATATATATATATATATATATATATATATATACAGTGGGTTGCAAAAGTATTCGGCCCCCTTGAAGTTTTCCACATTTTGTCACATACTGCCACAAACATGCACCAATTTTATTGGAATTCCACATGAAAGACCAATACAAAGTGGTGTACATGTGAGAAGTGGATCGAAAATCATACATCATTCCAAACATTTTTTACGCATAAATAACTGCAAAGTGGAGTGTGCGTAATTATTCGGCCCCCTGAGTCAATACTTTGTAGAACCACCTTTTGCTGCAATTACAGCTGCCAGTCTTTTAGGGGATGTCTCTACCAGCCTTGCACATCTAGAGACTGAAATCCTTGCCCATTCTTCTTTGCAAAACACGCTCCAGCTCAGTCAGATTAGATGGACAGCGTTTGTGAACAGCAGTTTTCAGATCTTGCCACAGATTCTCGATTGGATTTAGATCTGGACTTTGACTGGGCCATTCTAACACATGGATATGTTTTGTTTTAAACCATTCCATTGTTGCCCTGGCTTTATGTTTAGGGTCATTGTCCTGCTGGAAGGTGAACCTCCGCCCCAGTCTCAAGTCTTTTGCAGTCTCCAAAAGGTTTTCTTCCAAGTTTGCCCTGTATTTGGCTCCATCCATCTTCCCATCAACTCTGACCAGCTTCCCTGTCCCTGCTGAAGAGAAGCACCCCTTAGAGCATGATGCTGCCACCACCATATTTGACAGTGAGGATGGTGTGTTCAGAGTGATGTGCAGTGTTAGTTTTCTGCCACACATAGCGCTTTGCATTTTGGCCAAAAAGTTCCATTTTGGTCTCATCTGACCAGAGCACCTTCTTCCACATGGTTGCTGTGTCCCCCACATGGCTTGTGGCAAACTGCAAAAGGGACTTCTTATGTTTTTTGTTAACAATGCCTTTCTTCTTGCCACTCTTCCATAAAGGCCAACTTTGTACAGTGCATGACTAATAGTTGTCCTATGGACAGAGTCTCCCACCTGAACTGTAGATCTCTGCAGCTCGTCCAGAGTCACCATGGGCCTCTTGACTGCATTTCTGATCAGCGCTCTCCTTCTTCAGCCTGTGAGTTTAGGTGGATGGCCTTGTCTTGGTAGGTTTACAGTTGTGCCATACTCCTTCCATTTCTGAATGATCGCTTGAACAGTGCTCCTTGGGATGTTCAAGGCTTTGGAAATCTTTTTGTAGCCTAAGCCTGCTTTAAATGTCTCAATAACTTGATCATTGACCTGTCTTGGACCTGCCTTGTGTGTTCTTTGGACTTTGCGGTGTTGTTGCTCCCAATATTCTCTTATACAACCCCTGAGGCCCTCACAGAGCAGCTGTATTTGTACTGACATTAGATTACACACAGGTGCACTCTATTTAGTGATTAGCACTCATCAGGCAATGTCTATAGGCAACTGACTGCACTCAGATCAAAGGGGGATGAATAATTATGCACACACCACTTTGCAGTTATTTATTTGTAAAAAATGTTTGGAATCATGTATGATTTTCGTTCCACTTCTCATGTGTACACCACTTTGTGTTGGTCTTTCATGTGGAATTCCAATAAAATTGATTCATGTTTGTGGCAGTAATATGACAAAATGTGGAAAACTTCAAGGGGGCCGAATACTTTTGCAACCCACTGTATATATAATATATATATATATATATATATATATATACACATACATACATATATATACATATATATATATACACACACACACACTATATATATATATAGGCAGACCCCCACTTAGTGTGTGTGTGTACACACAAACACTAAGTGGGGGTCTGCCTCATATATATATATATATATATATACATACATACTAAGTGGGGACTGCCTATATATATATATATATATATATATATATATATATATATATACATACATACATATATACATATACACACACACACTAAAGGGGGGGGATCTGCCTACAAGACAAGTAGCCTATATACACTAATAGGCTACTAGTCTTGTATATGTAGGCAGATCCCCCTTTAGTGTATATATAGGCAGATCTTCCCCTAAGATAACTTAGGATAAAAGGTGAATTGTGTGTGTGTGCATGTGTGTGCACGCGAAGAGGATGAATTGGGGGGGCCCAAAATCTGGTTACGCTCAGGGCGCTGTGAAACCTAAGGCCGGCCCTGCTTATCTCCAGCAGTGGCTGGATAGTGTAGTGGTTAAGGCCTCTGCCTCTGACACAGGAGACCAGGGATTGAATCTTGGCTCTTCCTGTTCAGTATGCCAGCACCTATTCAGTAGAGTTGGGCCGAACCTCCGATTTTAGGTTCGCGAACCGGGTTCGCGAACTTTCGCGGAAGGTTCGGTTCGCGTTAAAGTTCGCGAACCGCAATAGACTTCAATGGGGATGCGAACTTTGAAAAAAAAAAAAAATTATGCTGGCCACAAAAGTGATGGAAAAGATGTTTCAAGGGGTCTAACACCTGGAGGGGGGCATGGCGGAGTGGGATACACGCCAAAAGTCACCGGGAAAAATCTGGATTTGACGCAAAGCAGCGTTTTAAGGGCAGAAATCACATTGAATGCTAAATGACAGGCCTAAAGTGCTTTAAAACATCTTGCATGTGTATACATCAATCAGGGAGTGTAATTAAGGTACTGCTTCACACTGACACACCAAACTCCACTGAACAGAACAGGTATGCAGTGGCGGGTTCACTGAACAGAACAGGTATGCAGTGGCGGGTCCACTGAACAGGTATACAGTGGCGGGTCCACTGAACAGAACAGGTATGCAGTGGCGGGTTCACTAAACAGGTATACAGTGGCGGGTCCACTGAACAGAACAGGTATGCAGTGGTGGGTTCACAGAACAGGTATGCAGTGGCAGGATCAATGAACAGGTATGCAGTGGCAGGATCACTGAACAGGTATGCAGTGGCAGGATCAATGAACAGGTATGCAGTGGCAGGATCAATGAACAGGTATGCAGTGGCAGGATCAATGAACAGGTATGCAGTGGCAGGATCAATGAACAGGTATGCAGTGGCAGGATCAATGAACAGGTATGCAGTGGCAGGATCAATGAACAGGTATGCAGTGGCAGGATCACTGAACAGGTATGCAGTGGCAGGATCACTGAACAGGTATGCAGTGGCAGGATCAATGAACAGGTATGCAGTGGCAGGATCAATGAACAGGTATGCAGTGGCAGGATCAATGAACAGGTATGCAGCCAGGGACAAGCTAAGGCTAACTAATCTTTCCCTATGAGAGACTGCAGTAGCTCGCCCTACTCTAACTAATGCAGGCACACGAGTGGCCACGGCCGCCGCTGCCTGCCTATATAAGGGGGGGTGGGGCTCCAGGGGCTAGTGTAGCCTAATTGGCTACACTGGGCCTGCTGACTGTGATGTAGAGGGTCAAAGTTGACCCTCAGTGCATTATGGGGCGAACCGCAATGGGGCGAACTTTTCCGCAATAAAGTTCGCGTGCGGTACCCGCACGCGAACACCAGGTTCGCCGGCGAACCGTTCGGCCCAACTCTACTATTCAGTAGGATACCTTGGGCAAGACCCCCTAACACTGCTACTGCCTGTATAGCGCAGCTCTGGCGCATTGAGTCTGCCAGGCGAAAAGCGCAATACAAATGCTCTCTGACCTCTGTCTGCTTTTTGCCTTCAATTAATTTGCTTCCTGACATAAGTATGTGAGCTTTCTGTTGGTGGCATCTGAATGTTGCTGCGACTTTTTTTAAAATTTATATATATATATATATATATATATATATATATATATATATATATATATATATATATATATATATATATATATTTTCCCCTAGATCCAATGAGCGTGATCTCTTTCATAGGCTTCAGCCTACGAGAGGGATCACTTTGTGTGCCTCCCCTGGGGACAGCTCAGTGACAGCGCTGCAGTAGATAGCCGTTTTTTGTTTTTTTTTCTACCTGCCAGCGATCCCCGCTAATCTCCACCCACCATTCTTGATGCCTTTCGGCGTTAGGCGGTCCTGGGGCTGCCACCTTCCCGACGCCTATCAGCATTAGGCGGTCAGGAAGGGGTTAAAGTATGAAAATCACTTTAGGGAATCAACCCAAGGGAGCGTTGACCAAAGCTTTACATTTACTTTGTTATGTTTTCCATTATTGCCACTTGGTATAGTGACACACATAGGTCTTCTTCCTTATTTATTCCTTCCTTATTTTGTCATCTCTCTAATGGCTATCCAAAGAGTTTGCTGTGGCTACAAATAGCAGGTGCCGCATACCTCATATTTGTAACCTCAGTTTGTATAGCGGGTGGCTTTGGCACATTATTTTTTAGGGTGTCTCTGGCACCCTAATTACCCGTAGTAATCGCTAATCAAGGCTATTAACAAAGGTACCTACGGTGGTGCCCATAAACCTCCGCAGCCCAAATTAGCTTCTTCATCAAGAAGGCCCTACTTCACAGACTGTAACAATTTGTTTGTTTAACCACTTTACCCCCCGCGGTACGAATTTCTCTGTCCCCTTTTTCCCCCCTAAAAAACCAAGGGACGGAGAAATCCGTACCTTCCACGCTCCCGCCGCTGTCCGCGGCTCCCGCCGCTCGTGCGCGTGCTCCCGCCGCTCGTGCACGCCGCTGCCCGCTCGCCCGGAGATCAATGAACGGGAAAATCCATTCCCGTTCATTGATCTAAGCCCCCGCAATGATCCGCTGCTTCTATTAGAAACAGCACGATCATTGTGATTCTCCCAGCCTCGTACTGCTTCCTGTAAGCGTCCTTCCGGCCACTCATCCCATCTTGTGGCCAAATAGTAAAACTACACCCTAAAGCATTTTACATATACAAATACAGTGTTCTCCCCAGGACTGATTAGGTGGGCGGGCCGCCCGGGTGTTTTAAAACCCCGCCCGCCTGGCAAAAGTCCGTTCTATAAACATTAAACTGCAGGCAGTAGCACTCCATGGCCTGCTAGCAATTAGAGGCGTTCAGCTCTCCCATAAAGCTGACACTGTACACAATAGTTGCAGGAGCGCTCCCTCTGCCTCTGTGACCTCACGCTTCCTGGTGATACTGTGATTGGCTGTGCGTGTTGGAGGGGGCGGGACCATCACGCAACAGAAGTCGGGATGAACACGCAGACATACTAGTGCTGGAGAAAGAGTCTTAAGCTTTAGGCAGACTCTTCTCCCCTAGTGAATCCGGACAGTGTGCTTTCTCTGTCCTGAGCTGGCTGCATGAATGTCAGCAGCCAGTCCCATCCTTTCCAAGCAGCTCCGAGGCCGACTGTCATGTAATCACGCAGTGAGTGCACGAGTTCTGCCGCCCCGCCCCGCCCCCTCTTTCCCGGCTGCTTGTTTCTTTTGATGCCGGGAGAACTCTGCACATGACCTGTGATCCTCTGGTAGGAGATCTCTGCTAATGTCTTGTAACCAGCAGGAGCACTTTTAATCTGATAAAGTGCAGAGTATACAATGCAGAGTCTCCAAAGGACTTGTAATGCAGGCTAGGTGACCTGAACAAACAAACAATGATTGCAGTCAGCAGCAAGATAAGATGACTTGCTGGGGATGGTGGCTGCTGCTGAATGCTGTCTGTCTTAACCCCCATAATATTATTTGGTATAGCGCTGCAGCTCTGTACAGAGTATATTGTCTTGTCATACAACTGCCCCTCAGAGGTGCTCACACTCTTATTCCCACCATAGTCATGTCTATGTATGTATGATGTAGTGTATATATGTCTAGGGCCAATTTAGAGGAAGTCAATCATCTGTATGTTTTGGGATTGTGAGGAAACCCACACAGACACAGGGAGAACATGCAAACTCCTGCAGCTCGTGCCCTAGCTGGGATTTGAACCAATGGCCCAGCTCTGCAAGGCAAGAGTGCTATTCACTACAGCACTGTGCTGCCCATATGCAACCATGCTGCCCAAACACTTCCTCAGTTTAAAGGACAACTGAAGTCAGAGTGATATAGAGGTTGTCATATGTATTTCCTTTTAATACCAGTTGCCTGGCTATCCTGTTGAACTCTTGTCTCTAATACTTTTAGGCCCCCTGAACAAGCATGCAGTAGATCAGGTGTTTTTGACATTGCCAGATCTGACAAGATTAGCTGCATGCTTGTTTTTGGTGCGATTCAGAAACTACTGCAGCCAATAGATCAGCAGGACTGACAGGACACTAGTATTGGTTAAAAGGAAATAAATATGGCAGCCTCTATATTCTTCTTACTTCAGTTGTCCTTTAACCACTCTCAATGCAATAATCACCCCAGTGTGAAATTAAACTATAACACCCATATTCAGTGTTCTTCCCAGGCTCTTTAAGACGGGTGCTTCACCCAGCTAATTTTGGTGAGCACCCGACTGACATCGGCTTGCCTCCTTATCCTATGTTGTAAGCAGAGTCCTGGTCCTGCATAAAAAAAAATACAATTAAAAAAAACATAAATAGTTACTTTAGGGACTGAACTTTTTAAATATTTATGTCAACAGGGTATAACACTGTTACTTTATAAACTATGGGCTTGTAATTAGGGATGGATGCAAAACTGAAAAAAAATGCACCTTTATTTCCAAATAAAATATTGGCGCCAAACATTGTGATAGGGACATAATTTAAACGGTTTTATAACCGGGACAAATGGGCAAATACATTTCATGGGTTTTAATCACAGTAGCATGCATTATTTAAAAACTATAATGGCATTTTTTCCTATTTTCCCATTAAAACACATTTAGAATAAAATAATTTTTGGCATAATGTCCCACCTAAAGAAAGCCTAATTGGTGGCGAAAAAAAACAAGATATAGTTCATTTAATTGTGATAAGTAATAATAAAGTTATAAATGAATGAATGGAAGGAGCGCTGAAAGGGGAAAATTGATCTGGTGTTCAAGGGGTAAAACACCTCAGTGGTGAAGTGGTTAATGAATGTTTTATTGTCAGTTACATACAACATCTGTTTTACATTTTTGCTATAATTTCTTAAATATTCTTTAATAAAAAAAAGATTTGCTCTAAAATAACTCTCTGATGTTTAATGCCATAGTATACCCATTTAGGGATTCAATAGGTAATACCAACTGCATTTGCATTTATCAGAAGGCAAAATTGTGCTTTGCAACATCTGTAATAGAAAGACTTTATTTAGGCACTTACTGTATATATTGTCTGAATAAATACAGATGGAAATTCCCTATAAATCTCAAAAGGAGATTCTAGTTGAAGTGGTTTCTTTGAGACAGTTTAATACAATTGTAAAGCTTTTGAAGGACATCTTCACAGTTAGGAATAATAGAAATAAATGGTGGCAATATAATATTTTATTTAGTTATAAAAAACACTTGACATGTAAGAATTTACACCTCATAATGCCTGCATCATTTTCACATACATGACTGGCGGCTTTGCATTGCTATGCCTGGTAATCTCATTTTTTCAAATACTGTTCGTGCACAAAAGAGCCGAATAAAACAATTGAACAAATATATATATATATATATATATATATATATATATATATATATATAGATAGATAGATAGATAGATAGATAGATAGATAGATAGATAGAGAGAGAGAGAGAGAGAGCTGAGAGAGACAGTGCACTTGTCAACACTTCATGGACCACAAGTTAATTGTGGCTTCAGCAGTGACCAGTGGGTAATATAGGTGTTGGCAGCACCTGATAAATATCGTAACTCATAGCAAAGGCAGTGCTAGTATCGGTGAAAATTGTGAGGAGACGGTTAGGGTTAGGCATTGATAGACAGAGGGTTCAAGTGAAAAAAGGGTTTGGTTTTGTGACATTAAAATATCTGCAAAAATTACCAATATTCTACTATCCTATATACTAGTGGCATTCCCCAGCGCCCTTTTCGGATGCATGCTTCAGAATGATGGCCCATCTTTCCAGGATTTACGGTACTTTACCAAAACAATTTCCTGCCTCATCTACACATGTTAGTTCTAGGCTAGTATCCATTTTGTTCATCACCACTGATCCTAAAGTACATTTTCTGATTTTCAATGCTTCTGCTGATTTCCACCTTCAGCTCCGTTCCTGAACTCATTTCTCATGTTTGCATATAGCTTTTGAAAGTGTTGAAGGTTTGCAGAATTCTCCCCCTTTGCTTTCCTCTCGGCTGCATCCTTTCTCATGTGTCATTTCTTTGTTGCTATTACATCTCTACATTCAGGATTAAACCAGGATTCTCATCTTTCCTATCTTCTCATTCTTAAAAGTCACAAAACCTCTTGGCGGCAGCTTTCATGACATTTTTTATACCCTTCCATTCTTCAGCTTTGGTAGCATCCCCTTTTATTTCAGATTCTCAGCTGCTGAACCCTGTATTAACATGGAGGAAAGATCCTTTCTAATCTTTTCATCCTTCACCAGTTTATTTGAATTATAACTCCTATGCCCTGTTTCTGCTGTTTCCTACCGAGGGAGATTTGTTATCTACATTAGGCTCCGCTCAGAAAAATGTGTGCTCCACCACAGCTGTAATGTTGGAAGAAAGACATCTAAAAGAATATAATGGATTTGATTTTTTTAATCCCGTCTGGGAAACACTAAACCAACATCAACAATTATAAAGCAATTTTCTCTCATTGGTCCTTATTCAATTCACCGTTTTCTGAAGTTCTCCTAGGTGATATTTTCATACCTTATCAATAGAAAGCGTTTTAAGCCAGCAGCAAGCAAGAGAATATTCAGGATAGATTTGACAGTACTTTTTCACACTACAAAACAAAAAAAAACTTAAGATAAAAAATGATCTCCTAGGAGAGTTTATTTTTCATCTTATGTTTAAAATAACTTTTCAGCACTCAGCATCTACAAATATACCAAATCCCCCCCAAACACTTAGAATCCACAATAGGAACCAGTACTAGACTTCCGTTCCCACAACTTACACACAAGGGCATAGGACTACCTTAGGACTATCTGTCTGATGGCTTCTGGTGTGAAGCCCTGCTCCCTTGCAGAAAAGAGCCTCAGAGCTTCTCCATGGAACTCTTCTGCAATGGAGCAGGACTGCACACTGGAAGTGGGCGGACACAGGGTTTCGGGAGTGATTCAGAAGAGAAAGACCCAGCAGGTAAATGTAACTTTGTATGAAAAGAGGAATCATAGAATGTTAAATTTAGACTGAATAGGCTTTTTAACGAAACTGGGTAGGAAGCAAAATTAATAAATAACCACAATCTCTAGCAGTGGTTGTATAACACTACTTGTTACCATTTGTCTACACTATAAATAACAAATGAACTGTTGCCGCAATATTATACTCAATTATTTGCCCTTATTCATCTGTATTAGTGCTTCTTCTATCCATTCCTTCATTTTTGTTATTTATGCACTATGATTGCAGATAAACGTCTAAATATTAACTTCCTGTACAGCTCTGATAACTCTTGCACCGTTACAGTATGTCTGTTTGCTTTATACAGGAATACTTTACATGCACTTTGTATAGGATCATCACACAGCACTAGCTAAAGTCTGATTTAGATATGTGATAAGTGCAATGTCCATAGAAAATATTACAAAGCAATTGTAGGTGCAGCAGGGGGATGGGGAATGTTTATCAAGGATATTTGGCCATTTTATGCTGGCTTAATATTCTTGATATTTAATCTATGGAATCTGTGAACCTGCATTCAATGTTCATTTTGCTCCATTAAATAAGCCTGTGTGTAAAGCGCATTCTGCAAATGGAACCTGAAATGTGTCATCTAAACTAATAACACCCAAGTAAAACATCCACAGCTTAATATGCAAAACCAAGTACATTGTCATCCAATGCCATCTTGCCAGCATCTGTTTCAATCTCCAATGAACTTACAAGCTCTAAGTTACAGTGAATAGCTAAAATAAATGTGGATTTAGATAAAGGCACGGGTCATCGGTTGACACAGCACACACAAGAAGTTTACAGAGAAACAATCTCAGAATATTACATTAGAAATACTCATAACTGATTGTTAAGCAAAATAAAAGAAGAAAAAGAGTACTTAAAGAGGAACTGCAATGAAAATAATGTAATAAAAAAGTGCTTCATGTTTACAATAATTATGTATAAATGATTTAGTCAGTGTTTGCCCATTGTAAAATATTTTAAATCCCTGATTTATATTCTGACATTTATTACATGGTGACATTGTTACTGCTGGCAGGTGATGTAGCTGCTTCTTGCTATTTTGGCAGTTGGAAACTGCTGTAAACAGCTATTTCCCACAAGGTAACAGGGTTCACAGACAGGAAACTGCCAGAAGTACCTCGGTACTCAGAGCTTCTTGTGGGAGGGGTTTCACCACAATATCAGTCATACAGCGCCCCCTGATGGTCTGTTTGTGAAAAGGAATAGATTTCTCATGTAAAAGGGGGTATCAGCTACTGATTGGGATAAAGTTCAATTCTTGGTCGGCGTTTCTCTTTAAAGCCACAACATTGTCAAGACGGCAAATTTTATGAAGCTTTTTTTTATATATTTTGAATTATCTCTCTTTATTTGCTAATCACATGATTTATCTCTCCTTATCTGTCTTAACTCCTGATTTATCTCTATGTACCTCATCTTGGGGTATATGCACTAAACTGTAGTAAGCAGAATAGCATGATGAGCAGAGTGTATTGCATTGCATATTATGTATTGTCATGTGCCGTAAGATTTTTTGCACCTTATCCTGCTTACCACAGTTTAGTTAATACAATCCCTCATCTGTTTATACCATGAACTAGCTCTCCTAAAGCTAGCCATACATAGTTCAATTATGGCCTGATATGCCTAGCCCCCTATTCACAGATATTGATAAATTCCTGCCACACATGGCAAGCAAATTTTTGATAGATTTGAGCAGATATCTATCATGCTTTATTTGATGCGCTATACGCAGTGCAAAGCTATGGACTATCAATTCCCCATTGCTCCTTTGCCACTCCCATCACACAGAGGTTTTCCTCATCAGACTTTCAATTGATAAGCACAAAATCAATAGAAATTCAATCAATGGTATATGTAGGAGGAACGAATCATGGGAAGATTAGCTCAATATAATTGAATAAGCCAGAAATCAATAAAAAAAAAATGATGCATTTATGGCCAGCCTCAAGCCAATTTCCACAGTTCCATACCAGAAACCACAAATCAGAATATATTTGCCCTCAAGAGATGTACCAAAACTATGAGTACTTTATGGGTTTGATAGTGTTCAGCTGGATCAACCAAAGGTGTAATGTCTGTGGAACCAGCAAAAAATTGATCTGAAGATGTACATTTTAAACTTAAACTTCACTTAGAAATTCTAATTAAGCAAGTGAATTTACCAAGCTACAGCGATCGTCCCTCTGGAAGGAGAGAGATAGGGTACAGTTTGTATTGGAAATAATTTAACTCAAGGATGGACTTAATAAAAATATGCCCATATGTAATTGGTAGTGTACGCCCCAAAAATCAGGTGTTGTGATACAAGCTTTAGGAACAGAAGCACACAAAGCCAAGACTACCAAACTATTGATGGGATGCTCAGAAGGCACACTCAAATGCTCATTACTAAGCACATTAAACAAGCTTGGTAGGTTGATTTTTTTTCCTGTAATTGACTTTAATGCTGGGCATACACGGAACTGGTTTTTTTATCAATCGAGTCGCTGATGGTTAGATTGATAATTTCCGACGCGTCCGATCACTCGCCGGATCGATTCCGCGCTCGATACCGGCAGGCAAAACAATAGGATAAAACGAAATGCTGATAAGAAGTGCCCGCGGGGACGAGCGGGAGTCGATCCTGGCGGCCGCGGGGACGCGCCGGGATTAAGCCAGCGGCTCGAATCTGCTGGAGAAACGGTCAGTGTATTCCCAGCTTTATGGACAGATTTCTATAACGGTAACATACGATAGCAACCATGTTTTGCTCTCAGGAGTATTAACTTAAGCTCCTACACAATGGCCTCAATTCACTAAGCTTTATCAAACACTTTATCAAACGTTTAATAATTTACCTCATGGGTAAAATCTAATTTTGAATTCACTAAGATGTTATTCTTCGATAAATCTATAACACCTTTCAAACATTCGATAAATCTATAACACCTGAGTGAATTCAAAATTAAATTTTAAATGATCAAACGTTTTTAAAGGGTTTGATAAAGCTTAGTGAATTGAGGCCCATGTGGTTCTTAGATACCACCTCTATATTTGCTGATCTTACTATACTACTTTTGTTGGTTTGTTGTTTGACACATTTTATTATTTATATGCCTATCTCATACCTGGTGCCCCTATGTGGGCTTTCATAAAATGTTGCCGTTTACTTCTTCTGTAATACTAATAAAAACTTTTTAAACTAAACAAGCTTGATAGGCAATGCAATAATATTTTTTGTTTTGGTAAGATTTCAGTTTTATAAACTTCTTGAAAACATTGTAGTTTACCATAGTCTATTTAATACTGCTCCACTAACTACTGAACAGATACATGTATAAACCTTTACGGCTCTTTTCCACTAAGAAACAAGACTGCACTGTAATGTGATTTCTTTCTATTTCCACTATGGCAATTCTGCTGTGATCCAACAAGTTTATGGCACGCTTGCAGTGTGTTTATATCTAAAATATTGTTTTATGTTAAGGGCATAGTATTTTCAGAAGTCAGTCATCAAATACATTAGAATTAGTGGCAGGCAGGAATAGATTCCTGTAGCTACATTATTTGCCTGTGATCTCGAATGCAGTGTAAGATGATCGAAACAGACATAAGCATAACATCCATCAAAAAGACTACATCTGTTTCAATTACATCACTTGGATCCCTGCACTTAAAAGAGTTGCATAATGATATCTTTTTATAAAAGTGTATGAAGAAAAACTTCAAGCACACATAAAAACATCCACATCCACTAATTATTTTATGGGCCTATTTATAAACCAGCTTTAAACATTGAAAGCATGGTTCACTTGTTAGGTCTGGGACCCACTAATGCGCTTTTCTAAGCGCTAGTGATTTGAAAAGCTCTTGCTAATGTAATGCTATGGGAGATTTTTTTTTTTAAATCACATCTCTCAAGTGAGATCACACACATAGCATTACATTAGCAAGAGCATTTCAAACCATTAGCGCTTAGAAAAGGGTTAGAAAAGTGTTGCTAGTGCGTTGCAGGCCTAAGAGCAGCTTCAATGCAAATGCTTGCCAAATCTATGTAGATGCAGAGGAGGTTGCGATTGCCAAGCTTAGGGGCTGGCCTTTGGTCAACTTCCTTAAACCAATTATATTTTTAACTTTTTTTTAACTTTCAAAAAGAGGACATGACATCTCTCTATCTCATTGGATAGCCTGGCCACATCATGTGACCCAAAGCATCCAACTGGAGGCCAGAAGATTGCTGCACATTGCATTAATATTTGGCTTCGCAAAAAGCCGTCGACCTTCTATAAATTGGCCAATATATATTTTTGCAATCTCCTGTGATGCTATCTGCTGAAAGCTTTTTGTATATATAAGGTAAGAAACAGATAATGCGAGATAGCATATAAGTGAAGTTGAATGCATCTGGGCCAAGATGAGATAGCTCTCCTGAGAAAAGTTTTATGTATCAGGGCCAATTGTCTCCATGGATATTTTCTGTGAATGCTCATGCTGTTCTAGTGGGAGCCAGATCTGGACTCAGATGTTGCTCAGAAATCACAGTGTGTGACTGCCAGTGCTCTGCACAAACCTGCAGGTGAAATAAAGTGTGTATTCATTCAGATACTGTGAGTTCTGTCTCTCTACCTACAGGAGAAATGATTTCAAAGCACAGGCTCAAGAAACAATTTTGAACAAGTACTTCTCTGAAAATAGCCAGTTCTCATAACTTCACCTCCAAAACATAATGGCACTTTTTTCTTCATGCAAGCTATTTTAATGTAGGAATAATTCATGCTCAGAGCAGTACATAAAACTACTCATTAGGGGACTGCACAATAAATATGATAGAAAACTGGCAAATGTAGGTTCATTATTAACAAAACGATTGGTTAAAACAGCATTGCATTTAAACATATTCAAATTAAGACCATTTCCTGTTTGTCAAACAGCTAGAGTAAATCTTTGCTGTCACAAATAGTTGGTTTATCTGCTTTTCACGTAAATGTCATATACCAGGTTTCATATATTGGAGGCCATTGACGAAATACAGTATTTAAGTGAGCTTTTATGGTTGCCTCAATGTCATTAGAAATATTTTGCTTCTACGTACATTCGGTTGCTATTGCCACCAACAAATCATCATATCAAAGCGGAGTTGCTAGAGAACATTTAATGACACCTGTTTTCATATAGTTTTCATGTAGTTTTCATGCTACAGATGACATCCCTTTCCCACAATGCTCCTAGGAGGCAGTTACACTTTTATTAGCAACCCCTCTTTTACCAATCAACATCTGCATTCTAGAATACAGAAAATCAGACCTAAATGAATGACCTTGAATGACCTGCTAGCCTGATACTCTATCTTTGGAGATGTATGTACACAATGTCTGTTTTACAACTCTTTTTTTCACAGCTTACAATCTTTAAATACAAAAACAGGAAGTTACAAAGCTGGATCTGTAACCGAGGGCATTACATAAAAAGTAGAACCTGTCCATTTAACCCAGTGACGGATGTATTTTAAAAGAATATTTTTCACAAGAAAAAAAGCTCATAAGATGGAATGGAGGACCTATGCCAGTAACTAAATATTACTTTAAAAGTCAAACTAAAAATCCTGAAAAGTTGGTGTGACGCAAACCCACCATTACTCTGCATAATACCATCTGTTGGTTCTAATAGCATTTCACTGAAATTGCATTTCTTAAATCGGGATTAAACTCTATATATTGCAAATTAAAATAACATTTATTTGGCATCCTTGCAATAAATGTACAGTATCTGTAATACTTTACTTTTCTGTATATTCATCCGAGGTAAGCATCCATCTTCCAGAAGGTCAGTAAAGCCACAGTGTGAGCTCACTTCTGAGATTTTTTTCAGCAAAGTACTGGAATGTATTCTTTACATTCTGGTGAAAATCGCATACAAACCGAAATTGCTGTAAAAAGGCTGCAAAAATGCATACAAAATTTCAATGCAGAAAAATATACTTCTTCATCCTCAGCATTGGTCACTAAGGGTCTTTTTCCATTGGCCGGGTTTCCGATTGCATTTTTGGAATGCCTCAATTTGACAATCACAAGGGCACTGCAATTAACATGTTAATTAGGGTGCCCCTTTTCCACCAATGCGCTTTGTTTTTTGACCAATAGCAAATGCACAGCATGATGCATTTTTTTGTGCAATTGCGATTGGCCTGTGTTTGTTTTTTCAATACTCACAACAAATCGCAGCTAAAAACGCATTACCTTTAAATAGTGCACATTGGATCGCAATTTTCAATAGATAAGGGCCCTTAGGGACTGAAGGTTCAAACAGATACATACTCTTGAATGTGCAATTATTATCTATTGTGGGGAAAATATTTATATACATTTTAATCAATGCTGAATTGATTTTTTCATGTTTTTAAAATCAGTGTTTCATCTTGCTTAAATGTTTATCCTTAGGTTAAGCTCACACAATTTGCACTGTGTAATGCTCTCTTAATAAATGCAGTCATAATGTAGAGTGTACCATACACTTTAAAATGCACACGTTATTTTCATAGCAGGAAGGATTGCTATGTAATGTGAGAATTTTTGCAGACGCTATCCTGAAAAAGAAAATATTGGCATAACAAAGCAATCAACTCAGCTCTGTTGGCTCTTAATGGATGCAGGTATAGGCACTGCACACAGTAATAAACACTTATGATTAGAGATACAGCAAACAATGATTATGCACTTTCTTTTGTGCCACTGGACAAGACTCCCAAATTGACAAATGTAATTCATGTTCATAGCCCAAGCAGGAGAAGAGAAAAACTATCATATAATGTTACAATATGTCCAGTTTCTCGTTCCTACCCATTCAATGCTTTATGGCCATCAGTAAACATTTCAGTTACCTTTCTTACAATAACTGGCAACCACATAATTTGTTCTGGTCTGTAACTGACTAAAGAGATTTGTCAATTCTAGTAAAATACTATGTATTATTGACTTTACTAAAGAAATTCTAATAAGGAGTGCACATGAGCCTGACTGGCTAGCCATACACTTCAAGAGGAACTTTAGTGAAAATAATGTAACTAAAAAGTGCTTAGTTTTTATAATAATTACAGTTGTGTTCAAAATTATTCAACCCCCAATGCTGTAAAGGGTTTTAGGGAATTTAGTGTACATTTGTAATTGTGTTCAGAATGAAATCTTACAAGGACTTTTTAAAGAACCAAATGCAACTAAAATGACATCAACTGTTTTTGTAATACAGAATTAAATGTTTTTTTTGTGATTTCTTTATTGACACAATTATTCAACCCCTTAAAGACTACCACTCTTAAGAGCAGAGGTTTATTCGAGTGTCCTTGATCAGGTATTGAAAACACCTGTGGATGTTAATGAGCAGCAATCAAGCATAATAAGCACCAATTAGGCAGATTTAAAATGACTGTGATACTCAGTTCCTTCTAGACATTTACTGGTGTGTTTACAAACATGGAGAAGTCAAGAGAATAATCCAGGAAGACAAGAGAAGAGGTGATTTCTATTCACAGGAAGGGCAATGGCTATAAGAAGATTGCAAAGATGTTAAACATACCAAGAGACACCATAGGAAGCAATATACGCAAATTCAAGGCAAAGGGCACTGTTGAAACGCTACCTGATCGTGGCAGAAAGAAGATGCCGACTTCGACTGCTGTGCTCTACCTGAAGCGCAAAGTGGAGAAAAGTCCCCGTGTGACTGCTGAGAAACTGAAAAAAGATTTGTCAGATGAGGGTACTGAAGTTTCAGCTCAGACAATAAGGCGCACACTGCGTAATGAAGGCCTCCATGCCAGAACTCCAAGGCGCACCCCCTTGCTGTCTCCAAAGAATAAGAAGAGTGGGCTGCAGTATGCCAAAAGTCATGTGGACAAACCACAAAAGCTTTGGGATAGTGTTCTGTGGACTGATGCAACAAAATTAGAACTGTTTGGACCCATGGATCAACGCTATCTTTGGTGGAGGAAGAACAAGGCCTATGAAGAAAAGAACACCTTGCCTACTGTGAAGCATGGCGGGGGTCAATCATGCTTTGGGTCTGTTTTGCTTCTGAAGGTACAGGCAAGCTTCAGCGTGTGCAAAGTACCATGAATTCTCTTCAGTACCAGGAGATATTGGATGAAAATGTGATGCAGACCGTCATAAACCTGAGGCTTGGGAGACTTTGGACCTTTCATCAGGACAATGATACCAAGCATACCTCCAAGTCCACTAGAGCATGGTTGGAGATTAAAGGCTGGAACATTTTGGAGTGGCCATCGCAGTCACCAGACTTAAATCTGATTGAGAACCTCTGGTGGGACTTAAAGAAAGCAGTTGCAGCTCACAAGCCTAAGAATGTGACTGAACTGGAGGCTTTTGCCCATGAAGAATGGGCTAAGATACCCGTAGATCGCTGCAAGACACTTGTGTCAAGCTATGCTTCACGTTTCAAAGCTGTTAAAACTGGAAAAGGATGTTGTACTAAGTACTAAGAATGAATGTCACTTGGGGGTTGAATAAAACTGATAATGATGTGAACACAGAAAAGATATTTGTGGTTATTTCATTATAGATGTTATGTTATATTTGTCTGACTTACAAGTGCCTCTTTAATTTATTTGTAAACAAGATGACTGAAATGATCAAAATCAATGTCAAACTGGCCAAAACACTCAATAATTTTGAACACAACTGTATGTATAAAATTATTTAGTCAGTGTTTGCCCATTGTAAAATCTTTCCTCTCCCTGATTTACATTCAGACATTTATCACGTGGTGACATTTTTACTGCTGGTAGGTGATGTCACTGCTGCTCGCTTTTTTTTGGCAGCGGGAAACAGCTGTTATTTCCCACGATGCAACAAGGCTCCCACAGTGTGATGTCAGTACCTCAGTGCTGTGAGGTGCTGACATCACACTGTGGGAGGGGTTTCACCACAAAATCCGCCATACAGAGCCTCCAGGTGATCTGTTTGAGAAAAGGAATATATTTCTCATGGGAAAGTGGGTATCAGCTAATGATTGGCATGAAGTTCAGTTCTTGGTTACGGTTTCTCTTTAACAATTTGTGATAAATCAGGTAAGCACTAAACAGTCAATATGTTCCAAATATTGATTGTTCACCTGGTCTACCACTTTGCACCAGTAGATGTTAGTCTAGGTTCCAGCAGATATCTTGCCTAATATTGATCGCTAACTTTGTATTGAGTGATGCAGTACAAAGCTCAGTTGCTTAGTGATCACATCTGTAACCCCACACTCCCGACAGCAGCGCTGGATTTCTGGAAAGGCCAAAAAGGCCTGGGCCTTGGGCGGCTGCAGCCCAAGGGGCACCTTGACATGAAAGTGGTTACTACATATGAAAGATGAGGCTGAAAATGGGGAGCAATGCATTAAAAAGGGAAACTGATGCTCAAGGGAGCTGTTCATGAAAGAAAGCGGTGCTGTACATGGATAATACACATGGAAGAGGGGGCTGCACATGGAATGGGAGGGCCGTTACTGCACAAGAAGGGGAAGCCATAGCATACTTGGTCTAGGGGAAGTACAAATCCAGCCTTGCCCACCAGCATTGTTTGATCAAAATGTCATTTCTACTATAGATCATAAATAATATAGTGATATAGTGATATTTAATTGAACATCAAATCTATTAAACTATCATGCATGGGTATGGGTACCTTTACAGTCTCACATGGAATTCATTTCTTATTAAGTTAATATGATATGCCAGTTCAGTCTTATAAGCTGCTACTTCTTTGAGATCCACACTCATCGATGACTTCACTATTTTGTGATTATCAGTATGAATAAATAAGCCATAAAAGCCATAGGATAAGCATGACAACTAAAGATCTAAAAACTACAATGGCAGCTCTGACTGTCTGTCATGGCATGTTTAGGTTCTGTGTTTTGATTTTCAAAAGACAGTCCAGATTTCAGTGCTTGTGAATCCGTTTGTGTCATATTTTCACGCAATTCACAAAGTGAAAGCATCTGTGTTAGTACACCTTTCCCTCCTACACATTATGAACTGAAATCAGATTTCTGAAACTGAATGTTGAAACTGAATGTTTAATTAAAGCATTTGTACTTCCCACAGCACTTCAGCCACAGCCCAGTGGTTGCCTAGATACAAAGATGTGCTGATAAGCAGAGATGGAGATGGACAAAGCTGCCCATAGTTCTATTCAGCTGAGAAAATACCTTTCTCAGACCTGAAAAGATAAAATGATTGTACAGTTGAGTGTACAAGTGGCTACACCCAATAACTATTTCTTCTTACCAGCTTCTCTTTGCATTTAGGCAGCAGCTATGTTTTTTGACATGGGAAGTACCGTTATACTAAACTACTGTAAACATTCTGATTTCACAAGACTAAGTTGGTAGCTCCAGAAGGTAAAAACACTGAGGCTTTTAACAAAAGAGACTCATAAACCACCAGCGCATCATATAGATGTCTGTGGTCAATATAATGAGGAAGAATACATAACACTTCTGTGGTTTAATGAAACTCATAAAGCAGTCTTTAGTATGTCTGAAGGGAATACAATGCTGGGAATAGTGTAGGTTGAAAAGCACTTAGATACCATTGGAAGAAAGGTAGAGTGACAGAGAGAGCCATCAGTTAAAGCTACCTGAAGCAATTCTTAATAATTAAATACTTACCTCTGCAGTAGGAAGCCTCTTACCCTAGACTGCCTCAAGACCTCTGCTTCAGTGTTGGGTCCCTCTGAACATATTTGAAAAGAGCTTGTTCAAATATGCTCTTGTGGCTGTTCTCCTGTCCATGTACAAACATATCCATACTGAGCATGTGTAAGTACAATCTGCGCTGTGCACAAGTTTCTTTGTTCTGCTGGGCATGCTCAGTATGGATGTGCTCATACACAAACGCAAGTTAAGCTATGAAGAAGAAGAGGGTCCTAAGAAGCAACGGTAGGCTTGAGGAGGATCTGGGAAGAATCTGGACTAGCCAAAGGCTTCCCACTGCCTAGGCAAGTATCAGATTCTTTCACAGGTTTGCATTAAGACCACTGTAGACTATTAAGTATAGATTTGGGGTTCTATTAAAAACACATCAAATGCAGTGAACATATTTAAAAACTAGTGCCATCACTACACTAGTGCCTTGATTGGGAAATGCCAGTCCCTCTTCAGATCGATGATCAGGCATTCAGGTGGTGGTGGTCGTGGTGGTGGTGTGGCAGGTGTCACACATGAGCAATGTTCTGTTCGCTTCAAACTGCAAGGTGTCCTCCATAGGTACCCTGTCTAAGAATAACCCAATCATTCCGCTACGCAAAGGGTTGCTATTGCTGGACACAGACCATGAAATCTGATTGTACAGTGTTAATGCAATCTTTCCACATCTACAAAGCATAAATGCCTGCCTAAACAAAGCTATCCAAATATACCCAACGCATTGGTCCTCAGATGTTTTTTTCAGTTCCCTTTGTTGCTAAAGGACAATAAGTTATGAAGGCAGAGAATACAGTTATCGTTTCCATTACTAAAACAGTAATATTGAAAGTATTAATATAATTGATATGCTAAACACACTCACACATGCACATAGAAAAAACTCTACCTGAGCCATGACAGATACACCCAGATTTTGTTCCCACTAATGCTAAGTAACACATAGATCCCCAAGTGACAATGTAATGGAGGGTACACACACACTACTACTGTCTCCTGTAGGAATCCTGACTTATCCCTAGGGAAACTTCACCTCTTGGGTAAAATCAAGCAATGAGCACTGTTGCCATGCGGGTGAAAGGAGGGGCCGAAGGGGGGGAGGGGCGTGTTCGAACAGGCGGGCTGGGGAGAGGAACAATGCACTCGCTGATGCTGTCCTTTAAAGTAAACAGAGCACCTAGAATTACATTTTTTTAAAATGAACCTTCCCACAAAGTATTGAAAAATGTGCTACTATTGGTCTCCTATACACACACACACACACACACACACACACACACACACACACCTTTCTGCTCTGTAACATAATTCACCCTGTCACCAGTTACCAATCTAAGAAAAAAAAAATTCTGATGGGCGAAAAGTGTTTCCCAAATGTTGTTGGTATTGATCTTGTAAGCTTTATAAATCCACCTCCACATTATTGAATAATATATGCATCTGTGCATGCAGATTATCACAAAGAATGAGCCTCTTGTTAGAGTCAGACATAATACTCCACTACGTATGGATCAAAGACAAACCCATCAGTCAACTGTTAGGGTTGGTTCAGATGGGCTTCTGCACAACCGCTTGTTTAGCTGATGCTAAGTTCTTTGCTACTACCAAGCATTGGTTCACAGCATTTCTATGTGGCGTTGTGTTTTGAGCCCCCAGGGGAGGACAGAGCTGCTCGAACACATATAGCACCCAAGACGAGCCCCAACACATATAGCACCCAAGACAAGACATATAGCACCCAAGACGAGACCTAACACATATAGCACCCAAGACGGGATCTACTGCGGCGTTTATGCAAACAGCGCAAAAACCTTTCCTCACATTTAAAAACTGCTTCCATTAATTTAAGTGGAACAACGGTTGATCACTTTAAAACTACGCTTTTATTGCTTGCCAAAAAATGCAGAATTAACCCCTCGTTTGAACCAGCCCTTAACCTCCTTGGCGGTTATCACAAGTCAGGCCTGGGGTGGAAAAAACAATCCAGGAGCGGTAACACCGAGCATGACTCGTGGTAGGCGCCGGAAACCTTGTACAGAGTGCACCATTTTGTCGTCATAACAATAGATGGCGATCTCACTACAGGGTTACAGCACCACCCGGAGGACGGAGGGAGAACTGTAGCGTTGGATTCCAGATTCCAGAATAAAGTACTAGGGCTGCTGCCGGCTCTCTAGCAGCATGATTTTTAAAAGCCTGTAAAAAAATTGCACCACTTAAGACCCTAAAATCTGGAAAGAATCATACTGTCGGGAGGGGGTAAACTGGTTATTATGAGTTACGTTCGCGGCAGGCTTTAGCGTTATGTTTCACTTGCCTCTACAAATCAAGCAGCAATGAATAAACACAACCTAGCTTAACACTGCTGTATTACCGTATATAGCAGTGAGCAGTAACAGCAGCTTCTGCTGGCAGGCACCAAATGTTAGATCTGTTTATAGAAGGGAGCCTCTTTTATTATGCCTGTTTTTTTCCTCTGTGTATGGCCAGCTAACAAGATGCTTTATTAAACATTGAATGTGCCTACTTTTAATTAATTCCAAGGCCATATAAACACTTTAGGAGTGACAACAGATATGGTAAAATTACTGTTAAACTTGACTGAACTTTAATAAGTGCTGCATTGAAAAAAAAAATGACTCATCAGTACCAGATTGGAGTATTGGAGTATAATAACATCAGCAATAGTCTCAAGCAGCAAGGTTTAGTAAGTGTCATGGGAGTAATAAAAGCATATGCTTTGTGAGCAGATCAGTACAATAAGAATACATGATTCACACTTACAAAAATCATATCTCTTGAGGCATTTACACAAATAGCATCAATATTCACCTTATCACTTACTGGTTGTTTTGATCTATATTCAGTCCACAAGAATAAAAACTAAAGAACACACATTCAAGAAAACACTTGGCCGAGATGATCATTCTGTGAGGTCTCAGCCAACAACCTAGCGTGTGTAAACCTGTCCCATGACATTGCTTAGCAAAACGGCACACTGGACTCTGTTAAATGAAAATTGACACGCTAAAAAAAATGTTTTCTTTTCTTTACTGCAAGACACTAGTCGAACATGCATTGCCTGTCATCGTCCACCTCCATTAAAAAGCACACACTACTCAGCTATAGCTAAGCAGCATGTCTTTACAGTGCTCATTCCCCTAAATGTCTATGTAATAATCACGTTACATTAATTTAATAAATGTGAGTATGAGGCGTCATTTTAGAGCACATTACACAGTTTCACTGGCTACATGTATTAGGTATCACAACATTTGTGTTGTCCAATTTATACACAGCATTTACTTGTACCTGAACTGACATGTGACATAATGAGATAAACTTAGGTATATATACTACTAGTCCTACTAATAACTTGTTTGAGCTCTGTTTCTATTTTTTTTTTTTTTTTGTACAGAAAGTGTTGCGACAAAAACATTGCTGTTATCTATAAAAATGAGGCAGTAGAAGAGCAAGTCCACTTCTGAAAAATAAACAGAAGACAAAATACCTTTATTTGACTGTGCAAACAACGGTGACGGCAGGAGAGTATTCAGAAGCTCTAAAGCTAATTATTTTTTTAGAAGCTGAATGAACCAGGTTTTACATCACACTGATATACTATCTTGCACATGTCACACCTTGCAATGAGAATAATAATATGAAACACAAAGACAGTTCTACATACTTATGCTATTACCCATGCAATTAATAATCTGTTCAGTTTATTTTTAGGTCAAGTTTGTATACTGAATTTATGTTTTTCACAGCACTCTTCGTTTTACTAGCAAGAAGTTTCACCGCAAATCAAGAGAATCAAGACAACTGTCTACTCCTGAATCCACTGGAATCTGTTGCAAAAATTTATAGGGGGGTAAATATTCAATAGAGGGTACTTATAGCAGTGTAAATATCAGACAAATCTGACCTAAACATGCAAGGAGAGGGACACCAGATCCCCAATGTTACAACTTATAAATGTCTTTCCTGCTAGACTGAGCTCCGTCATAAGCAGCTAACGACATCTAGGACTTGTTCAGATACCACATCAACATACTCACCACACCAACACATTCCATACACAAATTGGCCCGGGCCATCCAGATACCTAGACTAAAACGGAGTCTATAATTGGCCAGTCGGCCATATCATAACGAATTGAAACAGATCCCACCACATCCAGAACTCCAGGGCTCAGAACCATGAGAATAAAATGGCTGTGCAGGCCATGAGTAAATCCACGCAGAATAGCTAAATTCCAGGTCTCTGCTCAGCATCCAGAGATAGTCATTTACAGGGGCCCGGATTTAGAACAGAATGAAACAGAACATACATACAGGGATAACAAACTCCAGTTCTCAAGGGCTGAGATCCTCACACATTTTCAGCAAAGCTCACATTCATTGATGGACTGAATCAGGAAAGGTGTGGTCTATCAAGTAGAACATATTTCTCTGTTCATCCTAAACATTGGCATGGATATGGCCTCAAGGACTTGAGTCTTACACCTGTGCAATAGAAGAAAGATCCTAGGGTTAGCATAAGAACTGTTTTCTGTAGATTATATGGCCTGCCCTGCACACAGTTGCAGTGCTTTACAGTACTGAGGCATGCTAGTTGTTTTCCATATTATGTTGATACAGTGTCACCTCTTTTCTGTGGCAATCATCAGCAAAGGTGTGATCTTCAACAAGGTTCTATTTCTGCTTTATGTGCACAGGTGTTTATATTTGGCTTTTTTCTTTCCTTCTAATAATTCCCTTGGATGACCATAACACAAGACTGGGAGCTGTAATATTTTGAGACACATCTCATAGAAATGTTTCATCACATTCTTATTATTCAGTTCACATGAAAACTTATTCTTAGTTATATTATTTATTTCTTCCCTAAGAGAGTTGCTCACTTCAAGTTTCTTATCCCCACAATAAAATTATATCGGAATATGTTTATCTCCAAGCAAAAAATATATAAATAGCCTAGGAAGATCCCACATACTCACATTCCCGAGATGATTCCTGCTGGATCATTCTCCTCCTCTTCTTTACTCAGCAGAACAAGTCTCTTCCTGCATTGCTGTGACTGTTTGATGGATGACCCAGTCCTCCGAAGTCCGCCTGTTCCTCCACTTCTGCTCACATTTATGGTAACTGAGTGGGGAGGTTTTTTCAGTACGTGTCAATCCCTTTTACTTCCCATTGTACTTTTTACCGGGAGGAGTCAATGTAGTTACTGCTGTCAAACTGATGCAGGGAGAGAAGAGACCTGCAACGTAAAGAAGATGAGGATTGTGTACCAATAGGAAAAAAATATATTTTTATTCAACATCCAATCTAATGAAACTACCTGCAGTTATATTTAAAGATATATAGGGTGTCCATTATTATCCATTTACCTAATACTTCAACCATTACTTCAATTAATGGTTGAAAAAAAATGAAACTGTATAACTGCTAAACGTTACTTGTATCCCATCAGTCTCAGCTAACAAGAGGCATATATTGAAGCTTGATTGAGGGTTATCCTTGAGGTAGTGGCAGTACTACAAGGGGATGGTGAAATCTAACAGTGGCTATGCAAAGTTTAATTTCTTTTACATCCATCATTTATAGGACCACTATCCCGAAAAAAGTAGGCAGTTAAAATATGACAGAATCGGCAGGTTTTGGGCCAGTCCATCTCCTCATGGGAGATTCTCAAGGTTTTCTTTGGTTTCAACAGCATTTCTTGATCAGCGGTTTAACTGCCAAAATAGTAAAATACCATTCAGCCTCCCTACTCACTTGTACACTATTTTGTCAGTTAGACTTTGCAACTGCTGTTCAGGAAATGCTGTTGAATACAAAGAAAACCCTGAGGAGATGGACTGGCTCTCAGTTCTCTCAGATTTTAACTGCCTACTTTTTTCATGATAGTGGTCCTGTAATAGATCAGCTGAATAGGATTTCCCGCATTACCAGCTGAGGAACATATCAACTTTTCTACATAATCGATCAAGCTTCTTAAGTTGAGAGAAAACTTTAATTCAGTTTTTTTCTGTAGAAACCAATCAAGTTTTTGAATAGCCCTAAACAATTAATTGATTGAATGGTGAAAGGTCATCTTATAGAGTCTATATAAATCCCATCTAATAAATGTATGGGAAGTGGGCCTTTTAAGTTCCCTTGAGGGTCAATCAGAAGTGTTACAACCCATGACAAACACTTGCTAAAGGTTAATACACATGTCCCAATAATCTGCCCAACTATCTTCTAAACTTGGTTGGTTTGAAGATAGTTGGGCGTGTGTATGGCTGGCAAACAACCAACTGATAACAGGTTGTTTGCCAGATCCAACTGGTGGATCAACCTTCCCAACTAGCATGCAGGTTGGAACTCATGTACAAGTCTTTTGAACAAATCTGTTGTTTTTAAGTATGTACATGTTGTGCAGTTTGTCGTTTAGCTTTAGTGCATAGTATTTAAGTTAGTTGGTTGTTTAGTTGGTTGGCATGTGTGTATGTACTTGTCGTGTAAACAACTTGTGTGGTTGGTCATGTTGTGTGGTTGGTTGTGCATTAAGTTGGATGTGTGTATGAGCCTTTATGGCTATTTTCTAACAAATAATTGGGACATCAAAAAATCCAAAAGTGTAAAATGACTGCGTTTAGCACGCTTTACAACATTATCTCCCATTGTATTTAGCAAGGCATAAGTGGGTGTTTTAGAGCAATGTTTCTTAGCATTTATCGGTATGTACCCCTTTTGAAAGTCTGTGCTCACCAAGTAAACTCTGGTATAGTAAGGATTATCTCACGTACCCCTTGACACAGATATATTAATAGCAGTACATGGTAATTGCATCTAAACAATTTCAAAGTGTTGCTTGGACTAACTTATGCATTAACTTAGCTACAATTCTAATTTGGAGTTGTTGTTCATATTTGATTTATCGTATTCTAAAGTGCTGAATTTGATATATTTAATTATATCAAGCTCGAGTACCCCAGGATCAAGTACACCGTAGGCACCACATGTTGAGAACCTAGTTTCAGAGTGCCATAACCACCCTCACTTCTGAAAATGACAGGCTGACCATCCACTTTATAATGCGCCAAACACATGTACTATAACTCAATAAGTCAATGAGGCTAAATAATTAATGGCAGACAGAAATTTGGATTTAAAAGATGAAATAAACATAGAAGCCAAATGATTCTATTTCACACGCATAGTGCTTTCAAATGTTGGCTACAGACTGAAATAAGGTCCTGGTGGTGCAAAATGCTGAGCAGTGCTCATTCATCTCTTTCTTTGTCTCATATATTTATTTACAATAAACTGGTGAATTTTACAGCTCAACACCAAATTTGAGAAGCACATATGGTAAATGGCAACAGGTGTACTGAACTCTGCTTTGGGAATAACAATCTTGATCATAGAAGTGAAGAAATGCTCCACAAGGGTACTTATGCATCATTTTCTGATATTTATATCATCTAAACACAAAAAGAAAAACTCTGTGCTGTCTGCCAAGTTTATTCTTTGCCAATGTCTCCTGTGTTGACCCGGATAAATATTTTAACAGTAGTGACTTTGAAGTACTGAAGCTATGGTTTTAGCTATTTGGGAAAATAAGCACAACATTTCGTAAATCCTCCTGACATATGTTTTTATTAAACTACAAAATATACAGAATCCTAGCAATATGGGTGGTATTGCCCTGCCTGTCTCTCCTAAATGCTACTTAGCTGCACAAATGCTGCATATCGCTTCACGGTTTATGGTTCCACCCTCTACAAACATTGTAGCCCTCGGATACGCTCTGGACCCATAGAGAGAGAATGCAGCTTTGGATGTCCTACTTCCCCAGGGACAGATGCAATGCCATCATTATAGAGCATGCTATTGGAGTATGGAGAAGTGTAAACCAAATCTTCCAGAACAGGGGATTGAAGGCCCATACACCTTTTTGGAACAACCCCCATCTTCAAGAGTACGTGTCTATCCCTGACCCTCAATTCTGGATCAATAGGGGTGTGATTTTCCTATCTCATATTGTCACTAATAGGCAACTTGTTAGTTTCCAAGAATTGACATCAAAATACAACATCCCAGTCATGCAGGAATGTAAGTACTTGCAGGTAAAACATGCCTTTTGTAGACAATCACCCCTTACCAAGCTTAATCAACTTTACAGGTTCTTTTCCAAGAAAGGTGGAACTTATGAGAATGGAGCTCTGTCGCCTGATCAATACAAACTCATATTGTTTTTAAAGCTGTAAAGAGGTACCTTGAAAAGGGGTAGGGGGTTGAAAACTCTTTTCCCCCATTTCAAACACACTCGGTCCAATGTTAACTCTGTGTCCAACAAATTATAATAATAATACGGGAGGGACAAAAATAGCCACCCCACCAAGGTACATATGGAAATAAACCACTGACAATATGCAGTGGCGTAGCTAAGGAGCTGTGGGCCCCGATGCAAGTTTTACAATGGGGCCCCCCCAAGCACTCTATACATAGCAATTGATATGGTGCACCAAAACCTGCCAATGGCAACTACAGTGTCAGAGGAGCAAGAAGGGGATGGGAAACAGTTTGTTAATGATTACCACTATTCAAAGTATCTAAAGAAGTGATTATTATGAGCACAGGACCAATAGAGAGCTAATACTGTAGTTGAAGGAGGGCCCTTCGGGGCCCCTCTGGCCCAAGGGCCCTGATGCGGTCGCTACCGCTGCACCCCCTATTGCTACGCCCCTGACAATGTGGCAAATGTTTTTTTTTATGAAAGACACTAAAGGTTTGAAAGACAGCAGTGCAGCACTCTGCAATTAAGACAGAAGAAATACAGAACAACAAAAGAAGAAAATCGCATTGGGGAAGATACATATATTATGACACTAAATTGTTATAAAGTACTTTACAAGTCTGTTCAATTTATAACATTTTTATTTTTTCATATCATGGGAAATACATTGACCTATTTATTGTGTGCAGTGGCTTTTTGGTGACTCCCTCAATAAGGGGTAGATTAGCCAGCACCATAAGCTCCCCGATACTATTACCTCCATCTCCTTTTTGGGGAGTACAAAGTTTGGAGTGTGCACTTCCTTAACACTGGGACAAGGGTGCCCTGCAAGGGGAGGGGGCAGGATTTGTCACTCTTACTTGCAGAGTACAACTTCCAGTGTTAAAATTTCATCAGGGATGGTACTGGTCAGGGTTAGAACATCACGCTCACTTGCTCCACTACTAGACACCCAATCTGCTTTACTGTTCAATGTTGAAAAAGGCTTGAGGGAAGGGGGTTTCTGCTTATGTAATTAACTATTTATTTGACTTTTAGTTATGTTTTATAAGCATTTTCTGGGACACATTCTTTATTTTTAAAGTAGCATTGCCAGCTATTAACCTCCTTGCCGGTTATCCCGAGCTCAGCTCGGGGTAACCTGCACAGGAGGATTTCTCAGGCCCCGCTGGGCCGATTTGCATAATTTTTTTTATTGCAAGCAGCTAGCACTTTGCTAGCTGCATGCATATTCCGATCGCCGCCCCTCGCCGCCGATTCGACGCTATCCGCCGCGCCACCGCCCCCTCCAGACCCCTTGCACAGCCTGGCCAATCAGTGCCAGGCAGCGCTGAGGGGTGGATCGGGATTCCCTCTGACGTCCATGACGTCGGTGACGTAATCCCGCCCTGTCGCCATGGCGACTGGGGAAGCCCAGCAGGAAATCCCGTTCTGAACGGGATTTCCTGCTTACTCTGATCGCCGGAGGCGATCGGAGTGGGTGGGGGGATGCCGCTGCTCAGCGCCTATCATGTAGCGAGCCCAGGGCTCACTACATGATTTAAAAAAAAAAAAAAAAAGTGCTGTGCTGCCCCCTTGCCGCGGGAATTGGACCGGCAAGGGGGTTAACTAGCAATCACTGTAGCTATCACCTGGAGAATAATGATGGCCAGAAACCACCTACTGGATCCCCAATGTCCCATCCTGGGTCTTGCCTATGGCCCATTTAACTATGTGAATCTGCAGTTAAGATTTTGTTTCTCTAAATCATGGGTTAACACTACATACCATGGAATTTGTACATCATGTCTGTTACTTTCCAATGTCCATAAGCTAGCGATTTAATTCTGCCCGAGATTTTCAGCAAATCATTTCCTGTGTTATATATTATTAATCACAGGAAACATTTAATCTTATTGAAAATACCAGAATGTATCAAGAATATTTCATTACTGCACTAGTGAGTACAGTACATATTGAAATAAAATAAATGTAATAATAAGGTACCATAAACGACTCTAAGATGTTGATTATGGTAACATTTAAATAAACTTTAATGATTCCTTCAGCTACATAAGTGAGTAGATGCTGACTTTAGTCTTCCCTGCCAAGAGGGGCTGATAAACATTTACATTAACAATTTAAATTTTAAGGCACCAGTATGCTGACTCATTAAATCTACCACACAATCAAAAGCAGGCAATGCATAATCTCAGGAGACCCCAATATTAAAATGAATGCATTAAAATGTTTATGTTTTACTGTTATGTGGATGCAGAAAAGAGGTCTTAAGGTTCCCATGGAGAATTACCTAAATTCACAGCATAAGGTACCGTAACATAATACCACTACCAGTCATAGATTAACATTAAACAGATATCAATAGTAATCTGGATCTTTGCTCTGGAGGAGTGATGATAAAAACATATGAGACTAATATGATTACTAAACTTAACCAGGGGGAAAACTTGGGATTAGCCCATCACTGTTTCAATGAATTGATCAAGTTAACCAGCATCTGTATACATTGTTCAGTGAATTGATGCAGAGCTACTATCAAGCAGTGCTTGATGTTCAGTGCTACTATTTCACTACCCATCGTTCCAGTACAGGTAGTCCCCAGTTAACGAACAAGATAGGGACTCTAGGTTCGTTCTAAGTCGGAACAATGTGCTATTTCTGTCCCCTGTACATCCTCTGGGCCCCCTCTGTGTCTCTAGTGCACCCCTCTGTGTCACCTCTGTCCTCTGTGCCTGCCATTTTTTCTTTGAATTTTTAAAATCGATTTTCTCAAAAACACTTTTTTTGGCTTGTTCCCATGAAAACACTGAATCCATGCCGTTCGTATCGGCGGGCCGTTCGTAAGTCGGGTGTTCGTAAATCAGGGACTACCTTTAAACTCTCCTGGCTTAATATTGTTCTTCTCCTTTGTTTATTGTTTGGTTTGTGATGTGTCTGGTGTTACGCACATTGTAATATGCAGGAATTGTGCAGGTCTCATTGGACCACCAGTTCCTAATGGTCCCTCTCTCTCTCCTCTGTGATATCATCTTGTACTTACATATAGCCCATACATTCCTGTTTGCTTGATACTTTTTCTGACAAATTCAATAAAAAATGTATTGTGAGAAAACAATGCCAGGTCATCCACAAGTCCAAAAATCGATGATTTTTATAAAAAAAAAATCTGTGGTATAATCATAGCAGTACAACAGAGCAAGGTAGGCAGGTTGGTGTGTACCGGAATATAATTGACCTGACAGCCATTTTGCAACACTGACAAGTTCTCATAAACCCAGTCATCGATAGGGTGTGTTCTGGTAATCCAGGTTATGATGTCATAGGACACAGACACATTCTACATTATTACTTTAAAAGCATGCATGAAAAAAGGGCGCCGTGATAAAAGGGCCCGACTTATCAACAAATTTGGCGCCAGGTATTAACCAAATTTGCAAATGAGAACCATCGTTGTCAAGCTTTGTTAACGATAAGTACTGTTGCAAAAACAAACGAGAAATAATAACGAATAAATATTAACGTTACATGTCCCCCCCGGTGGTGCCTAATCCTAACCACCCCCCTGGTGGTGCCTAACCCTAACCTCCCCCCTTGGTGTTGCCTAAAACTAACCGCCGCCTAGGCGGTGCCGAACCCTACCCACTCCCCTTGGTGGTGCCTAACGCTAACCACTCCCTCTGCAGAAACACCTTTTTATATATGGTAACGATAATACCTTTGAAAACGTAAAATCTGTACTTATTAAGAAAATAATATGACAAAAACTATACCATAGTAAACTTCTAAAACGATAACTACCTCAAAAACTATAATGTTGTTAACGAAATTTTTTGTGGCGCCCTTTTTTCTGCTTTTTTTTGCCATATTAACGATATTTGCATTACAGTTTATGGCGGCGCCCTTTTCGTCCACCCTCAGTTGGCACCCTTTTTTCCTGCTACCCTTCAAAAAAGGCACTTAAGTGACTTATATTAGAAAGCAGTAAATTATTCAGTATACCTACTTTTATGGTACTTTTCCTGGTTTCAGCATTTGAAACACTTCCTGTGGCTATATATTACTACGTATTGAATGTAGCCCTGCTCTGCCAGTGATGTTTAGTCCTGGCTGATTACGGTAGCTATGTGGAATGTAACAGCCCCCAAGAGCATTCTGGGAGAACAGGTTTATTTTGTAATGGCTTCAAAACTATCAGTAATCAAACATTCCAAAAAGATCCCCTGAAGGAGTAAAAATGTCGCCACTTGTGATAAATTATAAATGTAAATCAGGGTGAGGAAAGATTTTACAATGGGCAAACACTGACTAAATCATTTATAAATGAATAATTAAAAAAATACGCAATTGTATTAATTACGTTATTTTCATTATACTTCCTCTTTAAAGAGACATTTTCTCAAAAGATAGTAGTAGTGGAAAAAAATCAATACATTACAAAGTAAAAAGTAAAAAAATAGAAGATAGAGCAGGAAATGTTTGCTATTCACTGTGTAATTCGTTCATGCCGTTTGAGCCGTGAGCCTGCAGGTCATCATCTTTACTGCTGACAAATAACAACGAAAAACCTGACAGAAACAACTGCCAATACCTATATAAACACACCAACTAACAATGTGACATACATTATATCTTGTTTGTCAGTTGGTAAAAATCGTTATTTTCCCCAATGCAACAAGGTTCACAGGCAGGAAGATGTCATGGCCATGGCATCACACTGTGGGAGACGTCCCTAAAACACTATTTGAGAAAAGGTAAAGTTTTCTTTTGGGGAAGGGGGTATCAGCTACTGATTGGGATGAAGTTCAATTCTGAGTTCCTCTATAAGCTTTGTCCCCATCGTTATTGCAACATTAAGTCCATATGAAAGAAAATGAGACAGAAAACAACAACAAAACATTTGTAAAGTGCTTTTCTCACAGTTGATGATGGCTCAGTGAAAAACATCATCATCCTACCTTGGGACTGTCCTGCTGGTGTAGTCTCTCTTTTTGCACACAATTCAGTAAGGTTTTCCTATGTTATCTACAAAATACCATTTAAGCATTTACAAGTAAAAAACTACTAAAAAAATAACAAAGAAACGTTGATTACTTTTACATTTGCCTCTTTTATATACACCTCTTTTTTCATTGCACCATTTATATAATTTCCCTACTCATTTTAGGAAGCGCAATGACCTTTCTTTGCACACACTCGTTCCCTGTATCAGTTCACTTTACTTGCATTTGCTATGTCCTGTTTAAACAGGGTCACAAATTGTGCATACTATCATATCACTTGTTTTACCTCTTTTGCATTTTCCATTCTATGGACTTCCAGATCACAACCTGGGGAGTCTCTTGTTATAAAGACAGAAGACCATAACACAGTGACACAACATAGGTCTGTGCGGGGCCGGATTTACCATAAGGCACTGTAGGCACGTGCCTACAGGCGCCTGATGATGGAAAAGCGGCTCACACCCCTCCCGAAACGCCTCCCTCCTTCCTTATGCAGAGTCCTGAGCAGAGTGTAAATGAGAGTTTACCCACCCAGCTCTCTGCATTCCACTGAAGATATCTTCAGTCCTCTAGATATCTAATACTTGGGGGTACCTCTAGCTACTTAATACTGAGGTTAGCTATGGCTACCTAATACTAAGGGGCACCTGTAGCTACCTATAAGCTACCTATAATGGGCAAGGGAAGTGAGGTAGAAGTGAAATCTGGGACAGCCAGCACATTTGTGGTGCGGTTCGGCGGGGGTTTATAGGTTCATGGAGGGCGGAGTCTCGGGTGCCAGGACATCTGTGCCTATAGGCTCCTGTGAGGTAAATCCGGGCCTGGGTCTGTGTAACACCTTATCAAATTGGATTCCTAGACCCCAGTCAATTACTCGGTCTGTAAATAAAACAGCCACCAACTATACCCTGCCAGTGCCACCCACTAGCCTTCTTAACCAGACCAATTACTTTGCGCCAAGTTAATCAGTGTACAAGGTCTCCCTATGTAGACATCACATACGTTGTTACAGTCAGATTGGACAATTGCCATCTGAAGTCTGTGTGCAGCTTTATACAATAAGTTTAAAGGAAACCAGAGATAAACGCTTTGGCACAAAATAAACATATCCCCTGAAAGATTTTACAAAATAAATACTATACCTGGTATTTTCGCCGCTCTGGTGTGCCGTTTTTTGTGTTTTTTTAATAAAACTCCATGCAAAACACAGTTCATTGGAAAAGCATAATATTTAGTGGGCTGTGTGTAAAATGAAATCACCATTTCTAAAAACCTCTTATGACTAACAAATATAGATTAAAAAAAACATTTTTCAATATACCCTTACATTAGCAACTCCTTCCATCTCATCACAACTCTATGTGATGCTACAAGTATACAGAAAGTGGAAAGCAGAGCCAGAAGGGGACAGGCTTGGGCTTGAAAAGACATCAGAGAAGACAGATCGGCTATAATGATTCCTGAGCAAAGCCAGACTGAATGCTCAGTCAAGGATTTTATCAGGGCTGGTAACAAGCAGGCTGAGCAGTGCAGGATGAAATAGAGAGCAGGGTAGGTTTTTACTCTTATGTTCCCACTGATATATATATATATATATATATATATATATATATATATATATATATATATATATATATATATATATATATATAGTAATACATGAGGGTGCTTCCTCTCTGGTTCACTTTAAAGCAAAAACCATAGAAACTGGCAAAATGAAAAATAAATAAGAGAGATTATAGATTTTCGCTCACAAAATATAGTAGAATATCTGAGGTCATTTGAAACATTTGGTCAATTTTTTTTTAATGTAAAGACCATAAAAAGAAAAGAGGCATCAGCAATGCATGCAGGGAAGGCAATTATGGTATCAATAAAGCACTGTTGTGATTAAGCTGTAGAATACCCAACCATATGAGACAGTAATGGCAAAATCAATAATAGAATTTAACAATACACTGAATGGTCTTTTTTACAACTGGTGGTATCCACTCTTTTATTCGCATGATGAGAGAATGTTAATTATTGATGCAAAACATTTACCTGACTGCCTTTGCGGTCAAATAGGATTTTTCCTTTGTGGGGCAAAAATTTTCCCGAGGGCCTCTTTTTGCCTTCTCTGGAACAAAATTGCTAGAGATGTGAAGCAATACGATTGATAGTTATGTGCTTTTATCTTCTTAAATCAAACTTAGGTGCCTATATATTTTGATGCATAAAATGCACAAAGTGTTATGTACGTCTTTAACACAAAAAAACTGCTGCCACCCTATTTATAGATGCAATAAGGTACATCACTAGTGCCACTGCCACACTGTATAATTTATGCAAAATAGCATTGTCACCTAAAGGTTTATTTAAAGTATACCTGACGTGAAGCAAAGCTACCAAGGTAAGCACAGAGGTATGTTCATGCTGGATTCATATACCTCTGTGCATTGCCCATTACTCTCCTCGTTCCCACCTGGTCTCCGAAATCAATCCTTGAAAATGTTGACCTTTGGCTAAAGTCATTTATATTTTTCAAGGAGTGATTATGAAGACCAGTGGAATGAGGAGAGGAGTAGACAACCCACAGAGGTGCTCCTCTTTGCATACCTTAAGTCGATTTGTCTTATGCTGGGAATACACCATACATTTTTCGATAGATAGGTATCTTTTTTTGGGGTCGATTTCTCATAGACGTGAATGGAAAAAAGTAAGAAAAACGAGTGGAAGATAAGAGAATCGCGCACAGATTCTAGTGGTAAATCGAGCGGAAAAAACGATCGGATGGAAAATTGAGCGTAAAAATGTATCGTGTGTACCCAGCATTATTACAGAAAAAAGAGAGGTGTCCCCATAAACAGCACCAGACTAATAATATTCCAAAAATATAAATCTTTATTGTATTCCAAAAAAACCATCAATTATAAAAACGCTTAAAAAGTCACAACATGCGACCAACAGGGTCTCTCGATCCCATAAATCAATTAATAAAATAATTCAATAACAGCTGGCATGAAGGACAATTAACAAGTACAATATGCGTAGTCGCCTCTTTAAATAATTTAATAGTTGTGAATGTCATAAATTAGAGAATGTATAATCACAAAATAGTGAAACAGAATAAAATTCTG